>NC_079427.1:16513058-16608058 GCF_026213295.1 Gadus chalcogrammus
ACACGCTCCTCTGAAGTTGGCCTTCAAAGCTGAGCCTCGCTCTCTGCCCCCTCACTGCCCTGGATAGAACTACAGCAGCACCCGCTCTCTCTCTCTATCACCCGCTCTCTCTCTCCATCACACTCTTTCTCTCTCTCCATCATACTCTCTCTCTCTCTCTCACTCCATCACACTCTCTCTCTGTCGCTCTCTCACTCTCTCTCTCCATCACCCGCTCTCTCTCCATCTCTCTCTCTCTCTCTCTCTCTCTCTCTCTCTCTCTCTCTCTCTCTCTCTCTCTCTCTCTCTCTCTCTCTCTCTCTCTCTCTCTCTCTCTATCTATCTCTCTTGGTCTTATCACACGTATAAAAAAAAACACACACACACACACACACACACACACACACACACACACACACACACACACACACACACACACACACACACACACACACATTCTCTCTGTCTATCTATCTCTCTCACTGTCTTTCTCTCTCTCGCACACTTCAATATATATGTGCACTATGCAAAATCTTTTGAAAAGATTTAGAAAGTACGAGACATACATGATGCGTCTGAGGTGCAGGTGGATATCCCATTCAAGTGCCCCCCCATCGTGAGGGTTCTGCTGGGTACCCGTCTCTAATTACCACCCAGGAGGCCCGGCAGCGCTCCCTCCACTGACACTCTCCAGTGGAACCAAAGCGGGCCACATCAAGCACATCATTCTAGATAAGGACACATCTGATAAAAAAATGATTTAAAAAAGTGTTCCGTCGAGTTAGAAAATGATGAATGATGAACAAGATACAATCTTGGATAGGGGCAACTGACATTTCAGCGAGATTAATGATTGGATAATGTCCAAATGAACAGGTAGGGGGAGGCGCCCAAATAAAAAATCTCTTAGCTCATCGACCTGTCAGAACATTTTCCCAAATACCCAGAATTAAATCCACAGCCTCAAGTGGGTGTTGCGCTAAGTTTGGAGGTTTGCTGAATATCGATTGTTCACCCACGTTCATTAAAATGGACAGGAGAACCTGCCAGAGAACGCCAGGGATTGAGTAGGAGAGAGAGAGAGAGACAGAGAGAATGATAGAGCAAGAGAGAGATATAGAGAGAGAGAGCGAGAGAGAGAGTGAGAGAGAGAGAGAGAGAGAGAGAGAGAGAGAGAGAGAGAGAGAGAGAGAGAGAGAGAGAGAGAGAGAGAGAGAGAGAGAGAGAGAGAGAGAGAGAGAGAGAGAGAGAGACACACAGAGACACGAGGACGAGCACGAGGGATCGAGAGAGAGACAGAGAGAGAATAAGAGAGCAAGAGGGAGCGAGAGAGAGAGTGAGATTGGGAGAGCGGAAGAGAGAGAACAATGTGGAGAATATGTCTGTGTGTGGAAGTAGAGCAGAGTGATGGGGGCGGAGGGCTCTGCCCTGTCTGTTCTGATGACCGAGCAATGCCACAGAGACTTTAGTTCAGACCTCCTACCATCTACCAGCTGGTGACACCACCAGCAACCTGTGCGTTTGTGTGTGTGTGTGTGTGTGTGTGTGTGCATTTCTGCATGGTGTGTGTGTACATATGCACAATATGTGTGCGTGTGTGTGTGTGTGTATGCATCGCGCCTGTGTGTGGGTGTGTGGGTGTGTAGGAATGAGTGACGGTGCGTGGGATCTGCAAATGCAATTGTGGGCTTAGTGTTTTTTTGTGCCTGCATGAATGTATGTGTGCAGTCCATGTGTGTGTGTGTGTGTGTGTGTGTTGTGTGTGTGAGCAGCTTGATGTAATAGTGTGTGTGTGTGTGTGTGTGTGTGTGTGTATGTGTGTGTGGAGCTCCGTCGCTCAGATGTGCGTGGGTGGGTAGTGTGGGAGAACTGGGAGTCTAAAGGAGCCCTAGCAAACCGCACAAGATGGTCTGAGCGAGTGAAGTATATCACAGACGCTACTTCAGATATAAATACATCTATATGGAATAATCATATCCCCTGTAACGTATGGATTGAATTGTGTGACAAAGCCAAAGCAAACTTGTGGTAAACCCAATGGATGATCGAGTGAAGGACTTCATGTGTAACATCTTCTGGAACCATTCAAAGTGATTATTAGTGTCATACTGAGTGATTCTAGTCTATTCAAAATGTTAATAACTACACCGGCTTCATGACTCTAGTCTAGATGGATTAATTATTCCTAAAGTTAGCTAAAGCGTTAACCGTGTTTCATTGTTTGATTTGGCTTCATGAGGCTATTAAATGGCGATGTACATTCCACACATTGGAATGATGGAATATGCATCCATTCGTGGTAATTAATGTCCTCTGGCTTTGAAAGAAAAACAAACCTCTACAGGATCGAAAGTGAAGAATGCAAACATTATGCTTAATATTTTACCCAACACATGTGTTTACCTTGAGCGAGCCTCATTTAATTGATTTAATAAATGAACTGCATGGATCTATAACGATCCATTATAGGCGGGTGGGTGGGTGTTCTAAACCGCAGGGCATACTTTTAACCAATGAAGCAATGTGGGGTATTCATTAGTGTGAGCGTCCTACTGAGTTCCAGTGTTAATGATGGAGAGAGGGAGACAATCTCAGTGTATCTCATATAACAGATTGAGGAGCGTGGAGCATGAAAGGTCAACGCTTATAAGTGAGGGGAAAAAAATGAAACACAGATAAACACAAGCTATTCTAGAAAAAATGAGGCAACAGATACCCTTTGTATGGTATGTATTTATTAAAGGAGCCGCATGATTTTACAGCAGGTTGAAGCAAAGTTTTAAGTCTTACGCATGATCATATAACTGACTTTACATCCTTGGATAACTGACAATGTATTATTGGTTAGAAATGTGGTTGACAACTTAAACCCATGTAAACAAGAATAGAGTGAATTCATCGAATTTTTATAGCTTAAGCTAGACTAAGAACATTTGAAAGAAAAGATTATTACTGCATGCTTACTGCTTTGGAAGATCAGATTTGTAGAAAATACTGTCAACAGAGAACTGGTGTTTGATCTGTATTCAAAATGATCATTGATGTAAGTCAAAACCAAAATCGTATAACTTAAGCAAGAATAGATAGGATAATATTTTATACATATAGCTACCTCTGTCTTGATAATGAGTACAATCACAATTGTGTAGCTTTTATCAATGAACACAAGCAATAAAAGCAAGGCAAACAAGTCCAAACAAATAATAATTAATTAATAATGCAGAACCTTATCATGGCTTATTAAAGGTATTTCTCCTATCTTTTCTTCATTTTTTTTTTTATTACAGATGACAGGAACTATTTTCATCCATAACTAGCCCTGTTTAGCAATTCAGAAGACATTCATTTACACATCCACGGGCCGTCAAAACTAAAAACTAGCACACGACCAGAAGTTTCACGAGCACATGCAGCAGCGCGTTGCACACAATCTGGGTCAAAGACAGCCACACCGAGGAACCGGGACGCACCAGCAGCAGAGGAGCGAGCAACTTCACACACAAAATGCACAACACACACACACACACAAGTCGACACACCCTTAAAATCTGCCTGAAGAGAATAACATAGGTTAACTACTGCTTATCTGTGTATAATATATAGTACATACAAAGTGGTGATTCCTTGGGTAAAAAGGTTGCGTGCCTAATAGTAGCAGCCTATAGCCCCTGCTAGGCTTGTACCAGCCAACTTCCTCTCCCCCACGCTGGCAAGCCTCCTCCTACCCCCTTCCTCCTTCAGTCTTCCTTCCTTCGAGACGGGGACAGGTGGGGTGGGGTGTTGGAGGGTGTTGGAGGGTGGGTGGGTGGGGCTGCGGGGAGTTTGGGGGGTGGGGGGAGGGGTGTCACTGCTCTGGTACAGATGTGTTGTCGTCTCCCTCTACTGCCCCCGCTCCTCCTGTCTCTGAGGAAATGGAAGTGATGCACCAAACATTACATCATTTCAGAAAACCTTCGACATCATTTTATTGCAGAAAATATGAAAAAAAGAGGAAGCCCAGTTGATGGTGTCTTGTGCATTCCATGACATCACTTCATTAATTAATATCACACAAAGTTGTACCTCATCATAAAACTAGTTCCACCATCTTATCACCGATAGGCTGCACGGAATAAATCTGAAGACGTGATCCATCAAATATTAGTCAAAAGTAATTTTGAGCAAATCAAAAATGCTACGAAACGTACCACCCACAAAGTGAGAATCAGAGCGCGATATACAAAAGATGATAGACATTTTTAGGAGGATAAACCCAGTTTTATGGTCTGCTGACCTAGAAGGGGCCGTCCTAAGTGGGAGGGGTTTGGCTGTGCTGTCTCTGTACGACAGGCCCATTAATTCTCCCTGGCCCTCTGAGGCATGAATGTAACACACCTGGAGTTATAAATACATCCCCTACATCGGATGTTGGGGAACCAGGAAATGGGGTGTAAGGATTTGGACATTCAACCTCTTTCTCCTACATTTGATGCCTTTCAGTCCATGAATAACCTTCGCCGTAGAACAGGAAATGTATTTTCTTCAAGCCTCCCACATGGGATCAGTTTTTCTGCTTCAAAATGGCAGCACAGCTGAATATTTGATAGATGATTTAATAAATACATAAAAAATGTCTCACAGTCTGACAAATCCAATCCCTTCAGTCTCAAACCTCCTACACCTAGTTGCCACTTTTCTGGTTCAAATGGTGCAAATTAGCTGACTATTTGTCAGAGGATTTAATTCACTTTTTCTTGCAGTCTGACATGGTTGCGGATTTATGCATAATATTCCTAATTTCTTCCGACTACCATTTTATCGTGGGAAGGAATGTCTTATGATGTGTCAACCAGAGGCATACTGAATCAACACGACTGCACTTGGTTGTCACTATCTGAGAAATATTTTTCCTGTCGTTGCCTTAATGGAGAGCCTTTCAACAGAGCCAAACAGCTCCAGTCAGTGATTTATTAGGGCTCTCAGTCAGTTCCTGCCATCCCTATCAGGTAATTAAAGAATCAGGCATTGCATTAGTCACACTTGGGACACACCCATCAGGGATTTCTATAATTGGTGTATTTAATAAGTCAGACAGGATTTTAACAAGTTTAACATTATGATAACACCAAGTGGCAGAGTCTTCGTGGACAGCAAGCAAACGCATGAGAATCCTACGACGGATCATTCGCCAGGTAGAAAACTTTTGAACTGATTGTGTTGTCAAGCCCAGTATATTAGCGACGCATACATCAAAAACCCACAAGCAACAAATGCTAAAAAAAGCCTCATATCTGAGCCCGCCTGTCCACTTTATGTACGACAGCCGCTCCTGATGTCCCTCGGCGGGACCCTCTTCAACATAAATCTGGCCCCGTCTCCATCACTCACCACCTGACTGCCATCTCTGGGGGCTTAGAGGGCTCTGTCACCTGGTCTTAAGGTCTCGTACCCATAACGCCCTGTGGCGGGGGTGGATATGGGTAGAAGGGGTCAGCTATACTCTTATTCCCTTAGCCTCTACACCACTGACCTGTGCCCCCCTGGCTGCCGCCGAGTGCCTCCCCAGTGCTCACCTCCTCCCCTTCGGCCTTCTCCTCCGGCTTCATCTTCTTGCGGGTCATGTGGCCGCGGAAGCCGGCCTGGATTTTGGCGGCGGCCTTGTTGGCTTCAGGGTCGTCGAGGGGGATGTCCATGATGTCCTCCTCCTCCTCCTGGGGTCTGCTGCACTCCCCCTCCTGCACAGAGCTCCAGACGTCAGGCTTAGCCCTGACCTCCTGTCTGCATGATGCTATCTCCTACTGGAGCCTCCAATCAAGGTCACTTTTTATGGGGAATTGTCGAGGAGACCATGAAGCTATTGGTGTTTTTTTGTTGGTTTGATGGGTACGGGTGGATATGTGGTAGTCATCCATTGTCAAAAAGAAATATGATTTTGAGGACTCTCGGCTCTCTGAGCAAGAATAAAGGGAATCTTATTAGGTCCTTTGGGAGGCATTGTCTGATTCAACCCCACATTGTTGCGCATAAGTGATTTTCTTTCCCGTTGTCCCGTCAAATCTGTGAAAGTGACTATCCTTTCCAAAGTTTTTTAAAGTTAACTTTGAAAATGAGGTTAAACCGTGGGCTGGGGGAACAAATATGTTGGTTCTGGTACCTTCCACTCAGATTAATGATTATGAATGTAAACCTAAAGGGAATGTCCCCAAGTAATTTGGTTGTGTTGAGATGCATCCGATTCTACGTCTGCTAATGGTACACAGAACGCCCAATCAGCACTAATAGTGAATCTATTCATCCACAGATACAATGCATGCGGTGCCAAAATAAGAAGGAGTGGGTGAGCGAGTGGGTCGTTTGACAATGAGCAATAAAGTGACAGTGAGAACACCGCCGTTGACGTGTTATGTCAACACCAATTCAGACGGCGCCATGGAAACAGAAGAACAAAAGAAAAACCAGAAACCTGTGTGCATTGCTTATCAAGAAAAAAAAACAACGAACCAAAAAAAACTAAAAAAACAAACAAACAAACAAACAAACGGATTGACGTGTCAACACAACAAAAGCCCCGGCGGCCCACAGAGTGGGCTCCCAGCGGCTTTGGCAGGTGAGGCAGCGATCGCCCTCGTCTCCCCGGGAAAAACAAACCATCCAGTGTGGGTGTGAGTCCACCCACCTGCACCGCTTGTTAGCCCCCCCCCTGTCTGACTGCTGCTGCTGCCGCCGCTCAGGGGCCACTTCACAGCCACAGGCGGATCACCACAGGCCCCCCCCCCCCCCCCCCCCCCCCCATCCCCCCAGCGCGGTGCCTCTTACTCATTAGCATGATAGGTTTCGTTACTGAGGCTGGAGGCGGTTTAGTGCAGAAATTAAGCAAAAACAAAATGTATTTAAAAAAAATGATATGGTAACCACAAACAACGTCACAGTGCAGCCAGCCAAAATGGCAGCATGTGTTTGTGTTGTTCGAATTTTAAAAGTGGAGTACGAATGTATAAATATACCAACGGGATGATTTCATCCGCTCGACTGAGAGGGGTCGCTCTGTCCACTGGGGAAAGTAGTGACAACACAACAGAGCTCCATGTTCAATGCATTCCCAATCCAAACAATACGAGACAACAACCCGCTCCAAACAGTAAAAAAAAAGCTCAATGTACATGCCTGCACTCCTCTGTCACATCGGCTGATTTATAAAGAAGGCCACCAGTTGATATTATTACTTTATATTGTCATGAAATTCATATATCATGGCAATAAAACATAAAAATATCAAAGTAGCGACTGCTTTAAAAAGAATCCTACCTGTTGATATTATTCAATTCAAGAATAATAATAGTTTGACAATAATCCGACCAATTCAACTGAATATATTTGTTACTAAAATAAAAGTTGATCCGAGGCGTCTACTTACAGTGTGACAATCCATGGCTCTCTACGAAACAAAAGACGTGTTGGATGTGGAGAGAAGCGGAACTAGAACGCCCGTGCTTTGCTTCCTACGTTCAACCAAGAATGCTCCCTTACATGAGTCTCAAGTGCAGTACAGATGCCTGACTGTATGCACACCAACACACACACACACACACACACACACACACACACACACACACACACCACACACACACACACACACACACACACACACACACACACACACACACACACACACACACACACACACACACACACACACACACACACACAGTGAGAGCGAGAGGGAGAGAGAGAGAGAGAGAAAGACAGAGAGAGACAGAGGGGGAGGGGGAGGATTCGGAGGGAGGGATGGAGGGAGGGAAGGAGTGAGATGGAGGGAGGAAGAGAGTTGGGAGGGAGGGAGGGAGGGAGGGAGGGAGGGAGGGAGGGGGAGTGGAGGGAGGGGGGGAGAAATAGGAAGGAGTGCTGGAGAGAGGGATGGAGGGAAAGAGAATCGCTAAAAACATGACACCATGTGTTCAAACCTTTTAGTCACCCTTTTTTTTTTTCCAATATAGCAGCATTCACAAACAATTGCTGAACAGAGCTTGAATAAAACATTTGAAACTTAGTTGGACATATTTACATAATTCACATAATGATGATGATTTTGACTTTCCAGTGTGAACAGGCAAGGCATAAATGAGGGGGAAATTACCATTATTTTCCTAAAATTACAATTTACACGAGTATCTCACAAAAACAAAAACAAAAAAACAGTCAAAAGCAGCATCCTACATGTTCCTAATATGCCAAGGTGAAAAATAATGAGCAGACTCAAAAAATACAAAATGCCATGGACACATGGTGGCACAGGAAAGCAGGTGTACGTGGCTCGCAGTGCCTGTCACCCCGACGTGTCATCATTTGATTAGAGAGGCAGAGTGTGCTAACTGCACTCTCCGTTCCTCTAATCCCAGCTGGTCCAGACGCCCACACTCCACTCTCCTCATCCCTCTCCTCGCCTCTCTCCACTTCCCTCTTTCCTCGCCACGGAGACAAGACATGGCGAAAAAACATATCCATTGGTCTGAGTGATTTCCTGACATTTACTCTCATCTCTCGCCAGTGTTAGCCTCCGTTGCAACACGATGTTTGCTGTCTCAGAGGAGGACTCGGGTCGTGTGTGTGCTTGTTGAATCTATCACGCTCTGTTTAACAAATTGATCCATTCCTGGGACTGTCTTCTCTCTGTTGTAACTGTATGGTGATGGGTGATATTGTAGAGGGAATTTCCATCATGCTGATACAAACAAGTAGTGAATTTTTAGGGGTTTCTGTCGACAAATGGATGCCTCTGTGTGTGGTCCTCAAAAGAAAGCAAGAGAGTAGGTGATGGAAATGCGTAAATAACAATTGGACATGACTTGAAAAGTACTAAAGCTAGTGTAAATTGCATTTATTCAAATGTATATGGCTCTACCAGTCAGCAACAATCAATTACATGCATGGCATGTAACCAATAAATAACAAGCATTTTTTTTTTGACACGCGTCAATTGGACACCACTGTTAAAAGCCACATCGCTGATGCAGATGCTGCCTAGCAACTATCAGGCCCACCATCTCCCATTAAGTTCCTGACGACATCGGGAGAGTGTGGGATGGTGAGGAGTTTCCATGGTAACATTCTTAGTACTCTTTTCACAACTCTCTCTCTCTCTCTCTCTCTCTCTCTCTCTCTCTCTCTCTCTCTCTCTCTCTCTCTGGGGCCAAGTAGTCAGTCCAGACAAATCAACAGGCCTAACTATGTCAGCAGCAGAAGACTTTAATGCCTTATTCACCTGAAAATTGTTCAATCAGTCCTTTATTGTGATGAATTACTTGTGAAAGTTATGCTCTGCGGAGGCGGAAGTGCTCCCTAGAGAATATTGAATTTTGCACCAGCAAGCCGATTTTTAACAATCAAGCAGCAACTGTTAAACCCCATTGAGTTTGCAAACAAATTTACAACAACGCAGATGCAGACACAGAAAAACTCACAAACATACACACACACACACACACACACACACACACACACACACATGCACACAAAAACTCAGACACACTCAGATACATTCAGACACATAACATAATTACACAGGTTCAAATATGCATTGTGTGTAGGGGCAGATGCACAAACACATCCACACGTGCACACACACACAAATACACACGGACACACATGGAAAATGGACATAAACTACATAAATTGAGGCTGTTTCGAGGCTGACTCTGTTGGATGACATTCAGCGTTACGAAAATGTAGGCCTTTATGTCATCGAGGAAATGCTATGCTATTTATGGATTGTTTTCAATCACCAGCCCCTGGAGACCAGTGAAGAGAAAGTAGAGATGTACTGTTGACCAGACTCGTCCTTGGCGGGGTCATGAATATAGGCTAACAGAGAAAGTCATGTGATCAGACTGAATCTCAACCAGAGACATGGCATGGCTCGTAACACTCTAGTTAAGATATGCGCACATATTTGAGTTTTTGTGATTTTGCCATGAGCACATTGTGCTCGTAGTTTTCCTATCTTCTAAGATACAAGGGTTAGGATTATACGTTACCTCTTCGTCAGACTATAATGTGAAACTGTGTCCAAATCAGTAAACATTTTGCTCTATTTAGGCATTGAACAACTTTATCATCGTCTATAGAAAGAGAGAAATGTGGAATCAAGCCATAAATAAGTGAGGTTACCTTGTCCTCATCCTTGGTCCCCTGATCCACGACGTCATTCTCAGTCTCCGGCGGCCTTTGGTCCCCTTGGTAGACGTCATCATGTGTCTGACCTGCACCGAGGTGGAAGCTATCTATGGACCCCTCCCCCACGCCATTGCTCCTTCCTTGTCCTTGTTCATCAATCACTACCTCTTCAGCCCGGTCTTCTGCCCCGCTGGTCCGCGGCATCACCACTGCGTCCTCTATCTCCTCCATAGTGTCCTCAGGCTGTGGCTCCACAGGTGCCAGAGCTATTTCCTTCATCTCCATCGGATTCTCCTCTACTGCCATCACCTCAGCCACTTCCTCCTGTCCTTTTCCGGTTCGGATTCGTTCGATTTTATTCCAGCGTTACCATCATCGAATTCAGAAGGAAGCCCCTCTTCCATCACGCTGAACTGTCCTTGTGCGTCGTCTATGACCCTCGACTGATTTCTCGCTTCTCATCATCAATGGCGTCTTCTGGTGGATCGTCTGTCTCATTGGATGCGTTCAGTCTTTCAGGATCCTTATTGCCCTGGTTTTCAACTTCACTTGCGTCCGCGTTGTCTGTTTCATCATCGTTATCAAAATCAGTTTTTAGCTCAAGATTTGTCAAACCTGCAGTGGCCTTGCTTGATAAAATTGTTCCATCTAAATCTCCTTTGTAACCAATATTGCTCAAGGCTAGTTCACTTGTGTCCAACTTCAGGCTGATGTCTGCAGCCTCATTGTCGTCTATTTCCTCCCTTTCGGCCTTCACTTCCTTCTCTTGTCCCTCTGTTTCAGAGGTGGGCTCATCACTGTATTGTAAACCATCTTCCCCATGACCAGACCGAGCCCCAACGATGTCCTCATCCAACTGGCTCTCTGGTCGCTGCTCACTGTGTTCCAAGACCGAAGATCCGTCTTCTGTCTGACCTTCAGTCTCAACTATCTGGTGAACTTCGGGGACATCATCAAAGTTAATCTCAACTAAGGCCTCCTCCTGAGGAGCAGCATCAGTAGCTAACGTATTCTCAATTTCCTTCGTATGGTGACCAGCATTTCCTGTGGAAAGTACAAGTTCATGGGTTTCTAGAGGATGTGTCTCAATTAGTTCTTGGTTCTCCAGTGTTTTCTTCTCCTGAGGTTCCATATCTTCTAGGGAAGGTGTTTGTGTTTGGTTTTGGGACAGCGATAAGCCCCCAGGAAGGTCTTCCTCTTTGGTAGAAGGTGCATTATGGTAATCATCTACCACATTTGCTTTGTCTGTCTGCTGAAGTTCCTCAGCACACACATCCACATCTGCTAGCCCAGAATATGGAAACTCCTGTCTAACATTTCCAGCATCAGCACTTTGGTCGATGTCCGATGTGTCTCTAATCTCGTCACCTGATAAATTGTTCTCTTGTTCTTGTATGGGTGGTTTTTCGCCGTGTTCAATTGTTTGTAACTCATCAGCGCACACATCTCTCATGGAATCGCCTCGGGATAATAACAAACTAGTGTTATCCAATTCAGACTGACTGATATCTTTGTCTGTCGAAAACTGGATGTCACTTTCTATCAATTCCTGATCAACTTTATCATATGCAGTGAAAAGCGTTTGTTCTTCATCCTCTTTTTCCCTGCCACAATCTTCACTGCTAACACCCGCAACTTGGAGTATGTCATCTGACTCTTCTGGTGAGAGCTCCTCTTCAGTTTTGACCTTCTCTACTGTTCCTCGATCATCACTCTCTTCTTGAACATATTCAGTGAAACCATCAGGGTGCCTTGTGTGGGGTGAGGCTACTTGAACACCTTCTTGATTTTCAGTTTTTGACCTTTCTCTGAAAATAAATATCAGACCAAAATAAGAGGCAAGTTATGCAAAGAGTTTAAATGTGTGCAAAATGTGTACTACTAAGATGTTATCATTGTACATAAAATTGCAAGCCTGTAGATGGTAACGTTCTGAAAATTATACAATTGAAGTCAAGGCTTTCTGTATTGATCTATTGATACTCTGCTCTTGACTTTCACTTCCAAATCCTTTCCTTCTTTTTAGTGACACTAGAACATATTCTGTACCTTAAACTGCAAGCAGGGTTAGCTAGATTGCACTTGGTGTACTAAAGAAGAAATGTTGTTACTGCTCCATTTTAGATTTAGATATAGCATATAAGTACATTTTTGATAAGTAATATTAAGTGATAATAAGAAATTAACAACAAACATTGGGTTGAATTAGTCTATCTTTAGAATTAATGTATATTCATCAATAATAATAAACAGGAAATCTCAACAGATATTTTATTATCATCTTCATTTTTTTCTATCTGCTCTCCTTCCACGTCCTTCTTCCCTTGTCCTCGCATTGATGGGGTACAGACGGTACAAGATACAACTCACTCAGTGTTGGATGTAACATCTGTTGCAGGTGGAATAGCCTAGAAAGGTACAAACATATTACTTTACATTAAAATCAAGTGAACTTCTTAGCAAGCTACCTAAGGATTGTTATGCACAGAAGGGTTTGGAGTTGTTCAGCATCAGGGTCAAAAGATAATATAACTAATCAGGGGCATTTTACCAATACAATTATATTAGGATGGCCAGGGGCTTTCTTGCATCATCTAACCATTTCCCAGTATTTGCAAAGGGGCCCAGATCTTTTTCATTGCAGTCATAAAAAATTGGTCTTTCATGAAACATAGAAAAAAAGATAGGCATATTTCCCACACTGAATACAAATGCCCTTCAAATTATCCAATATGCCCCCAAAACGTATATTACAAAAAAATTATAAATTCCAAAAAATGTGAATGAATATCCTACCCGTCAGGATGAAGAACATTTTTCAAGGCCAACATTTACTCTAATTGAAGCAGTAATTAAAAATGTAATTGGTTTAGAGGCCTTATTTCAGGGTAAACTACAAAAAACTATTTAATTGACTTCCTGTTAATATGCTAATGTTATCACCATGTTAGAGTTAATTGTTGAAATTAAATCAAACCTTAAATGAATGGTTGTTGTAGAATCTGTCCTCGATTTTTGCCGCCCACTCAGCAGGGTCCAAGCCACTCTCTTAAAGTAATAATGAAAATAAAAATAAGTGTATACTCTTATTACCTGTGTAACTACAGTAGGTATGCAGTGACAAACACGTCCTTAATCAGAACATTAAACTGTAACGTTAGGTCAATTACCTTCTCTTTCTTTAAGAAGGCCTTCAAAGTAAAGAAGGGCATAAGTAGGGATGTCTTCAGGCTGGTTTCTCAACACTTCCCTCGCCAGCCCCTCCAGGATGGAGCCAAACCCACGAGGAACTCGTAGGTGTGTGTTGGAGAAAGGTACAGCCATCCTCTCTCAGACCACGTAGGGCTTCAGCAAGAATGAGTCATACAAATGTTTTGATGTCGTTATTTAACGTCTGGTAAATTCAAGTTAAATATGTATTTCCTTGGAAACAACAACTGGACAGCATGAGCATTTAAGTACATTATTTTGTTGTTTTACAAATTATGAATAGACTCAATGTTAACGTACCTTTTAAATCGCCTTAAACAACTGAGTAGCAGTGAGACACTAGAGAGCACGTCAACATCAGTTTTGTTTAGGATAGTTGCTATGCAACGAAACTAATGTACGGAGACCCAAGAGGTCCCCCTGCCCAAAGGAGAAACCCAAGACACAGTTGTTTCGTTTATTTTAATACACACTATTAAAACCAACATGTACATAATTAGAATCAAGCATTTAAGTCAGGCATGGATTTAATACATTAAGTTTGTCCTAGCAGGCCATCTCAATCACGAATACGTAATAATTGCATACTCTGAGTTGGTGCTCAGTTTACGCGAGATTTCTCTCGGGATCACGTTGAGTCGGTCAGCAGAGCGCGAGATCTGCGGCAGGTGAGACGCAGGGAAGGGGCTCAGGTACGTCTCATCTCTCCAGCGCTGGACAGGGGAACACAGTGGATAGGAAAGTGACCATAGTGACCGTCGTGTGTAGCACACGAACTAAACTCAATAATGTATGACATCAAGCGCTCAGCCTCTTATAGGTCCATTAGCGATAGGACCATTTCTCATGAAATTAAAAGTCTTCGACAAAACGTTACCGTTCAACTCGATGGGGAAACAATTCCTACACTTGCATACATATACTTTATGGAGACTGAGCTAATGGTTTTTACCTCTCTTTGGTCTTCGTGACTGCCGTAACATATCTGCGCGAGCTCTGGTGAGCTCGCCCCTCGGACAGTGATCACGATGTCAGCGTAAGCCACCTCGCTGTCGCTCTGGTCCTCTGGGTGAAAGGACAACAAGAGGCTTCTGAATGAGTCGTCTGTTTTACATTTCCCCACGTATCGTGAACGGTGACACAGTTGACACACCACGCGCCGCCACACGGTTGGAGGCCGTTGCTTTCTCACAGTGTTTGGACTACTGTGACCCTGCACAATATAGCACATAGCATCTACCATGGAAGCCCCATGAATATAGTGGTTGGGAATGTACAATTGTTAATTTCATGGAAAATGTCTTACCTCTAGCAGGTGATCGGTTGGCATGGGAACCTAGTGATATAGGCCGACTGGGAAAATAGTCATTTAATTATAAGATTTTAGTAGCCATAATATCTGACAAAAAGTGGATCATGTTTTTCACTTACTCCTTTACTGAATCAACAGGGCCGCCTGAAAAAAAAAAGTGGTTCTGTTTTAGAAACATAACAGATTACTGGCTATATTACAGTTTATTATACAACAGTTAGTTCCGACCAAGTAATTTGATTGGACAAGAGGCATTCCATGAGTGCTGATATAGAGTATAACAGCACTGGGACTATACATGTATATATCCGATTTGCAGGTTTTCTAATTAAGCAATATCACATTAGAGGGATTGCTGTTGTACTGAATTTCAGCACGGCTGTAATTCGGTCGTAGGTACGAGGCCGTAGGCCGAGTGCTGAAGATAATCACTGCCATGCTCATATTCAGTAGGCCTACAACAACACAACCTCGAGTGTGATATTGCTTTTATGCAACAGTTCTACTAGCACCATTTATTATTATTTATTACGGTTAGGAGAACACCTGTAAAGCGTAGTAATACATGTATCGTTAAAAGTCCCAGTGCTGTTATACTTTATATCAGCACTCATGGAATGCCTCTTGTCAAATCAAATTAGCTCTGCTGATATTCAGTACAACAACACAACCTCAATTGTGATATTCCTTAATTATAGTACAAAGTATTAATGATATCAGCTTACCCTTCCTTTTATACTTTACTAAGAGGAAAAACCCTAACCCCACAAGGGCAATGCCAACAATTGCAATGGATCTTTGCAGAGTATTCATTCCAGCCACCTCCCCTGTTATAAATAAAAATCCAATGTTACATCCAAATATTCATATTCATATCCTTGATTTACATCAAAATCATATCATATCACCTGAATCCTTTGGTTGGGTGGGAATTGAGGCTAAGAAAATTCATAACATATTAGCATCTTGTAAAATTGTGCGAAAAAGAATTATCCTTATTATACTCAAAACTCACGTGTTATCATTTCAGTCCATTTGATTTCAGTGCTTGCCGTGTCAGAACCTGTGGTCCAACTGGGAATGTCTCTTTGGCCTGGAATTTGTCAGTTTTTTTCAGTACATATAAACTTTAACTCTGACCAGAAATTCATGTATAAAATCCCCTTTCTCCAATGGTTTAAAAGATCCATATCATAATTCGGGATGTTAAAGAGGCATACCATGAATCTGCAGCTCCACCCTACGCTCTATTTGTCGCTTCAGCTCCGGGTGAGCTGTGTTCTCAGAGTAGCAGACTTGGATGGAGCCGACATCTTCGATAGAAATGTTTGGAAACTGTAGAGATACGGTGCAGACTTCATTCTGGGTGATTGTACCCAAACATCCTGCAGTGCCAGAGACTTCTTCAGGACTCCAACAGCCACGGACAAACCCAGGGGAACAGTCGTATGTGCAGTTCAACGTTAATGGTTCTCCTACGGCAACCCTTATGGTGTCAAGGACTACCCCTGTTTTCTCACATTTGGTCGGGTCTGCAATGAGATTAATAATGTGTATATGACATGAATATTATTGGTACATGTGAAAGCGTTATAGCATTATTGGACCATGAAATTTGACTAGTTTCAACAACACAGATGATGTTGTATCAAATGTCTTTTGTACAAACTATTTTAGGTTTAAGCAATATTTAGATAACATATTGATTTGTAGAATATAAGCAGATACTTTACCTTGGCTCACCCAAAGAAGGAGCATTGTCATGTAAATTGAAAACCTCATTTCTTTTTTGTACAAACTTCTCCGGTTGAACTCTTTTCAGTCAAGATCTTGGTGTGGTGTCTTTATGATGACAGTTGTAGTGCCACTACCAGATACTGTACGGGGCTTTCGGCTTAGCATTCCTCACACCGTGGAACAAAGGAAGTGGTGAGCAACAGGATACATACAGTATGGGGGTAGAAAAACGGTTCATTTTCCATAGAGGGCACCTGGCTTATTTGACATGGAAATATGTATTGGCAAAACAATATGTTTTTAACTCTATTTTTCTCCATATTCTTTTTATATTTATTGAAGTAGTGTGTGTTTTATCAAAAAAAAGAGCGATATGCCTTCTAAAAAACCGGATGTTTGAACGACTTGCAAATGCATGCACTTGCAGCTCGCTAATGCACCTCACATCCCTTCATACCTAAAGAGAATGTTGCTGCCACACACACCACCACCCACAACAAGAACCCACGATCCGCAAAAAACAGCAACTGTAAAGACAAACATAAAAATACATCGTTTTCAAATGGTTATGTGTTCGCTGTTTAAAACCAACACAAATGTTACATGGACACACATAACCCCCAGTAATTTCAATCTGAAAGGTTGATTTTCCGCATGCATATCATGTATTATGAATAACAAGATAGAGTTGCAAAGAACACTGTTGCATACCATTACAGGGCTGCTAGATAACAAACTGGGGCCTCAGATGTCGGGCTCACATTTCACTTTCATTGACTGAGGGCCTCTCACTTTCAAACATCCCCCCGCAAAGACCTGATGGAGCTGATCACACTGGTCCAAACTGGCTCTAGAGGAATGTAAGAAGCTAAGAAAGAGGAAAAAAATAGAAAGGGTACATGGGTAGCAAGGGTATATTTTCAACGCTATTGATAATGTGGACATGGAAAGTAATGCAACAGTTTGGTTTTAGAGCAATTTGGATGTTTTTGCTGCTGGCAGAGTCGGCTGCTCTCATCTCAGGTAAGACGATGGATGATTTTGGTCATTCAGAAAATGGGTTTTCAATAGAATGCGTTAATCAAATAGAAATCATCCACATTCAAATTATTGCATCAAACGAGGAGATGAAAAGAAAACGAATCACTTCAATTCAATTCAATTCAATTTTTGTGGGTTTAACAGATCAAATATCTTCGAATGCTGTAATAACTCACCCACTTTTATTCATTGTGTTTTAACCTGGATATGTTTATGAATACTTTGTGTAAGAACCCTTTGAAGGGAGCGCCGACCTGCCCATGCAGTCGGAGACGGACCTTGGCTGGTGCTCGGAGGGAACGTACGTCTCCTACCACGGCTGCTTGGAATGCACAACAGGCCACTTGTAAGTACACACAGCCCTCTCTGACACGTTTGACCCAGCCCACACACTTATCTGAGTTATATGGTGACCATATGTCTGCGGCAGTGCATAAAAAACATTTATTAACTATAACGTGATCTTTAATTATCCAGTTGTCCTGGCAACGTGTCAGCACCTCACAAATGCCCACCGGGAACATTCAACTTCTACACAGGGAGGAGCAGCATCGGTGACTGCAAGGTGGACTAACTTAAAAGACTTAACATTTTTTATTTTTTTTTCAGCCTTGATAGGGTCTTTGTTCAAAGTGTCAACAGACATTTTTTCTAATGCTGATTACCAACTCTGTTGGATACACTCTAAAACACAGCACCATAATAATGTCTTTATTATTTAAAAACTGATCACACCGGCAAATACTAATCTTCATAATTGATTGACTAATTGGTACACCTAATTAAGTTGATAAATCGCATAAAACTTAATGCAAAAGTGTAAAACACAACATACTTAACTTTCATTTCCGATTACGAGTGCCGTTGAATACATGGTTGTTACACAATTGACACGACCGCATGATAACCACACTAAAGTCCATTTGCGCCTGCTGTGTGCTGTAGCCGTGTTCTCATGGCCTGATCAGCTCCGAGGACAGAGCGGACTGCAGGCCGTGTCCTGCTGGCTTCTCTTGTCACCCAGGCAACAGTACCCTGTCTGCCTGCCCTAAAGGACAGCATTCCCCAGAAGGGGTGGTTCTTTGTTTGGCCTGCCCCATAGGCTCTGTGTGCCCGTCTGGACACCCTCAGAAGGTAAGCGGCCCGCACTCAGTCAAACCGCACACCGATTTGGTTGGGATACTCGTGTTCTGTGATGACCGTGTACCCTGTGTGTTCTGTCAAGTGTGACCCGGGGGGGGAGCCCGACTCGGAGCGGACCGGTTGCGTCGACTGTCCCCCTGGCTTCTACTCCACCCCCTGCACCGTCCGTTGTGTCAAGTGCCCCTCCGGTAACCCCATCACATCCCAAGATCACCGGGCAACACATTCATTCATGAATCAAGACCAACACAAAATCTTTCTTTTGAAATAAAATAATCAAATAAATGGCTTATGGATAGATAAATATCCCATCACCGCCACTATCACCAAAAATATCCGAGATGGTCTTCCATACTGCTCCTATAGGAACTCACTGCCCAGAGAATGGGACGTCGCAGCCTCTCCAATGTCCTCTGGGCCAGTCCTCCTCCCCTGGACAGGCCCTCTGCCACCGCTGTAATGACTCCTCCCCACAGTGTGGGGGCACTGCCGCGGCCCCGTCTACCTGGAGCAACACAGCCCAGCGGTCAGGCCAGGCCTTTGTCTGCCGCCCCGGAACATACAAAGACCCGAGAGGAGGGCCGGCATGTATGGTCTGCCCTTCAGGTGAGGAGGTTGTGTCGAGCCATACTCTAGAGAAGGGGTCTCAAACTCATCTTACCTGGGGGCCGCTGGAGGTAGAGTCTGGGTCAGGCTGGGCCACATCAAGTATTCCACAAGAAAAAAGTAGCACAAGAGACCCAATCTAAGTTAATGATCGAACTATAATTAGATCACGTTGGCTATGTAATCGCTGACAACAGGGGACATTTCATAGTGGTTGGTGGAAACCGGGACTTTTTTCTTAGCGTCCTTTGGCTTTTGTCGGGACTCAGGACTCGCAACTCAAAATTGGGTCTGTCACCCTGTCACAAGTGATAAAAAAGCGTGGCAAGCGACTCAGCAAAAATGTGCGTTTGACAACAACACGCGGGCCGCACTAACACTAAACTTTGATGTCAAGCAGGGGGCCACAAAATATCAATTGACCCCCGGGCCGCGAGTTTGAGACCCCTGCTCTAGAGGTTGTTTACTCCAAGTGCACAATACCACAGTTTGAAATAGAAAGGGTTCTAGCGCAAGCTGGCTGCCCTGCATCGCCCAGGTGGGCGCCTCACACAGGTGGTGGATGAGGTGTTTAACCCCCCCATACACATACATACACTCAGTATGCAAAGCACTTTGGTTGTCTTGAGAAGCGTTATTTAAATGCATTGATTTATTATATATTCCCCCCCCCCCCAGGCCATTACTGTGCTGCGGGAGAAGCGGCACCATGTCCAGGGGGGACTTACGGCCCCAAAGAGGGTATGGCGAGCCTGACAGACTGCCCAGCCTGCCCTGCAGGTAAACAGAGAATGAATCACCATCGTTACTTGAATACAAGTTTAAACCTTTTCCATCATTGCCTTTTGAAATATATCAACATGGGGGCGGTTGGCCAATAGCAAACATTGTTCTTCTGTAATGTGATTGTGATTGTGCATGCTTTTCGGTGTGCAGTTCTGCTCTGGGCATCCACTGCAAAACCACTTCTGTGAAGAAGAAAAACGTAACCGAGAAATCAATGTGTGAACTGAGCTATTTATGACATCCTAAAAATAAAGTGCAACGCAGAGTAAAGGGTGTATCGTATTACAATGTATTATGTGTGTTTGTATACAACGTGTGTATTGGATTATGATTCTCTCGTCCATGAATAACTCTCCCTAGGCTTCTACTGCATGGAGGGCAGCACGGAGAGGCCCACCTCCCAGTTCCTGTGCCCACAGGGCTTTTACTGTGAAGAGGGCACCGCCACACCCCACGGGAGCCCTTGCCCGCCTGGCACGGCCGGGCAGCAACTGGGACAGACAAGTAGGGCAGCCTGCAAGAGATGTGGAGAAGGACGCTTCTGTCCCGCAGGTGAGGCAGGACAGCATGAGGTACAACGTTGACCACTGGAAGTGATGTCATGGAAGCCGCGGCGAAGCCAAAGTCGTTTTTCCTATAAAAAGAGTCTAACCGCCAGTCGTGCTACTGTGGTGTGTGACGCATTTCATAGCATACAGGATGCCACTAAACGTAGGAGGGACCGGGGGAGGCATGTGTATTGATCTTTATAGGAGGAGGATTTGCGATGGTGGGAGCAATGGCCACAGTGGCCCTGCCGGTGTGAATTTATGTTATTTGCGGTAAGAACATCATTACGCCCATGCAGGCATCTGTGTCCTAATCGCAAAAAAACCCTGAATTTTAGGAAATAACCTGAGCAAAAAAATAAATAACTGGTTTCCTGTACCAGGATGTCTTTAGGATAAATTCAGATCATATAATACACCTGAACATGTTTATTTAGGGCATTGCACTACCTCTTCATGCTTCCTTTGTCATTCAAATGCCTCATGCATTCGTGTAAAAGTGTAAAAAAAGAAATGCATGTTTCTGATTCAGGGTCTGTCTCCTAAATAAAATCAGATCATATATTAATCATACATGGGTACATGATTATTTAGGGATTAGCTCTAATCTCCAGCTATTGCCCTCTAGATTATATTTGTTTCAGTGTGAACAGTGTATTTGTGTGTGTGTTTGGGCGTTTGTGTGTGTTTTTGTGTGTGTGTTTGTCTCTGTGTGTGTGTGTATCTGTGTGTGTCTGTTCATGGCTCTGTTTTTGTTTGTATTTATTTTTGTGTTTGTATCTGTGTGTATGTGTGTGTTTGTGTGTGTGTGTGCATGTGTGTGTGTGTGTGACAGGTTCAGTCACCCCTGGTCTGGCCTGTGCGAGAGGAAGATACTGCCCTGCCGGCACCCTAGAGGAGATGGTCTGTCCGCAGGGCACCTTCACGCCACACCAAGGGGCATTAAGTATAAATCACCTCTGCTCTGTATTTTGCCATTCATATAATCACATCATATCGTACTGTTTGAAAAAATAACAACCCTGACGCTAGTACTGCTAATGGCTAAATCAAGTAATAACCAAAATAATGCTACAATACAACTGCATAATTAGATTGAACACCAGAAAAATCCATTTAGTAGCGCCCGCGCCCAACTGAATACACAATGAATGGATAAACAAACAGGAGTTAATCCGCCACCCTGATACCTCCAGGCATAAAGGATTGTCTGAGATGCCCAGGAGGTTTCTACTGCCCAGAGGGAACCAGAGACCCCCTGCCGTGCCCCCCAGGGAGCTTCAACCCCCTGCAGGGCCAGGATGAGCTGACCGACTGCAGACCCTGCTACCCAGGCAAGGCCTGCACACAGGTCGCCCTCAAGGCCCCGGACGTGGCCTGCATGCAAGGGTAAACACCGCCCACGGACGCCAGACTCAACACCTCCTCCAGCAGTGGATATATTTATTGATTAACTCTGCAGAATCCCTCTTTCACAGCTTGAGCTAGCTTTGGTAGTTTGCATTGGCTTGCCTCTGTACATCTTCCACTCTCTCACAGAGTAAGTCTGTATAAGTGCTTTCTTTTCTCACCTGAATACCGATAGGTTTGTGTGTCCTCCTGGTTCATCCAAACCAAACGCGCTGACCAATGCCTGCCCTCCGGGGACTCTGAGCAACCGCACGGACCTCACAGACCGCTCGCAGTGTCAGCCGTGCCCGGCCAGATACGCCTGTCCCAGAGGTGCCCTTCATCCCACTGGGGCCCATCTCACACCAATGACTTTGACTGGTTTTTCTGCAATGTTACTTGTTCCTCCTGACACCTCTGGTGATGCAAAAATGCTATAGTGCACTATAATATGAGTAAACTAAACTCACGATAGGTGTACTTTATTAATTCAAATGTGGAAAGCAGAAAGAACCAAACAGTATTCAGATTTAATAAGTGATCTGTCCTTTTTAACATTTGTAAAAAATAAAAATAACATACATATATACATGTTATATATATAGATAGAAGACGAATATGCATATTTTAGAGATAATATTAAACATATATGAACATAGTGCACATACTTTGACATCCACAATCAAATTACATTTTTATGCACAAGTACATAAGTGCAAAATATAATATAAATATATATATATATTGTTTCTACTATAGGCAATATATATATCGCTTATACAGTAGAAACAATACATAAGTATGTTATATATATATTTATATGTAACATATATAATACACATCACATCTCTAACTACTTACCTTCCTGGTCATTGGTCGTTTGGCCCACCAGGTACAGGAGGTCTGCAGAGGCCTCCCGTGTCCTGCTTCGCGGGTCATTACTGCCCCGTTGGGACCATGTTCCCCACTCAGTACAAGTGTCCCGTGGGGACGTTGAGTGGGCGCAGTGGCCTGGAGACGGAGGCTGGATGTGGGCCATGTCTGCCTGGCTGGTACTGTCTGGCCGGCGCCGGCGCCCCCTCTGGCCGATGCAGCTCCGGCCACTACTGTCCTGAAGGTAACTGTCCCGAAGGTAACTGTCCTGAACGTCACTGTCCTGACGGTCACTGTCCTGAAGATCACTCTCATGAAGGTAATTGTCCTGAAGATCACTGTCACGAAGGTCACTGTCCCGAAGGTCAATGTCCCGAAGGTCACTGTCCCGAAGGTCACTGTCCTGAAGGTCACTGTCATGAAGGTCACTGTCCCGAAGGACACTCTCCCGAAAGTAACTGTCCCGAAGGTAACTGTCCTGAAGGTCACTGTCCCGAAGGTCACTGTCCTGAAGATCACTGTCATGAAGGTAACTGTCCTGAAGGTCACTGTCATGAAGGTCACTGTCCCGAAGGTCACTGTCCCGAAGGTCACTGTCCTGAAGATCTGTGTCATGAAGGTCACTGTGCTGAAGGTCACTGTGCTGAAGGTCACTGTGCTGAAGGTCACTGTCCTGAAGGTCACTGTCCCGAAGGTCACTGCCCTGAAGGTAAATGGGAAAGAGTCGTGAACATCATATACTTATAAACCCAGGCTGCAGTTTGGACACTTTTGTAGTCGAATCGACTCAACGTTGTCTCCGCCTTCGGACAGGTCCCTGCTGCACAACTGCAATAACAGTTGTTTCCAAAACAAGATTATGGAGCAGACTTGTCTATATTGTTCAGATTTCTCTCCACTACTCTGACTACTACTGTAGTTTGAATGTGTAGCGTAACAAAAGCAACATCTGAGTCATCTTCAAGCAAAAATAAGTGGAAATCTCTCTTATTCTTCCATTAGGAATAGTGACATTAAGGCATAAATTACACCAAGTCTTCCTTGGGTTTCGGATGTAGAAAGGTCACAGATCAATGTAATGTGTGTTTTGTGACGTAAACTGATCTCAGGTTTATGTATTTTATTGCAAGGGACTGCGTACGGCACCCAGTTCCCCTGTCCTGCAGGCACCTACAGCATCAGGCTGGGCAACGGGCAGCCGGAGGACTGCCTCCTGTGTCCGGAGGGCTCTTTCTGTCGGCAGGGCACCTCCAAACCCTTACCCTGCCCACCGTAAGTCTGATGCAAGGCACTAACCAAGGAGCGGGCCGGTAAAGAGGTCTGCCATTAACGGCCCCCCTAAAAGAAACAGGGCTGCAAATTGGGAAGTTTCATGATCATATGAAGTGTGACTGTAATGTGAGAGTTCGTGTTCTTGCCTTGTCTTTTTTTCTCTCCAGCTCCACTTTTCGCCGGCTTAAAGGAGGCCAGCGGATAGAGGACTGCTCTGCCTGCCCTGCTGGCTATTTCTGTCCCCGCTCCGCGACTGTCAGCCCTGGAGTCTGTGGAACTGGCAGCTACTCAGTAAGAGGCCCGTTCCCACATCTCTCCCTCTCGTTCTCGCTCTGTACGCGCTCCTCCTCGCCAAAGCGCCAAGCAGCCCCGAACCGCTAGCGCCAGCAAAACTATGAGCTACAGTGTTGCCTTGTCACAGACCTGTTCTGATTGGGCTTATTTTTAGGGTGCACTGTTCTCTCCCATCGCCCGGTGCGATAACATCACACCGCTACTCACCGAATGTTCGCGTATCTAAAAATATTTGGCATGTTTGAGTAACACTGTCAGCAGGTCATGTTATATTTCACAGTTTATCCCCTGTAGTTGTTGTTGTTGTGTTGTTGTTGTCATGACGTTTCCTTCCAACATCTAACCGCTTGTTTGACTTTGTGTTTGACTTTGTGTTCTCCACGGTTCATCACTCCCCCATACCATCATACATTTCATCCTCATGTCCTTCTTCTTCTTCTTCTGCTTCTTCTTCACTGTGTAGGACGAAGGTTCTGAGCGCTGTTCTCCGTGCCTGCGGGGCCATTACTGCAGCAGCGAGGCCACCAGCGAGGAGGCCATGTTGAGCATGATGGTGTGCCCTGCCGGCTTCCTCTGCTCCCAGGGGCAGGCCAGAGACCCCCAACGCTCAGCCACCCTCTGCCCCCAGGGGTTCTACTGCCCTGGGGGGGGAATAGTGAGTTAGAACATGGGGGGGATGCAGCCTGTGTTTAAAAATGTTCTACTTTGCTGGCTCGTTTAATTTAGAATCATCTACCCTCTTTGTTTTATTCTGCGGGATCCCAATCCTGTTCCGTGCCCCAACGGGACCTACAGTGGATCTCCTGGTTTGCGTGACGTCAATGAGTGCGTCCAGTGTCCTCCGGGAAAGTACTGCTACTCCCTGAATCCTCAGAAGAAGCCTATCAATGAGCCTGTGAGACAGCCAATCAGACATCCGTAACGTGACAGTCATACACATATCTTTTAAATCAAGTTATATTGTACTCTGTGTCTTGTCTCAGTGGAAACATTGACTATCCCACCAAGATTAAATTAATAACCTACTGATAAATTGTGGATTGAGCTAACTGTTACCATAACTATACATCAATCCACCCTTTTTTCACATTGAGTAATCTTTTCTTTTGGTTGTTGTTAACTAATGGATGGTTGCATTCTGTTCTGTTGGGTGTGGTTGTCTTCCAGAGCGGAGCCTGCCCGGATGGACACTTCTGCCCTCAGGGAACTGGCGACCCGTACACTTTCCCCTGCCGGGCAGGTCACTTCAGGAACAACACGCTGGGTCACTCTGGAGAGGCGTGTGTCCTGTGTCCATCCAGGCACTACTGCCTCCGACCCGGAACACAGCTGCCTGAGATCTGCTCGCAGGTAGAGGCATACCTTAACCACATCCACGTTTTGAGGATCTTTATTTCAGTGTGTGGGAATGATTCAATATGGGAAGTGTTGCATGGATTCTCATGCTCAAAACCCCTCTTTTCCTATTTGTATTCTGTTTTTTTGAGAGGTTTCTTCCTCTCTGTATTCGTTCTGTCTTTCTGTTTTTCTTTCTTTCCGACCTTCCTTCCTCCCCTCCTACCTTCCTTCCTTCCTTCCTTCCTTCCTTCCTTCCCTCCATCCTCCCTAGGGCTTCTACTGTCCCGAGGGCAGCTCGGATCCTCAGCCGTGTCCGGAAGGAAGCTACGGATCCCGGCCGGCTCTCATTGATAGGTCTGAGTGCACCTCTTGTGGCGGTGGCCGGTACTGCATGGGTGTAGGCCTCAGTGAGCCCTCAGGAGACTGTACCGAGGGCTTCTACTGCAGAGAGGGAGCCACATCTACCGTGAGGAAAGATACTTATTATTGTTATTATATAATCCATATTTAGAGATAATATAAATGGATTATAGAGATAAGAGATAAGATAAAAAGGATTTATCTGATTTCCAAACTACTTGTGTGTGTGTACTTGTTTGTGTGTGTGTGTGTGTGTTTACGTGTGTCTGAATGTATGTGTGCTTTTTTGTGTGTGTGTGTGTGTGTGTGTGTGTGTGTGTGTGTGTGTGTGTGTGTGTGTGTGTATGTGTGCTTGTGTGCGTGTTTGCGTGTGTGTGCATGTGTGTGCTCTTCACCATAGACCCCGGTAGACGGGTCGACGGGGGGGTTGTGTCCTGTGGGCAGTTACTGCCCCCCCGCATCCCCCTCCCCGTCCCCCTGCCCCCCGGGGAGCTACAGCAGCAGCACTGGGGGGGGGCGCCCGGAGCACTGCACCCCCTGTCCACCAGGGTAACACCTACTCACTTCTTCACCCTACAGGCAGCTCTGTGAACACGTCCTCAACCTGCAGTTACTATTTAGACATAGAGAGGGCTTTATGCAAAACGACTTGAATTCAGATACACTTTAGTCCGAGTAACACACGTAGCACTAGTACACTACGATGATCTACCTGTCCGCTCTCTCTCTCTCTCTCTCTCTCGTCTTCTCTCTCTGCTTCTCCATCTCTCTCTCTCTCTCTCATCTCTCTCTCTCTCTCTCGCTCTCTCTCTCTCTCTCTCTCTCTCCTCCTCTCTCTCCTCTCCTCTCTCATCTCTCCTCCTCCTCGCTCTCCATCTCTCTCTCCTTCTCTCTCCTCTCTCCCTCTCCTCCCCTCCGTCCTCTCTCCTTCCTCTCCTCTCTCCCCCTCTCTCTCTCTCTCTCTCTCTCTCTCTCTCTCTCTCTCTCTCCCTCCATCAGTTTCTACTGCTCAGGCTTCAACAGCTCCGCCCCGTCCGGCCCGTGTGCTGAGGGCCACTACTGCACGGGGGGCTCGGCGACCCCCACCCAGTACCAGGCGGAGAAGGGAAGCTACAGCCTGAAGGGGGCGTCAAGGCCCGAGCCATGTCCCCCGGGACCTTCCAGCGGTAAGAACCAGGCCTCAACTCCCGTCCCCCTACTGATGTAAAAGTAAATGACGTGCACCCGATGCTGATGATGACAATGATGAGCATGATGATGATGATGAAGTTGATGTTGATGGGCATGACGATGATGATGATTATGTGATGATGATGATGGTGATGGTGATGGGCGTGATGATAATGATGAGTTCTTCAAGGTGATTTTGTTTTAAGAGTGTTCTGTTTTTCAAGGTGATCTTCGTCTCCCCTCGGTATTGCTATCAGGAGGGCGAAGAGAGGAGGTGTTGAAGGAGGAGAGAAGTGTGTGTGTGTGTGTGTTTGTGTGTGTCTGTGTGTGTGTTTGTGTGTGCGTGACATCAGACAGCAGCTTCCATCAGGCCCTTATGTAAATGCTATTTTTAGTTGGCTATAAGTGCAAGGTCTCTCGCTGTGTGTGGCGTCCTTTCTCAGGGTCGAGGCGGGCGGGCGTGTGTTGCGTGCCAGGGCGGCAGACTGTGTGATCAGACCGGCCTGTCCCAGACCTCCCCCTGTCCTACTGGACACTACTGCCCCCCCGGAGCCACCGCGGCCCGGCCCTGCCCTCCGGTCAGACACTCCAATCCGTCTTGGAAACTGTGTGTGTGTGTGTGTGTGTGGGGGTTCTTGTTTGTTTGTGTGTGATATCTAGTGTGTGTCTGTGTGTGTGTGTGTGTGTTTTTGAGTGTGTGAGTGTATATCCTTATGCATTTGTTTGTGCATCCCTGCGTATGTGTATGTGCGTGTGTGTGTGTATGTGTTTGTTCTTGTTTGTGTGTGTGTGTGTGTCTGTGTGTGTGTGTGTGTGTGTGTGTGTGTGTGTGTGTGTGTGTGTGTGTGTGTGTGTGTGTGTGTGTGTGTGTGTGTGTGTGTGTGTGTGTGTGTGTGTGTGACTGTGTGTGTGTGTGTGGGAGACAAAGCATGTCAAAAGGATGACAGAGGGTGCTTGTGCATGTCTGTGGTATGTGTGCTGGCATGTATGGACAGAGGAAAGAGTGAGAGATAGAGGGCATTTGTGAATGCATGTGGTGCTTATTGTTGTCCCCCACCTCACTCCCTCCCTCCCTCCCTCCCTCCCTTCCCTCACTCCCTTCCCCTCATCCCCCCCTTCCTTCCCTCCCTCCCGGACTGAGCGATGGTTTGCATTAACGTTGTCTAAAAAGACTGACTACCTCTCCACCGCTCGGTTCCGGCACCTCAACCCCGGTTTTCCTCCCATGATTGTGATGCAGGGCACCTACTCTGACCTGCCCGGGGGTGTGGAGGTCCAACACTGTCATCTGTGCGATGCGGGCTGGTTCTGTGGGCAGGAGGGTCTGTCCCACCCCCAGGGTCTCTGTGATCCTGGACACTTCTGCACCTCTGGAGCCGCCACCGCCTCCCCAGTACGACACAGACGACGATCGATAGATCCCTACTTACCATACATGTACTAGAACTATCCACCCAGAGTGGTGTGAGCATTAGTGTGAAGTTCTGACTTGTAACTATAGCTATAGCTATAACTATCTATCTATCTATATCTATCTATATCATCCTTCCTTTACCCTAGTTAACCATTGAGAAAGGATCAGTTTAACAATATTTAACGATATACAGGATAAAAGTCATACCACAAATACACAAAACTCACTCTTCTCACAGGTAGGCATGCCCTCTGGAGACGTGTGTCCCATGGGCCACTTCTGCCCAGGGGCAACCATGCACCCCCAGCAGCACCCGTGCCCGGTCGGGACCTGGGGCGATACTCTGGGAGCCCGGGACCTGTCCTCCTGCGTGCCCTGCCCTCCGGGGCGGTACTGCAGCAGCAGCGGACTCAGCCGGCCGTCGGGGGACTGCCGCCCTGGTACTGATGGAGAGGATCACAGGACTGAATGAGCAGTGTCAAGGCGTCAGTCAGCTCCACAAAACGGCTTTTGTGTCGGATGACATTTGAATGTGTCACATGATATATTTGTCAAAACTGAGATTCTGATAAGATCAGGCGGTCAATTAGTGACATGGTAATTCACTTTTAAAAGCATATTGATGCTTTTGAAAATTTTAATCGCAGCGTTCTGAATGCGGTGTGTGTGTGATTGTTTTGTTTCGTAGGATACTACTGCACAGGAGGGGCGGAGTCCCCTGCCCCCTCTGACGGAGCCACGGGTCACAGATGTCCCGTTGGACACCGCTGTCCCGCGGGCTCCACTGCACCAGAACCCTGTCCAGACGGGACTCACTCTAACTCTACTGGTGGATCTCCAATTAATGAACCTCTCTGGTTAAAACTTGTTCCCTGTTTTAATCCTCTCTCTCTCTCTCTCATCTTGGTGTCCCTGATTTATTCTGTTCTATTATACTTATTTTGTGTTCCCCGTTGGGATTTCTCAAAGACGTTCATTTTGATGTTTACTTATTTGGAATTTAATTTCCTGTTCCCGTTGGGTTGTTTTGCTTGCTCAGCATTCTGTACTGCTGTTTTGTACTAAAAAGTGCCCTATAAATTAAGTGGGATCTGTTTTTTAATTGTATGAACGCAACTTTTCTACTCCAGGCGCTGCAGTGTGTACACACTGCCCCCCAGGGACCTACTGTCTGTCTGGGGAAGCATTGCAGCCCTGCCCCGCTGGACATTACTGTCTGGGGGGCAGTGTGGAGGGCATTCTGCCCTGCCCTCCCGGAACCTACAGCCCTCAACTGGGCCTCAGCCAAGTGGAGCAGTGCCTCATTTGTCCAGCAGGTGACAGTAATGGTCTACACACATGTCTTGTGTTGAACGTTGAACGTGTTTGTATTTTGTGTGCGTGTGTTTGTGTGCGTATAAGTGTGTGTCTGGCTGTGGGTGTGTGATTTATCATATTTTCTGTCTGTCTGTCTTCGTCTCGTTGTTTGGTCAGCCTGTATCCTGTCTGTCAGTTTGTCTTGTTAGCTTGCGTGTCAGTCTGTCTCTGGTTGCGGGTCTGTCTATGTGTCTTATAGCTCTTGTATCTCAAGTCCGTCTGGTGTGTCCGTTGGTTGCCCATCTGTCTGTATGCCTGTCTGCCTGTCTGTCTGCCTTTCTTTGCCAGCATTAGAAAGCGATAAGGCTGTAGATGGTTTTCTCCTATTTGAACTCTCTTCCGCAGGGAGGTTCTGTGACGACTGGGGTCTGTTTGAGCCCAGCGGTCTCTGTGCTGCTGGGTACTACTGCCTCGCAGGTACAATGCATAACAAAGATCAATTATATACCTGTATATCCTGCGCATCAGAGGACCTCTGGGTCCCTGCAAGGGTTCAATCAAGTGTGGAGAACAGCGCAGTGTCTCAGCACACGGACAAACATCTCCATTCCCCGCTCACCGTGTGCGGTGTGGGTGGGAGATAGATCGTGAGTTCCCTCTAACATCGATTTTGTGCCTCAAGGGATAAACTTCCGGAACCCAGATGGAAACTTCAGCATTGGGGTGGGCGGGGCGTGTCCCCTGGGGATGTACTGCCCTCAGGGGACCGGGCGCCCCCTCCCGTGTCCCCGGGGAACCTACTCCCACAGGTTGGTTCCTGGGGCCCTGGGCTTAGGGGTCAAGTTCCCGCTTCACTATTCCTGGCTAATGCTGGGTACACACTCTACACGATTTTTCATATTAAGAAAACATACGAGAAAATACACCTCAAGATAGATTAAGATACATTGAACTGTTTTGGTGGTTTAGGATGACAAATCAGAGCTTTGCTGACCAGAGAGGGAGAAAGGGAAATCAGGCACAGAATCGGGCCAATTATCTCTCAGTGTGTACCCAGCATAAGGACGATCCCGCTCACAGCAGTGGAAGACACTTGGGATAAAAGTGCCGTGTATACGCCTTTATCTCAGCGATGGGGTAATAGCAGGGGTGAACACAGGTGTAGCTCATGACATTAATTATAGGCACTGGCATGCCTACAGACCCGTAATTAACTAAAGGAGCAACACCTGTTTTCCCCCCCTTACTATTCCCCCTCTATGATGATGGCCTAATAGTCCCCAAACGAAATATATGTACGTCCATGTATCCGGGCATGCGTCCGCATGTGGGTACTTGCGTGTGTGCGTGCATTTGTACGTGCATGTGGCCGTGTGTGTGTCAGAACATGTGTACATGTGTGTGTATGCATGTGTGACCTGGTATGCACGTGGGCGTGCGTGTATCACCACACGTGTACATGCGTGTGCACGCGTGTGGTTCTGTGTATGCGGCATGTGGCCGGGTGTGTATCAATACACGTGTACATGCGTGTGTGTGTGTGTGTGTGCAGGTTTCACCTGACAGAGCGGTCCGGCTGCGTCCCGTGTCCCGGGGGCCAGTACTGCGGGGCCGAGGGTCTGACGCGGCCGTCGGGCCCCTGCCGTGAGGGCTTCTTCTGCTCCGGGGGCGACACAACGCACACGGGTAGGGAGGATGAAGGGAAAGATTGTGTGTGTGTGTGTGTGTGTGTGTGTGTGTGTGTGTGTGTGTGTGTGTGTGTGTGTGTGTGTGTGTGTGTGTGTGTGTGTGTGTGTGTGTGTGTGTGTGTGTGTGTGTGTGTGTGTGTGTGTGTGTGTGTGTGTGTGTGTGTGTGTTAATGAAGCCATGGTTGAGCGATGGAGCGAGAGGCAAAGGGGCCATGGGGGGCCGCACTGTCGACCAGCCGTCGCCAGGGACCTGGGGTTTGATCGGTCGGTATCGCAGTTTCGGGTTTCCTAATGTTAGGAGTATGAGTGTGTGTGTGTGTGTGTGTGTGTGTGTGTGTGTGTGTGTGTGTGTGTGTGTGTGTGTGTGTGTGTGTGTGTGTGTGTGTGTGTGTGTGTGTGTGTGTGTGTGTGTGTGTGTGTGTGTGTGTGTGTGTGTGTGTGCGCGTGTGCGCGCATTGGTTTGCTCCCAACTCTGATGGACATGTTAAGTCAAGTTAATTGGAGGGCTAGAGTTGCCTGCGAAGCATGACTAATACTAATGAATGTAGGTGGTGCACTACACTGCCTCCATGCATACACACAAGCTTTTCATTTTGTCCTGCCCCTGTGCCGGTAAGACGGCTAAGAAGATGGAGTTTTTAGTTTTTTGTGCTTTTGTTCTTTTGTTCTTTTACAAAAGAAAATCAAAGTATACTGCATGAAAAGTTGATGTAGTACAGTTGACGTGCTTTTGCTTGGTGGAGTTGAACTGACTCGTCAAATATCGTCAAGGCAACGCGGGGCGCGATTGCTCTGTGGTTCAAGCCCAGGTCGCTAACTTTCTTAACGACCTTGTGAATGCATCAAAGCCGAATCAGATTCCACAGTGCTTCCCAAGTGATCCGGGGTTATTCTCAGGAGTGTAAAGGTGTCGAATTCTGGGTTTTGGTCTGCATGCTGTGTTCTGCATGTCAAAAGACAAAGCCAGTCAGTCCTCTATTGGTAGAAGGATCGTACAACAGGAAGTTCAACTATGAGCCCAAAACACAAGCCAACAGCTCAGTGTTTTCTGTAGCACTAGTAAGGTGGTATTGCACTCTCCGACAGGAGCTACTAGTACACCCTGAGTATCAGTATGTATTCTTTAGCACTCTCTTATAGGGGTTATTACATCCTTGAGCATCAGTTTGCACTCTTTAGCACTCTCTAACAGGGGATATTACACCCTTGATTATAAAAATGCCCCCTCTAACACTCTCTAATAAGTGTTAATACAACCCTGAGTATCCAAATTCACTCTCTAACACTCTCTAAGTAAGGGATAATCACCGAGAGGCAGGGCAATAAACACTTTGATATCCCTGGCTCGTGGACGGTTTTCCTCTCGGGCAGTAACCTTCCACGAGTGGAGCATATCAAACTGTTTATTGCCCTGCCTTGAGGTGAATATCCCATTTATTCTACTGCTTGCTTGCCAACATAATAAAACAATTCAAATACTTTAATCATTATGCTTTTTCTTATTCGTATTGCATGCTTATTAAATGTATATACTATATATTCTGTTTGTGTTCATCTCCCTCCAAAAGTAGTCCCCTTTAATTGCGATCGATTCCTTCGACCGACACATTTTAGAAACTTTTTTATACAAGGTTTAATTTTACAATGGTTGTCATGTTTGAAATTTCTGTGATATAAAAAAATACGAGCGGCATATTGATCTACCATTTGATGACGCTGTGCTCAGTGAGCAGCAAGTACAAACGACAAGTCAGCGGGCAACCTGTCGGGTTAATGCCCTCCTCCCAGCCAATCAGAATCAAGCATTCTCAAACAAAGCAGAATAACAGGGGTTATTACACCCTTCTGTATTAGTAAGCACTCTTTAGCACTCTCTTACAGGGTTATTACATCAATGAGTATAAGAATGCACTCTTTATCACTCTCACACAGGGGTTATTACACTCCTGAGTATCAGAATGCCTCATCATGTTGCCATTGTTAAGTCCTCATCAGCGGTTATGTAAATATTTACTCTAGCTACAAGGCATTTTTGTGTATTTCAATTAAAATACTTGATGCATTTCAAAGGCGGGCGTAGGGGATGAGAGTTTGAATGAATATTTATGCGGCATAATCAGTATGTTATGAATAATCACTTGAGGATGAAAAGCATTGATTTATTTCGGGGGGGATATGTTGAATAGCTGCTTAATTAGAGCACATCACACGCTTACTCACAATAAACACGTTCCCCTCACAGATCCTGTCATCTCCTTTTGCTGTGACATTCAACAAACCGAATCCTCCTCTGTCTCCCTCTCTCTCCCCGTCCAGGCACGGAAGGGGACGGAGGGCTCTGCCCGTCGGCCCACCACTGTCCCGGGGGCAGTGCTCGCCCCTTGCCCTGTCCCGCTGGGTCCTACACCAGCCTCAGGGGTCAGGCCAGCTGCGCCCGCTGCCCAGCTGGTTACTTCTGTCCCGAGAAGACGGGGAACTTCACCTTGTACCCGTGCCCCCCAGGGTACTACTGCCCTGACGGTAACCCCCCCCCACCGCACACAGCACACACAGGGCTCTTAAAGGCCGCGGAAAGTTTCTGCTTTTGAAAGTGTGTAGTCATTGCCCCCTGCTTGCGTGATGTGATCGTCTAGCTTGGATTTCAACCGCGTACCTCAGGGTGGCGGTGATTCGAGGATCCAGATGGTGCTCCCTTAAAGCTCAAGATGTTTTTGTTTTCTGTACCTCGGAAATCTCTGTTTAATGTTCAACAACGTGGCCGAGGGAACATATGTTTAAGCGCTGGATCGTTATTGTGTCGGTTTTTTACAAGACGGACGGACCAAAGTATAAATACCATACAAACATTCCTTTTTATTAAAGATCAAAATATACCACACTTATGACTTCAAACCCAGTTGCTAACCAGAACCTCTCTTCTAACGCGGGGGGTTCCCTGGCAGGCACCAGGCATGCTACCCAATTTCCCTGCCCGCGCGGTTACTACAACCCAGAGGCCATGACCCAGAGCGTGGACAGCTGTCTGCCCTGTCCCCCCGGACACTACTGCGAGAAGGAGAGGCTCACCAAAGTCTCTGGGAAATGCAAGGGGGGTTCGTAGCAGCTCCGTCATTCTGTTTTTTCTCAAACCTGCCCTTTCATTTGCCAGATGCTCAAACGTGTTCCACATTATGGTTTTGGCCCCCTGAGTAACCCTATGCATGCGTATTTGGAATGAGTTTTTTGGTTCATCTATGAATAAATTAAGAGGTATTATGTAAACCCAGTCAAGCGTAGGGAACGCCTGTAGGAATACGCAATTTAAGGAACACAGATTAAGTATGATCCTCAGACTCTTGTATTTTTATTAACTCATTATCTTGACATTTGCCCTACTTATCCCTTTATCTAAAGTGTTTTTCCTCACACTGGCTTGTTTTCCTTGTTGCCCCCCCCCCCCCCAACGCGGCAGGCTGGTTCTGCGTGTCCGCGGCGTGGAACTCGCAGCCCTTCGACCTGGACAACTACACCAACGCCAACTGCCTGTGCCCTGCCACCTCCACCGGGGGGCGCTGCCAGGAGGGCTTCTACTGCCCGTCCGGCAGCACTGAGCCTCTGCCCTGCCCGCCAGGGGCCTTCTGCAACGGCTCTGGTAGAAGGAAACAAACAGTGATCCATCGTCCAATCACATCACTCCCCCCCCCCTCCAAAAAACAAATCCACCAAGGGATGATCTATGAACGGATAATGCGTCCTCTGGCATGCGTTCTGATTGTGTCAATCTCAATTGTTGTCTGACGATTCCATAAATTATTTCAGAGGTGATGCATGTTTGATGCTTATTAGTAATGCAACAAAAAAAACACCTTTCAGTTTTTATGTCAAAGCAGAGGATCTATTTGAAGGGCTGTATTGTGTCTTTGAAGCCGGTGCCAGCTACTTACCTAACTGTATTTGCCCCAGGCCTGGCGTTACCCCGGGGCCCCTGTGCCGCGGGGTTCTACTGTGTGGGAGGAGCCATTAAAGCCAAGCCGACTGACGGAGTGACGGGCAGTGTCTGTCCCCCGGGGACCTACTGTGGTGAGGGCCTGCGCTGGGGGCCCCTGAACATCAATTATCGGCTGTGTTATTGTATGGTCACGTTTATAGTTTCCAGAAAGCACACTGCAAGAGGGAAAAACTGGTTTGGTTCTCGGTAATTAAAGAGCCCCTGAGATAACTACCTTAAATGATGTACCACACGTACTCTGAAATACTCTTGGGGGTAGAGTTCCAAATTATACATTTTTAAATACCTTTTTTCTCGAAAGAAAAATCACAAGCAGGATTAAAAAAAGTTTGGCTCTCATTTACTATATGTATCTTGGATGCCAGACACTGTGAAATAGATAAAGAAAACGTGTTATGCAATGCTGGCATTGATCGAAATTGTCCAACTAGTTTTCGAAGAGAAAAGATTAAAGCTTCCATCTGGTATCCAATGCATGCAAATCAATCTTACAATAGGGTAAATCGTCCTATAATTAAAAAAATTAATTAAACACGTTCGTCTGCAGTTGAAGGCTCAGGAGAACCAGAGCCCTGTCCGGCCGGTACCTTCTCCCCAGCGTCGGGCCTGGCTAGTGAGGCTGGCTGTCTGCCCTGTAGCGGCGGGCTTTACTGCCGAGAGCCAGGGCTCACCGCTCCCACCGCTCCCTGCAGTCAAGGTGACCTGACCCCATCCGCTGGTTGGCACATGAACTGCAAACCTGGTTCGAAAACGAAACACTGGGTTTTTTCACAGTTTCAACCGTTTTCAACTGGGTTTGCATGCGAGTTTTCTCACATCTTACGTAACTTTGGTTTCTGCTTAACTTATTGCTGGCACTATATGTTGGCATCGTGTTCTTTTGGCATCTATGCTAGACTTCTAACCATCCCGGATGGAGGGAGCCCTCTTCTTGGTTTCTTCTCAGTGTTTCTCGTCATGGATCCAGGGACATTTTTTTCCTTACCACTTTCGAGGGCTCATGTTTAGAGGGCTTATGTTTAGAAGGCTTATGTTTAATGGGTTTCATATAAAGTGTGAATCTGCGAACCCCTTTTGCGACCCTAACTGAGATGAAGGGCCGGCTGAACTTGACTTGATGTGTTCAGGGTTCTGGTGCCCGCCTGGCCAGAGGCAGGCTATGGCCTTCCCCTGCCCCCGGGGTCACTACTGTCCCCAGGGCAGTGCAGCCCCACAGCCCTGCCCCTCAGGAAACTACCAGGATCTGGAGAAACAGGCCGGCTGTAAAGTCTGTCAGGCAGGTAGGAGCTACCGCTCAGAAGCCTATTTAGAATTCATTACATTATTTTATTCTGTTTGGAGTCACTTATTTTCCACTGAGTAGTTAAATAAATTAGATTTAATAAAATGTACTTTTCTGCTTTTTGAAGCCAATGTTTGTTTTCATTTATGGAAGCTTTGGAGCTCATGCAAGATAAATTGTCGGCATAAATATCTTGTATTTACTTACTTATTACTATTTACTTATTTAGCAGACAATTTTTATCCAAAGTGACTTACAGTGATTTCAGATGCATCATTTAGGAGCAGGTAGCGGGTTAGTTATCTTATTGTAGGATGCCATCAGGTAGGCTCTGGACATTGGGGATCGAACACAGTACCCTTTGGCCCTTGGAGTCGAACACCCCGGCCATTTGACTATTCTTCCCCTGCCCATTACATGCCTGTTATGTTTTCTCGCATCAACTGAAATGCATCTGCCCGATGTCTCTGTCCCAGGCTACTACTGTGACCTGAGCCTGGGCCTGGCCAATGTCTCCGTGGTGAGGCCCTGCCCTAAAGGACATTACTGTCCAGCAGGAACCTCCTTCTCCACCCAGAACCCCTGTCCTATCGGCTCCTACAACCCCAGGGAGCGCACAGACAGTCCGGCAGGATGTCTGCCCTGCCCCCCTGGTCAGTACTGTCCTACCGTCGGACTGGCCATGCCCGCAGGTAAGACTGAGGATTACACTCTATTCTATTCTATTCTATTCTATTCTAAAATACCCTGCTCTGTTCTTTTCTGTTTCAGTTTTATTCAGATGCCTATGTTTTGTATTGATTTTCTGTAAGCAATCTAAAGAGTCCAGTTTGGAGGTTCTGGAGAATTAGATTAACTTGAATTAAGTTAAATGATTATATTGTGTTCGATTTCAGTGTTCTAATATCTTTTACAACATTCCTGTGTTTTCCTGTGTTTTTTCCTATTCCACTGCATTTAAAATGATGTTGTACTTCTATTCCAGTCTGCTCTGTTCTATTCCCATCCGTTCTATCCCCTCCCCTTCATTCCCACCGTGAGTCGGTGTGTGAGTCGGAGGCGGTGGCAGTGGCAGCCAGTCAGGGAATATAATTGTGCCTCAGAGTCGATAAGTGGCGCAGCCAATGACGTGCTGCTGTCACACCCCCCCCTCTGTTCAGGCCCGTGTCACGCGGGGTTCTGGTGCAGGAAGGGAGCCGTCACAGCCAGTCCCCTGGATGGAACCTCAGGGGTACTGTGTCCCCCTGGCCAATACTGCTACGCAGGTCACTGGCTCTTACTCCCCCTGTAGCACACATGGATCAATACTGTTATGCTATAGAGATGACATTATAGCGGTATAATTAACCCCCCCCCCCAAAAAACACACACACTTATACGTCATTTTTATTGTTATTACTTTTCTTATTTTCTGGAGCATTATTCTGTCTAATGGTTGCAATCAATGGAACGACAAATGCTGGAGTACAACATTATATTACAATCATTATTCATGTAACTCGCATTAGAAACAACACAAAGCGGATTGAAATTGGAGCAGAGAATTTTTCAGTTAGGTTGACTCTCTTCTCCATTTCTCACTCCGATGTGCCGTGGAAAAGTGCCCAGTTCCTCCACTCTGGTTTCACTCTTAACAAGTGCTGTAACACATTGACCCGCCATCAATTAAATATTCAGACCCTCATTAGATTCTGATCCCATTTCTTTTTGCCTCTGTGCAAGTGAAAATAAATAAAGAAAGAAGGAAAGAACGAAAGAAAGAGAGACGGAGAGACTAGTTCTCCAGCATTACCATTCCATTGGCAACCCCTCTTAGGCACAGCCTATCCTTCCACCATCCATAATTAATGCGTCACCCGCAGCCCTCTTGTACCCTGGTTTACATAAATCTAAGTGTATGTTGCTGCTTGTGTCTTTGCTCCAGGCACCCCGGCTCCGGTGGCTTGCCCCGCAGGCAGCTGGTCCAACAGCTCGGGAGTGCGTAGCCAAGGCGACTGCAGACCTTGTCCTGCGGGGTACTATTGCAATTCCGCCGGCCTCACCGGACCCACGGGACTCTGCGGCGGCGGGTACAGCAGCGCATAGCGTGCACGCACAATACTAATAGTGGAAGTGGTGAACAGAAGCTTTAAGACCGACTCCTTCTCCCGGGAGTTCTGTTCTGCATGTTGTGTGCGTTGTAGAGTTTGGTCTCGTTAAAGCTTGCCTCACTTACGTAAGAATAGTTTCTAGTTATTTTCTAGTAGCTATGTTACAACTCTGCAGACTGTTAAAAAAACGATAATACTCTTATTATTTACTTCTTGGCCATTTTATTCAAAGCGACTAACCTGAAATTCTTAGTAATTATTAGTCTCTTATTTGAGACTGAGACTAGAATGGCCTCCATAACCTTAAGGTGTACCTCAAACCCAGCAAGCCAGTCATCCTCATCATCACCTTCCTCACGCCCGTCCATGTAGGTATTTCTGCGCTGAGGGAGCCGTCACATCCACTCCTGCAGATGGCGCTAGAGGCGGCTCCTGTCCCCTCGGCCATTACTGCCCTGCTGGGGCGGGACGTCCTGTACCCTGCACCCCCGGGACGTACGTGGCCGCGACGCACGCCACCGAGTGCCAGCCCTGCGACCCGGGATGGTACTGCTCCTCAGGCTCCCAGCAGCTCTGTCCTGCAGGTCGGTCCATGAACCCCATCCTCAATAAAAAAAGCGCAAGCCAAACCAAATGCATGCTGGGTAATACAGACACATGGTTCACACGCCTTCGTACGTGTCGTGGGTGGCACCTAAGTTATGCGAAATCGTGTTCTGCATGTGTGTGTGTGTCCACACAAGCATAGCATAGCGGGTGTCACACTTACTGCATCTCAAACTACACCACCCTCACCGACCCCGCGCCCCCCCCCCCCCCCCCCCCCACCACCACCACGTACGCACCTCTAAGACTCTGAGCCAGACCCAATAAGTGGAGTGAAGATGGCTGAATGAAGGGCAACCTGATGGGAGGATGTCTTTTATCTCTAATAACTTCCTGCACTAGTTTATTTATTCATGGCTGTGCACCCTCTCCCCCCCTTGCCCCCCCCCCCTACTCCGACAGGCTTTTACTGCCCCGCGGGATGGGGCCACGACCCGCGGAGCTGTCCCGAAGGCACTTACAGCGGAGAGCCGGGACTGCGGTCCCTCTCTCAGTGCAGGCCGTGCGACGGAGGTCATTACTGCTCGTCCGCAAATAGCAGCCGCGTCAGCGGGCGCTGCCACGGGGGATATTACTGCACCCAGGGGAACACGTCGCCCACCCCTCTCTCACGGGACCCAGGTGTGCTATACCGAGCGGGGATGCAACATCCTCTGTGTGCTCTACTTTGCCCCGTGTGAAGTGGATGAAGTGCTTGTGCAGGGATACACAGACTCATTATGGGCTCTCAGTCTAGGCCGGGCATTTTGCAGGGACGTCATTACTGAGTTTATGTGGTTTTTTTTCCCGTTAAGGAGAGGGAGGGCCTTGTCCACCTGGTTTCTACTGCCCAAGAACATCGGTCCAGCCTCTGCCATGTCCGACCGGAACCTTCTCTAACCGCTCCAAGCTAGTGGACCAGGTAGCGACGGACTTCAACTTTTCCTCAAACTGATTTATTTGTGTTGATGCGGTGAAGTGGAAAGTGTTTGTACGCTGACTCGTCTTTACTCACTGCCTTCCGCCTGCATGTCTGACTCAATAACAATAGAAAATGAATGAATATCTAGACCTAAGCCGCACACTTAAAGCTATTTCCCATTTTGGCCTCTCTCAGTGTCCGTCTTTCTCCGTGTCTGTCTCTCTCTTTATGTCCGTCTGCCTGTCTGTATGCCTCTCTCTATCTATCTATTTATCGTTCTTTCTATTCATCTTCCCTCCCGTCTATCCATCCTTTCTCTCTGTGTGTGTGTGTGTGTGTGTGTGTGTGTGTTGTTCACCCATGCCCTCTCTCAGGAGGCGTGCCGGCTGTGTCCAGCGGGTCTGTATTGTGACAGAGAGGCTCTCGCGGTGCCTGCCGGAGAGTGCAGGCAGGGCTTCTATTGCGTGTTGGGATCGGAGCGGCCTGACCCTCCCTCCAGGGACGCCAGGGGCGGACCCTGCCCCAGAGGTAGGCCCCTCTCCAGCCCCCCGGGCGAGGAAGACTGATAGTCCTATTGCCAGGGAATGGCTTTCGTAATGGAAAATAAGGGAATGAAAGGAGTCCGGAATACACTTTAGGGATAACAAGTATGAAAGTCTACTGCCTCCGTTGAATCTACCTTCCCAGGATGGTACTCAGAGCACCCTTTCAGTTAACAATGGAAACAAGCAGCTGTGCACTTCATGATGGTAATCAAAGGCTGTCCCTTGTGTCTGCTGGCTTTGTGTGTGGGTGTCTGCTGTGTGTGTGTGTGTGTGTGTGTGTGTGTGTGTGTGTGTGTGTGTGTGTGTGTGTGTGTGTGTGTGTGTGTGTGTGTGTGTGTGTGTGTGTGTGTGCGTGCGTGTGCGTGTGCGTGTGCGTGTGCGCGTGCGTGTGCGCGTGCGTGTGCGTGTGTGCATGCGTGTGTGTGTTGCACTCGCAATGTTACGTGTCTGTGTGTGTGAGTATGAGTATATGTGCGTGTGTGTGTGTGTGAGCCTTGTGTCTATGCAGTGTTTGTGTCTATGTAACTGCGTGCGTCTCCGAGCCGTCTGCCCCTCTCACCCCCGGCCCTGCGTCACCAGGTTATTTTTGTTCCGAGGGCTCGCCGGAGCCTCGGCGCTGTCCGCGGGGAACCGTCAGCGAGGAGGAGGGCGGGGCCAGCTGCAGCCCCTGTCCCCACGGGTAACCTCTCCGCTGGGCCGCACGCACTCTGCAAGCTCTGCAACATCCACCCTTAATTATACATATATATATATATATATATAGACCATATGCCCACGCTGACGCTGAAGTGATGTACCGGGTGTGTAGAGTGAGTTTGCCGAAGGACTCAAGAACCTTGACTTTGTGACCCGCCTACTTTAGTTTGTCTTCACTTTTTGAATGCCTGTTTTCGAGCCACCTCCCCTACACACAAACACACACACACACACACTTGCACACACACAAGCACGCAAGGGCAAGGAAAAGATCGATAGACTTTCTGCAACCGATGCTGGGATTCAATTGCATCCCATTTTGTTTTGTCTGGCCTAGGTTTTACTGTCCACACGGTAATGACTCCCTGTCAGAGCGCTACGAGTGTCCCGCGGGACATTACTGCCCGGGGGGCACGTGGTCCGGACACCAGTACCCATGCCCGGCCGGCTCCATCAACCCTCGCCGCGGGACGGCCCGCCCACAGGAGTGCACTCCCTGCCCGCCAGGTCACACGCCTCAACTTTCCCCTTTTAATGATACAGTAGGGCACTGGAGAATAATTAGCCTGCCGGGGTGCTTAAAGATTATTCCCCACCCTTGGAGCCTATCCAGGCATGCGGTGGTCGATGAGGACCCTTGGCTCTGATTGGGATTGTTGGTGCAGCTGGGGCACTTGAATACGGCTGGAAGGGGTACACAGCAAGGGATGATTGCCCAAAGTCAATCGATACCCGCGGAGTGGCGGATGTGCAAGGAGACACAGAAACACTTAATCCTGCTTTTCTTCCCTCCGGCTGGAAACTAATTCCAAGACTACAATGGGCGTTATTTTGTAGTATTCAATCAAACTCTCTTCCTTTTCTCTCCCTCTCTCCTCTTCCTCATCCCTCCCAACCAGGTTTGTTTTGCCGCGCCCCGGGGCAGAGCGCAGCGTCCGACCAGTGCTCTGCCGGGTACTACTGCGTCTCCGGGGCCAGCTCCCCTACACCGGAGGACGGGGGCCTGACGGGCCGCACGTGCCCTGAAGGTCACTACTGCCCCCGGGGCTCCGGGGCCCCTCTGCCCTGTCCGCAGGGACACTACAGCGCCGCCGCCGGGAACACCGGGCTCTCCGACTGCCTGCCCTGCCCCGCCGGTGGGTTGGGCTGCACCGGGAGTGTGTGGGGACGTCTGCCGCGGTCAGAGTCCAAGCCGAGTCGCTGTGTTCCACGTGTGTGTCTGATGACGGAGGCTTTGCGCCTTTTCCCCCCCTGCAGGCTTCCTGTGCGCCAGCAGAGGCCTCTCTTCTCCTTCCGATGGCTGCCCGGCAGGAGCCTACTGTCCCCGGCCCGGGAACGCCAGCCTGCAGCTCGGGCAAATCAGCTGCTCTCCGGGGTACAGGTGTCCACCGGGCGGCGCGAGCCCCACGCCCTGCCTGCCCGGGACCTACCAGAGCCTGCCAGGGCAGGTAAGAGGGAGCGGTGGTTGGTTTGTTGGTGGGTTGGTTTTAGTGTTAGGCACAGGCGCAACTTTGGATGCCTCCCTGGTTGCCTGCACAGTGGCAGGAAAGGACTTTTATTTTATAAAGTCCAAATCCTAATTAGTTTTTCTTTTATTTGACGAGCCACTGGAGCAGCTCTTAATAGCGTGCATATGATCTCATCGCTTAATTGAATAAAATGGGAAACTGCCAAGTAGAAAATTACAGCGATGATTAGTCACTTACTTCCTCCTCCCTTATGCCTAACCATATATGCATTAGTGGAATGTTACTTCATTCTACTTGCTGTAGTTTGGTCTGGCTTTGCGAGACTAGTGGAATGTTAACAGCCAGGGCAAAGCTGCTGCTACTGCCTATTGTCCAACTCATTTATATCTTTCAGACCCCCATCATGCAGATTTATATTCTTTAGCTGGGCTCACACTCTCTCACCAAGTCATCCATCCATCTGCGTTCCCTGCAGGCCGAGTGTAGTGTGTGTCCAGCCGGTTCCTACTGTCCCGGGTCGGTGGATGAGGTGACAGGAGACATGTCGGGAACACACACACCTCTGCCGTGTCTCAAAGGACACTACTGCCCACCAGGTGAGTCTGACCAGACTTTAGCAGACAGGTGATATACTGCATAACGGCAGATGCATTACATCTCACGGTGCCCTCTGGGGAAAAACTCTTGATTTAATCATTCCTCATATATCTCCCATCTCTTTGCATTCAGTCCTAGTAGAAAGCACCAGACAATGTGTTTTATGTGTTGACACCCGCCCTTGTCTGTAGTCAATGCGTGTTCAGCCCGCTACGCCACATGAAAGACAAAAGGGCAGACAACAAGGCTGCGACCATCGAACAAAACAAACAGACCCGGAGCGTGGGGGTTCGTTCGTCTTGTTTTGGACCATCTGTAGGCCTGATGGATGGACATTGGTCCACAGGAGCGCCGTCTGGTGTGGCCTTCCCGTGTCCAGCTGGCAGCTTCAACGTGAGGACGGGGGTGTCCAGCAGGGGGGGCTGTGAGCCTTGCCCCCCAGGGAAGTACTGCAGTGCCGCCGGGCTGGCTGCCCCCACCGGGCTCTGCTCCCCCGGGTGAGCCGGGAGTCCAGCCACGTAGCGGCGCCGCACGGCGTCTACGCACGGCCCCTTTTTAAAATTGCATCCTGCGTCCTCTCTGACACTGTTTTATCGGTCTTCCTTGCTTATGGCTTCCTTCGCCTGCGTCTTATCTCTCTCGTTCTCTTTCCTTTGCTCTGCGTGTGCCCTCATTCTCATTTCTCTCTGTCATTATCTCCCCCCCCCTCTCTCTCTCTCCCCCCTCTCTCGCTCTCTCTCACTCTCCCCCTCTCTCTCTCTCTCCCCCTTTCTCCCCCTCTCGCCCCCTCTCTCCCCCCCCCTCTCTCCCCCTCTCGCTCCCTCTCCCCCTCTCTCCCCCCCTCTCCCCCTCTCTCCCCCCCCCCCTCTCTCGCCCTCTCTCACTCTCCCCCTCTCTCCCCCCGTCTCCCCCTCTCTCCCCCCCTCTCCCCCTCTCACTCCCTCTCCCCCTCTCCCCCCCCCCCCCCTCTCTGTATCTGTCCCCCTGAGGAGTGCGTTCTCTCCTCAGTTACCTCTGTATCCAGGCGTCGGTGACTCCACAACCGGGCGGCGGCCCTACGGGGGGCCGCTGCTCCCGCGGCTCCTTCTGCTCGGCGGGGGCCCGAGACATGGCGCCGTGTCCCCCAGGCACGTTCAGCCCCCTGGAAGGTAACATGAGGCTGGGATGCAAGGACTATGCATGTTAGAAGGTTCCGCTCCAATCCCATCAAAGGGGGGGGGGGGGGGGGGTAACCGTCACATATTTGTCAATTCATACCGCGCCACAGACCTGCATAAAGTTTCCCCCTTCCAACAGACACTATAGTTCAGACACAACCTCGTCTTGTTCATCGTCCGTTCCCAGGGGCGACGTCTGTGGCAGCCTGTCAGCCGTGCTGGCCCGGGCACTACTGCGCGGGGGTGGGCCTGTCCCGCCCCTCCGGGCCCTGTGATCCCGGCTTCTTCTGCTCGCAGGGATCCACAACCCCAGCGCGCCGGGGTAACACTACAGGGTACCGGGGTGAGCCAGCAGAAGTATTCTGTACCGTCAGCTCCCGCTTTGTAATTCTTTTCATTCGCAGACTCCACTGATCCCTAATGGACTCCTGCAACTCCCGTGACTCCATATCGACAACAAAGCCAAGAAACATACAATCAGCTTTTTTTTTTTGCATTGCTGACAATTTTTGTTTTTTTCTGTTATATTCCGTTCAGCCGTGCCGGGCATTTCTATCGAACAAATCTCTGAGTGATGGTCGCAGCGGTCTTTTCTTATCGGGAATGAAAGCCGGTGGCCCTGGCCTTTCAGCCCGCGAGCTAATCTAATAAGCAATGACACACAATAAAGGTCCATTGTTTCCGTTACAGGAAATACCACATCTCCTTCCCGTCCCCTGGGCAATGCCACCACGGGTCATCTCCACGGAGACGTCTGTCCAGTGGGCCACTACTGTCCCAACGGGACTGCAGTCCCACACCCCTGTCCCCCAGGTGGGTTATCTATTATCAGCCCGGTGGTAAGATATCCATAGAAGGACTCTGCCATATCGCCATGGGCACAGATCCCGGGGGGGTTGGGGGGGCGGAGCTACGTGTGCCCACCCAACGTCGATTATTTATATTTCGATGTCATTGAAAGTATATATTTAATAGAAGCATAAATGCAACACATCTTAAAGGTTTGCATCCTGCATAGTGGTGAAACCGTTGCCTACTTTCAGAGAATTCATGGTACTGCATTTGTGGATGTGTTGATCTGTAAAATAGGTGAATATGGATAGTGATTGCCTTAAGTGATTTATTATTTTAGCTACCATTAATGGCTGTGTGCCTGCTACAGCAGATCACTTGAGATACGTTGGTGATATTATTGATGTGTCCCCAAAAGAGAATACAGATCTAATTTATAATGAGATCCGTGTCCTTGCAACATAACATGTGCTACTGTATCGTCGTGAGGAGGCCATATTGCCTTATTTTGTTCAAGGTTTTATTCTATGTACTGTCTAGAGTTGTTCTTCGTAGCCTTTCTAAGGAACTACAATTTATGAATGAAATCCTCCCGAAGGTGCACTGTGCTCTGGCTATATCCGGGACTCAGACCAAAGTTGTAAAACCTAAAGGAGCACAGTAAAAACATCAACCTTAAAAGCTAGCTAATAACCCCCTAATAGCTAGGTACTTAACAGAGTGAATAATGTAGTCACGGAATCAAAACATACCGAACGTTAACTGACATTTAGGTGCACACGTGTGTGTCTGTGTGTGCGTTTTTCTGAACATGTGTCTATGTGCGTACGTAGGTATGTGTGTGTATGTGTGTGCGACTGATGGAGAGAAAGTGGGGGACGAAGGAGAGTGTGAACACGCTGTCCTGGTTCATCAAGGCTTCCCTCGCCTAACAGGAACCTTCCAGGGCCGGTCTGGGGCTGCGTCTCTGGGCGCCTGTACACCCTGCCCCCCTGGGTCCTACTGCCCCTCCTGGGCTCAGCCCTCCGTCCAGCACCTCTGTCCCCAGGGATGGTTCTGTCCACTGGGCTCATTGTCTGACCATCTTCCAGGTACACACAAACATGCATGCACGTACGCGCACACATGCACCCACATACACACACACCCACACACATGTACACACATACGTACACACACACCCACACATACACCTATACACATACGTACACACACACACACACACACACACACACACATACACACACACACATATTTATGTACACATACGTATGTACGTACACACACACACACACACACAGACACACACACACACACACGTACACACATACCCATTTGGACACACACACACACGTACCCACACACACAAACAATCTTATACATTCACGTATGAATGCACACACGCACAAACACACAGACACACACACACACAAACAGACACAGTTCATTGGTGCTCATCTAATTTCAAATCAATGGCCATAAACAATGTTAATTTGCAGTAAATCGACTTCTATCAATAAGGAGTTGCGGTACCGTCGGCCGATGGACAACAAAGGCAACCTTGTTCGGCTGCGGGGTCAGCTGATGTCACGTGTCATCATTTTTATAGCAATTGCCATCACAGAGACGAGCCAACCACGAGCTGTTGGTTGTGCTAGCCTGTGTCACAGATTGAGATTGTGCTGTGGCCCATGAGTGCATGCTTTATGGTTGAATCTGCTAAATCACCCGATATAAAATAAATATACAGTGAATAAGAATGAAAGAGTGCAGTGAGCAGTGTAAAACCAGAGATTCTGCTGTGACCTAGGTTTATATTTCAGCGTCTGTTCTAATCTAATGCCTAATCGTGATACCTTACGTATATATCTTATCTTATTAGGTACTTCCAAGGGGAATATATTGTTTGAAATCTGCTTTTTTTTTGTTTAAACCTTCAACCGTGGAGTAACTACTCTCTCTACCCACCAAAGGCGCTCGTCTGATCGTAAACTACAAACCATGGCGAGGGTTTATTGCATCAAAGCGCCACTCCCACCTCTTCCTGATTTCCCGGCTGCGTCGAGATTCTTTGAAATACTACTGCCTCCATTTCACCCCCCACGACCGATCACGGGAGACGACGCTATGTTTAACGAAGCATGAAATGGCCCACGCACCATTAATAGTCTTCAGCTCCTTTCCAATTTGTCGTCAAAGACGAGCACCTGGTGCCCTGCAGGGGGAGCTGCCTCTTTCTTACTCCTCCAACGACGCCCCATTGGCCGCCCTTCTTATCCATCAACTCCCATAGTCGCCTTCTAGTCTACCTCTATAGGACTTTATATACATGTCTAGATACAGGTATGGCCTATCATTGTTGATGTACTGTATGTATCTGTCATTGTGTCTATCCCGTTATCCCTTTATCTTTCCCTCTCTATCTGCCTCTCTGTCTGCTTCTCTGTCTGTATGCCTCTCTGTCTGTCTCTCCATCTCAATCACTAAATCAATATCTCTGCCTCTGTCTGTCTCTCTCTGGGTCTATAATGGTGGGGATAGGTGTGTCTGACACACTGATGTGTGTGTGTGTGTGTGTGTGTGTGTGTGTGTGTGTGTGTGTGTGTGTGTGTGTGTGTGTGTGTGTGTGTGTGTGTGTGTGTGTGTGTGCGTGCGCGTGCGCGTGTGCGTGTGTGTGTGTGTGCGCGCGTGTGGTACAGATTGCCAGTGCCCACCGGGCCATGCATGTCCACCTGGAAGTGCTGAGCCGGCGGTCTGCAGCCCTGGAACATTCCAGGCCTCCGCTGGGCAGTCGACCTGTGTAGCCTGCCCACCAGGTGACCCGCCCGCCCACACACGAGGTTCTAGGAAGGAGGGGGGAGGTGTGATCCCTATGGTAACGGCTCACTCCAACTCCGTGCTAATTGTTTTTTAGCGAGTAGCCTACGCATCGTTGAGTTTAACCGTTCGTTACAATGAACATTGTTGTGTATAAAACGCGGCGCGCACACACCGCGGCGTTATCCTACACGTGTCTGAAAGGCTTAAGCCTGTCTCGGAGTGAGGCGAATCCATAAACAGCTGACCAGACAGAGCTCCTCACGTCCACACGTCCACACGTCCACACAAACAAAGCTATTTTCTCAATGACGCTATTATTTTTGTAACAGAGACAAAATGGCAGAGACTCCTATGTCCAAGACCATAGAAGAACAACACATGATGATTTTGATTTTGAGTCCACTGGCACTTTAACGAGAGATGCCAAACCCAGGCTTTTTTGTGCAGGGGGAATTGACTGGAATTTAAATTGCCTGCTCTAGGTTTCTACTGTATGGAGGGTGCGTGGCTTCCTACTCCATGCCCCCCAGGCAGTGTGGGTCCATTACCTAATCAGACAGCCCCTGGTGACTGCTCCCTCTGCCCCTCCGGCTCCTTCTGCAACAGCGGCGGTCTGACCCAGCCGTCTGGACCCTGCAGCCCAGGTTTCAATCTCCGATCTCATTATGTTGGGGTGAACAGTGGGAGAAGCTATCATTTTGTTTCGTGTGCTGCAGCCCCCTTGGAACTAAAAATAGACGGGCTGTATTAGCCTAGCTTTTTCTTCAATATCCTTGGCCCCCCATTACGCCGGTACGTCACGTATAAATAGCAACTTAACCTTTTCGTGTTTCCAACCTTCTTTTTCTAGGTCATTTCTGTACTCAGGGAGCCAGCGAAGCTTCCCCTGTCTCCCAGCCTTACGGAGATCTGTGTCCAAAGGGTCACTTCTGTCCTGAGGGAAGCGCCTCTCCCAAGCCCTGCCCCATGGGCAGCTACCTCCGCCAGACCGGGGCCTCCTCCCCCACCCACTGTCTCCCCTGTCCCCCGGGGGAGTACTGCCTCGTTGCTGGAGCTCCCCAGCCCACAGGTTGACCGGAGAAACCCAACGTTCACCAGCTATTTCAATCAAACATACACAGAGAGACACACAGTATTTCCTCTCGAAGCCCAAAGGACACACAGCAGGGATTTTGGTTCATATTTACAGTCGCACCATAAAACATTTATAGAATCATAACTTTTTATCCAAGCGAAACACGGCTAGCGTGAATGTACCGGGGATGTGATTCTTTGCCGGCTTCGTGTTCGGCTGAAGTCTAATGGGTGTGTAAAACTGCAAACAGCGATTTAGTATCTGCCCCGCCATGGACCTGCGCTTTTGGCTGCACACCCGATAAATAAATGAAATGTGCTGAACCCCTGTCCTCTATCTTCTGGTTGTAGGCGCGTGTTTGGCAGGGTTTTACTGTTTTGGGGGTGCAGACAGCCCAGCGCCCCGTGCCAACCCATCCTTGTTCAGCTGTCTGATCCGGGCGGTGGCAGATAATACCACAGCGCTGGAGTACTTATGGACCCGCAATCATTCCTGCTTCAACAGCCCTGATGTCTGTGGTAAACACAGAAAGCTTCCTCAGATAACGCACAATTCACAGAGCGACACCTGTGTTCAGGCAGTTCTTTTAAATAAAGCAATGTAGAATGAAAAACCCTATCCTGCAGATCATTCTTTTTACTCTTTAACTTGCCGTACCCTTTAACTTTCCCGTTTAAAAAAAAAATCGAAATAGTTATTTGTTAAGCACATTTAAATGAAGTCTGTAATGAGTTCGGTCAAGTGTCTTGACTAATTAGATAAAGTAAGATGCCTATTGATCGTGGACTAATGTCAGGGGAAGAAGCTAATCCTCTGTTCCTTCTGACCCTGTTTGAGCATGCAGGTCCAGCTGGATGGGGAAATGAGAGCATGCAGTCAATGAGGGTTTCTGACCTCCTATTCAGCCAGCTGATGCTCTGTCTCAAGGCTTCGGCTCCCGCTTCAATTACACACAAGGGAGACATCTGCCCCAGGGGTCCGTAATTCCAGACTGAGAACCCATGTTTATACCTAATAAATACTGAATATGTTATTGATTGCCGTTAGAAACGTAGAAAGCATATCACCAGAAGCAGAATTTCAATCAGAATCTAACATTTATCCATGCAATATATATATTCAATGCTTAAATATGGGTTTAGGTCTAAAATGCTATTGATTATGACTCACGATTTATTTACTTACTGCACAACCTTGCCCACAACCGTCATCAATCTTTACTTACCCATTTGACATCCATGCATTGGAATCTCATCCTTTGCATTATCCATGCTTTACTGAACATAATATTCAATAACTCTGCAAAATTTCCAGTATTATTCCATTAAATATCCCTTTAATGCGCTGCATGCTTCTAGGTTTCTACTGTCCGTCAGGGTCTTCCCAGCCGCGGCCCTGTGACGCAGGCTCTTACTGTAACACCACTGGGCTGGCTGCCCCGGGGGGTCTCTGCGGGGCAGGCTACCACTGTACCAGGGGCTCCGCGGACCCCCACGCCCTCCCGTGCCCTGCCGGACACTACTGCCCCCGGGGAAGCCCCGAGCCCCTGCCCTGCCCCGTCGGAACCATCAAAGGTACTGAGAGAGGCTTCAGAGGGCATAACCCTCAGGGCGGGTCAAGGTGTGCTGTGGTTATGGCGAAGCACTCGCCGTGTGAACGAAGATGAGAGCAACTGTGCCACGTACCGCCTTGCCAAAAGACCCATCGGGCAGGATGAAGGTCTCGGCTTGGTCTTTGCGTTTGTTTGTGATGCGCGGGAGATGAATAATTGAGCAGACACAACACTGAACAGAAGCGCGAGGCATTTCTTTCATCTGATTGTGTATGGACTGCATTTGTTCCATTCTATTCCATCGGCTCGCAGAGGAAGTGGAGTTAAAGCTCCCTGTTCAGAGATGCATGGAAATATATTACTGAAAGGGGCTTTTGTTCTCCCTGCGGGGGGGATAAATAATTACAATTACGAACTGCTTCAGTGACAATCAAGTTCATGTTAGCTGATGAGCAACCGACCTCCATTAAATGGAACGTACAAGAGCCTGGTGGTGGAGTGTGTGTGGGGGGGGGGGAATTAATCAACCACTGTCTTCATTAAGTTAACTTGGTCTATCTTGTGTTTCACATGTCCATTCAATCAACCAAGGAATCGACAACGAATCGGAGCCCTCCGGTGTTTGAGTCACCGAGCCATTTAGTAGTCGGAACACAAACCAGCAGGCAGATTCCCATGGATGGCAATAATTGATTTTGGTGCAATGTACATGTTATGGGCTTACAGATTCCCAGGGTGGAGTTACCATGGAAGCTTGTAGGCCGTGTCCACCAGGACTCTACTGTGCCCAACCGGCCCTCACTCAGCCCACTGGTCAGTGTACTGAAGGCCACTACTGCCCTGAAGGACAGACCTGCGGTACACCCAAACAACACGTCTGTCAGCCTGGACACCATTGTGAGAAGGTCAGTCCAGTCTATTTGCCGACCATCCGCCAAAATCTGAGCCTGTAACCTGTTTTTGGCTGTTGATGTTCTCCTTACGGTGACATTTGCAGGTTTATTTGTTTCGATTTTTGTTCATTTACCCTACCATCCTTTAAGATAGAAGCGCTGTGATTGATGTATTTTTCTTCTATGTATCAGGGCAGTGTCAGAGAGACAGCGTGTCAGCCAGGCAGCTATCAGCCCAGAGAAGGGCAGGGCAGCTGTGAGACATGCCCTGCTGGCTCCTACTGTCCAGACCAAGGTATTGGACGCATTGCCTAGACATGGATAAGAATAGCCATAGCTCCAGAACTAGATATCAGTAGATGTTGTTCTAGTTTAATTATTCATCCCAAAAGCCAAGATTCACTGTTCAATTTCTTTCACATTTTGAAGTGTTTTTTCTGAGTGCCATATTTCAATGTTAACCCTTTTTTATGTAATCCCATCAATGCATCAGGTACGACCCTTCCGGTCGGCTGTGACAGGGGATATTATTGTATCCGTGGATCGGAAAATCAGCGCTCTTGTCCCGCGGGGACCTACAGCAACCAATCTGGATTGGTGAATGAATCACACTGCCTGCGCTGTGACCCCGGCTATTTCTGTAAAGAAGCAGGTAGGAAGGCATCAACACTTTGCTGTTGTGGATAGATTATCCTCTCATAATCCACGTCTTGCAATTCCCAATGAGGTGCAGTCCATAATGCAAATAATACCATACAATTAAATGCTAAAATCTAAAATAATATAAAGATTAATATTTAGAATACTAATGAACTTGCATAAAAACTAAATAGTAGCATGAAATAAAGGATCCATGTTGAAAACTCAATTAAATGTATATATATATATTTTTAATCAATTTATGCTGTATGACTACTCATATTATTTACTTCTGTTTGCTTGGATGTTGGACCCAAAGGCAGGACGTCCCCGAGTGGCCCCTGTGCGGCGGGCTACGTGTGCACCGGGGGGGCCACTGAAGCAACGCCGGCCGACCGCCTCACCGGGGGCCCGTGCCCGCCCGGCTCCTTCTGTCCCCTGGGCGCCACGGCCCCGGAGACCTGCCCCAAGGGGACCTTCAGGTGCAGACCCTGAACCAAGAGCCAACCCGTAGATTGAGATTGTAGATAGTGTCCGTATACATTTTAGAACATGGTATGTGTCGTTGTATGGTAATACCTTGGTGGGTTCATTAATTAATTTGTACCATGCAAGATAAGAGGAGCTTCCCACGTCGATGCATCAAAGGATTTATTTTGGACTTAACTTTGCCACGCCGTTCATCTCCGGCTCCGCTGCCTGGCAAGCCTGTCATGTTTTGAGCTGGGGGGGCTTTGTCTCTTCCATGACAGCGGGCGCGGGGGGCTGGTGAACGCTTCTCAGTGCCGTCTCTGTGATCCAGGCTCCTTCTGTTCTCAGACGGGGCTTTCAGCGGTCTCTGGGCCCTGCCTGCCAGGTACTCCTGGACGCCTGCCAGTCGCACTGCACTACAGATCATCGCATTGATTAAGTGTCTTCAGAGACACCCAAGCTGTTCCATGGACCATCGTTAACAAGTTAGGGAGTAAACCTGCCCGCCCCCTGCCCTCTCCAGGTTTCTATTGTCTGGAGGGATCGCACAGTGCTACGCCAACCTTAGGAAGGGCGGGAGGTCTGTGCCCGATGGGTCACTATTGTCCCCTGGCCACCAGCGTGCCAGCAGCGTGCCCTCCTGGAACCTACCTGGACGCCACCGGAGGGAGGGAGATTCAGGAGTGCAAGCCGTGCCAGCGTGGTAAACACTACATTAGCCATCAAGCGGAGCTGTGTTTTCCAAAAGCCCCCCCCCCCCCCCTCCAAGCATTCTGACCATTGTTGTCTTGTTGTCGTCTGTGTGCTTGCTTCCCCATCCGTCTCAGGCTGGTACCAGGATTCGTCTGGGCAGAAGGAATGCAAGCCCTGTCCCCCTGGGTTCCTCTGCCACAACCCGAGGGCCAACCTGACCAGGGCCAGCCCCAGGGGAGCCGCCAGCCCCCAGCCCTGCCCGGCGGGCCACACATGTCCTGGGGACCGCCCCGACGGCCAGTCCCGCCCCTGCCCCGCCGGAACATACAGCCCCAGCCAGGGTCTTACCGCCACCGGTGAGCGTCGGAAAATACACACAAAAAACGTCCTGGTTCTGTCGCAGGAACGCCACTTCCTCATATTTGTGTTTTGCTTTCTATTGGATATTGATTTGTAGCTCTATTAATATTGAATATATTCTGTATTGTTTAATATGTTTCACTGAATGGTTATTGCCAAATTGACGATGAAACACACACACACACACACACACACACACACACACACACACACACACACACACACACACACACACACACACACACACACACATACACACACACACACACACACACACACACACACACACACGGTCAGACATCATCTCAGCTGGTCAACACGTGTGTGTGGGTGTGTGTGTGTGTGTGTGTGTGTCGATAGGAGAGTGCCTGGCGTGTCCAGCCGGACTGTTCTGCGGGGCCGAGGGTCTGGTGGAGCCGTCCGGGCCTTGTTCCGACGGGTTCCTCTGCCTGCTGGGGGCCACGGTACCCAACCCCAGAGACCACAGGACGGGCTCTCCCTGTCCCCCGGGGATGTTCTGCCGGCGGGGCTCCATCGCAGGTAAGCAGAAGACCCTCAGATCCATGGTCATCTTGGTTGAAAAAAAAACAAAACACGTTGTGACGGGTTTGTCGGGTAACGGTGCGGACAGATAGCCACCCGGCCTCCTGTTGGACAGACAGAGTTTGTGCGTTTGAGAGGCGCAACTCCATTACCCTCTTGAACGCCTGGTCATGTAGCCAGGCAGCCGTCATTAGGAGACAATACGAGTGTCAGTTTGGCGCATCTCGCCGATTGATTAAATGACTGCCGGGCCGTTTTTTGTTTTCCCGACACGTAGTCGAGTGGGAAATCAAGACAGAAGGCCCACAGGGGGAATGTCCTCGTTCGTTCTCCTGACCTTCGTCCTCGCGCTGCAGGGGAGTGCTGGGCCGGGTACCACTGTGATGGGGGCTCCATGAGGGCCGACCGGGCCCTCTGTCCTGCTGGTTCCTTCTGCCCCAGGGGAGCGGCCGCCCCCCTGCCCTGTCCTGCAGGTACCTTCAGCGTTGCACGCGGCAACACCCACCAGGACAACTGCTCCACCTGTCCCGCTGGGCATCACTGCCAAGGTGAGGTGGCGAGGGTTCCTCAGTCCCGACACGGAAATGGATGATTGAATGAACGACTGGCTGAATCCACCTTTTCGTAGATTCTTCCATCCAATCGATCCGTTCTTTTCATCTATCCAATCCATCTGTAAAACCATACAACAATTCATCCAAACAGTCATCCAACCATCCATTATTCAATGCATTAATTCATTCGTCTATCAAATCCATCCATCCATCAATCCATCCATACATCAATACATGAATTTTATTCATCCATTGATCAATTGATCCTTATATTCATCCATCAATCCATCTATTCATCCTTATATTCATCCACCAATGCATGAACTCATTCATCCATCCTTCCATCCATCGGTCCAAACAACATCCATACATCGACCGACCATTCAGAGAAAGTGTGTATTTTGGTATTTTGGGCTCCATCCTTTCTTTATATGACCTCCATGTTGTGAACCAGGTGAGGGCACAGTGCAGCCTGTGCCCTGTCCACGGGGCCACTACTGCCCTGCAGGGCTGGTGCTGGGGTTGGAGTTCCCCTGTCCTCCAGGAACGGTGCAGAACCAGCCAGGAGCCTCCAGCCCGGGCGCCTGCCTGCCATGCCCTCCCGGTGAGCCCGCTGTACCTGTGTTGCACCCGTACGTCAAAAGGGTTAAAATGAGGTTAAAGATTTAAATCCCTCTACCAGTGTAATTGTATTTCACAGCCCAGGAGGCAATCCTGCTTGTTTGGCAAGTGCAGCACTGGGGGGTTCGATCCTCTGTCAATCATTTTTAAGTGTAGACGTGTCCTTGCGAGGCCCACGTCGACCCTTACCTGTCGAGTTGCTGTGAACGTGTACGTGTACGTGCAAACGGTGGCTCTTAAAGAATACATTGTGTATAGCAGTCGAGGAGGAGACACGAGTGCAATGCATATGTACACATCCACGTGGTGTTCATTGTCCTCCAACCTTTTGTGTGCGCTTGACCTTTTTTTTTTTTTTCATCAGGAACGTTCTGCTTGCGGCCGGGCCTGTCCCAGCCCTCGGGACTCTGCCAGGCGGGATACGTGTGTCCTGCCGGATCCACCAGCCCCAATTTAACCAACGTGCAGCAGGTGCTGTCGACGCATTCATTGTGTGACGTCCCCATGTATTACCGTGTCCAACGGATGATTCATGGCCCTGGTGCACAGCAGCGCAGGGAGAATGACAAATACGTCTTCTCTGCAGGGGAACTCCAGCAGCATCCATCTCTGTCCGCCTGGTCATTACTGTCTCGCCGGATCGGGCTCTCCGCTGCCCTGCCCAGCGGGCACCCTGTCCTCGTCCCCGGGGCAGAGAGGGGTCGAGGGATGTGCGCCCTGTCCGCCGGGACTGTTCTGCGACAGGCCCGCACTGGCAGAGCCGTCGGGAGCTCAGCCATGCCATGCCGGGTACACAGCACAATGAGCCTATGTGAAGGCTTTCGGTTCACCACCTCCTCATTTCTCTTAATAAAGTGGATGTATTCCTTAAAAACACGTAGACTCTTTTACGCGTTACATATTTATCACAATGGAATGGAATGTATCCCCGGTTAATAATCAATGATTTAATGAATCAATGATCTTCGTCTTTGCATCACAAAGGATTTGTGCACAAAGGAAGTCCCCCTAAATCAATTCTACCTACCCTAATGCTTCACATGCTCTCCCCCCCCCACAGTTATGTATGCAAGGGCGGAAGCTCCAGCCCAAAGCCCACGGACGGTCACCGTGGATACCTGTGTCCGCCCGGCCACAGGTGTCCGGCTGGCAGTGCTACGGAGAGTCCTTGTGAGGCCGGGAGCTACAGTCCTTCTGCCGGGAGGGACCGCTGCCTCCTGTGCCTCAATGGGACAGCCTGCCCCTCCGTGGCCACCGTGGAACCCTCAGTCTGCCCCCCAGGTCAGAGACCCCGTGCCAGGGACCTCAATCTAACAACAAGATCAAACCTGCACTAAAGCTACACACACTTTATTGCCCTTTACTGCAGCTTTTTAGTTCCATACACAAAACATGGACCCAAAATGAGCTCAAGTCTTGAGCTCATTTCGACACCCATCCACCAGTCAATCCATCCAGGGATTGTTTCTTAATGGACCTTAAAGCGACGTGATACAAAACAGAACGTTTTTGAAAGATGCTGAAATTGTTTTTTGGAGAGATACATAAACATTTAAACAGACAAACAGTGTGTGAATAATACGTTGTTTTTTTTACATACCGCCATCTAACCCTATTCTAGTAGTAACCCAAAATGTAATTATTAACACGAAAAAATCATGACATTGGATCTCTAATCACAAAACTGCATAGCAACACCTCTCTGCTGCACTTATTGGACACCCCTTTCCATTCTTCTGTCCGTCAGCACACCCAAACAGGGACAATGCCTTCTCTAATGGAGACCTAACAGGTTACCTCGGTACAAATGGAATGTCACTCTGGTATCCTCTGGCGCTCATTTAAACCCAAACCCCGAGAACGGCCATGTTCTGTCTCTCACCGGAGACAGAGCTCAGCCCTGTGGCTTAAAGGCAGTCCTTGGATTCTCTTAATAAAATAAAGGTTTTGCTGTCGTTCCAGGTCATTTCTGTCCGGCCGGGACAGTCCTGCCCCTGGCCTGCCCGGCGGGGACCCTCAGCGGGCAGACAGGGGCCGGTTCGGCTGCCGTGTGTGTGGCGTGTCCCCCCGGAGCCTACTGCAGCTTCCCCGGGGCCTCGGCCCCCAACGGTAAGCAGATGGTCAGGGGTCTCCCTGGAGTCGTAGTGTTGACCTCGAGGCCGTGTTAAATATTTTTCCAAGAAACAAGCCTAGTGATTATAATAGTGGTAATAACGGTGACGACGCTGTGGTTCTGGTCTCTGTTTGTCAATGCTCCATTGTGTGGTCCAGGCCCCTGTCAGCAGGGTTTCTTCTGCCACAGTGGCTCCGTGCATCCAGCGCCCCGGAGCACTGAGTCTTTCCCCAGGAACGGGCCCTGTCCGTCGGGCTACTACTGCCCCGCTGGGTGCCTCTCCCCGGTGCCCTGTCCTTTGGGCAGTATCCGCAACACGACGGGTAGTCACAAACACAATATGAGGCTTATTGTTGGAAGCAGAATCATAGGCGTACAATGTAATCCCATCTAGGAGCTACTTAGTGTTGGAAGGGGGATGTGGGTGATTTATAAAGGAACACCAAAACAACCAATTCCAGCATGAAATTGGTTGTTCTGGTATACCTTGTTTTAAGCAGTTTATTTGTGAGTGTGTGTGTGTGTGTGTGTGTGTGTGTGTGTGTGTGTGTGTGTGTGTGTGTGTGTGTGTGTGTGTGTGTGTGTGTGTGTGTGTGTGTGTGTGTGTGTGTGTGTGTGTGTGTGTGTGTGTGTGCTTGTGTATGTGCTTGCATGTGTGTGTGGCTGGGGGGGTTTGGTGCATGCGCGTCGGTGCATGAATTGTCATGTTGGTGGAGGTGCTTGTGTGTGTGTGTGTGTGTGTGTGTGTGTGTGTGTGTGTGTGTGTGTGTGTGTGTGTGTGTGTGTGTGTGTGTGTGTGTGTGTGTGTGTGTGTGTGTGTGTGTGTGTGTGTGTGTGTGTGTGTGTGGTTGCTTTGGTCATGCAGGAGGCGTGTCGATGGAGGGCTGCAGTGCATGTCCATCAGGCTCCTACTGCTCCGCCGAGGGCCTCTCGGGCCCCACGGGACCCTGCTCGGCTGGCTTCTACTGCCCCTTTGACTTCTCCTCCACAACGCCATACGCCTTCCTCTGTCCTAAGGCAACCCATAGCCTTTTACTGAGTCCCAAGGCCCTTTTCCCTCCTTGGTTTTATGCTGGGTCAAACCTTTTTGTGTGTGTGTGTTTGTGTGAGTTTGTGTGTGGTGTGTGTGGGTGTGTGTGTGGGACAGTGTTTTGCCAGTGTGATTGAATGCCTGTTATTGTTAATTTCCCAGGTTGTCCTTGTCTCATACCCCTTTCCTTCGATTTTCATACGTTTTCTTGTATCAATAAAGTACAGAGTCATTCATTTTGAGATAGTAATAATTTCTATGAATATAATTGGGCCCCCTATTTATATTGTATAGTATCAACCATCAATCATAGATCATTTCAAATTGCAAATGTCCGATCTGCGCAATGGAGAGAACAGGGGAGGTCGACAACACGTTCCTATATTGGCCATGAAAGCCGTTTATATATTGACCTTGAAAGCGATATATGCATACAATCATCATACACTTAGTCCCTTTGAGGCTCATCCTGTCATCTTTTCCCCAGGGTCACTACTGTCCAGTGGGCTCGCCCCTAGCCCTGCCCTGTCCAACAGGAGGCTACCAGCCCAACGCAGGCTCAGAGAGCTGCATCCCCTGCCGGCCGGGCTACTACTGCGAGGAGGCTATAGTGGGGGACCCTTTGCCCTGCCCACCACACTCTTTCTGCCCTGCTGGTGCGTCTTTTATCAAGTTTATGTGTTTAGCTATTAGGCTAAACATAATTTAGATATTAGGTTTAGCCTAATGAGCCCCCACAGTGTAATGATCCCCACAATGTTATGATCCATGCATGGTATTATCCACTATATCAAATCCAGAATTGCTACTAGTAATAATAATTATAATTATAATAAATAATCAATATAAATATTCCCTTTTAGGCTTTGTTTTTGTTTTTTCTGTTTGTTTCAGTAGTTTGAACAACAGTCCTGGGCATCTCGCTTAGGCATGCATTGATCCATTACTCTGCGATTGCGTTTATTATGTCTGCAGGGACCATGGTGCCACACCACTGCCCTGCTGGCACACACACACTGCTGGAGCAGGGGGGGCTGCAGAGCGAGAGGGAGTGCTTACCCTGCCCCCCCGGGAGCTTCTGCAGGTACCGCCAGGGGCAACGCATGACCATCAGCGCCACCGACGCAATTAATGCATTCCCCTGGTGTTGTGAGCAACACACACACACACACACACACACACACACACACACACACACACACACACACACATGAACACACACACACACACACACACACACACACACACACACACACACACACACACACACACACACACAGAAACACTCTCACACCCAGGGCGTTAATAACTCAACATGCCCAGCGACTCACCTTTAGCTCAGGGCTTCGTCTCATCCATAATCACCGAGGTTTACCATGTCCAGAAGCCACGGTTCAGCGAGCAGCCAAATTAGCCGCTGAGCATCAATAAACGAATGATGAAGGTAATGAATATGGACAACAGCGGGGGACCTGCCATACGGCAGCGGGCTCCATGATGATGATGCTGCTGTTTCGCTGGTGGACCTAATGATGCGCACCTTTCTCTGGCCTTGTAAACGTTAACATGTTTTGCCAAGTAGTGACCTGCATAATGCTATGCATTCAGACTGAATGAATGTGTGTGTGTGTGTGTGTGTGTGTGTGTGTGTGTGTGTGTGTGTGTGTGTGTGTGTGTGTGTCATTCTCAGGGCTGGGAGGATCCAGGGAGAGTGCGCCGCAGGCTATGTCTGTGCGTCTGGTGGCGCAGATTTCACTCCACAGGGCTCTGAATGGAGCTGGAGCCACTGTGAGTGGGGAGTCCAGTGTGCTGGTCTGTGTCCACCAGGTATGATAACATATCCACCTAAATAAACAACACCCAGACACTCACCTCCTCATCCACTTCCTCCTCATCTCCTCATCCTCTCCTCCTCATCATCCTCTCCCTCAACTCCCTGCTCCTTCTTCTCCTCCTCATACTCATCCTCCTGCTCCTTCTTCTACTCCTCCTCGTGCTCCTCCTTCTCCTCTTCCTCCTGCTCCTCTGTCTCCTCAGCCTCCTCCTCATTCTCTTCCTCCTCCTCCTGCTCCTCCTTCTCCTCCTCCTCCACCTACTCCTTCTCATACTCTTCTACTCATCCTCCTCCTGACAATGGTAAATACTAATTAGGGGTCCGACCAGCGAAGCAGCTTGGTCCCCTGTTGTTTCTGTAACGTTTTTTTCCCCCGTCAAATTCTGTAAAAGTCATACTGCAGCCTATACCGTAAGTTGAAAACTCTTGAAATTTTCAGGTATGGTTACCAATATCCCCCACTACCCATAAACTCAAATTTGTGGTACTGCACCCAATGGTGGCGCTATTGTAAAAAATCATGAATTAGGCTTATTTCTCCTCACCAGAATGACCTGGTCTCATATTCTTTCAGAATATTAATCTCTAGAATCAGATGCATTTATAAAAGCCTTCATATTAAAGCTAAACATGATGAAAAGATTCACAGGCTACAAAAATAATAAAAAAATCACCGAAATCGCCAAATAAAATCATCGAACAGAATTTGTTTTATTTAGTTCCATTTGAGAAATATTGGCCAATAAAGTTGGAGCAGTTAGCCCATTTTCTTATATGACCATTTTGTTATTGTATACAAAAACATACGACTATTATCAGGTGGATACCAATACGCCCCACTACCAAAACCCAAATTGTGGTATTGCACCCAAAGGTGGCGCTATTTAAAAAAATTATGAACTAGCCTTATTTCTCCTTACTAGATTGACCTTGACTCAAAATACTTTCATCATAATAATCTCTAAAATCAGATCCATCTTTTTCACCCTGGTCTTCTGCTATAAAAATGTTTACTTTCCCACAATTTCATATCATTAAAAGTGCACATTTTCAGATCTGTGCTCTTTTAAGAAAGCCCTTAATTCTCTTGTTATGTCGTGTACTGGTGACTGATTAGAGCATTATGAACAAGCTGAACATGACATTCTGTCATTGCCACTCATTTAAGAAACACAACATTGAACAGCACCTGAAATTCATCAGGCAATCAACATTCCGGCTCATTAGTTTCCAAGAATCTGACTTCCAAGAGACAGTATGGCATTAAGGGGAACTTCTTCATTAACCATTTTCCTTCATAATTAACTCTTTCATATTTCTTCCAGTAGTGTTCTTGACTTCAAATGTTTAATTTCCCCAGAATTTCAAAGATTTTTCAGGTATATGCTTTGTAGAAATCCCTTAATTCACTTGAGAAATGTGTGCTTTGAGTTTTCTGGATGTTATGTGCTTATCAATAGACATTTTGACCATGTGAATTAGGCTGCAGTTCAGGTTTATAAGTGGAACATCTTTCCTTAAATATGACAATTATGTGTTAGAATTATATATCTTCCATTAGTGTGTTCTTGACTTAATTTTTGCTTGGACCCCGTTAATCACAGCTTGCGGTTATATTTATTCTTGTGATTATTAGTAGCACAAGCACAGTACGACTGCTGGTGATAAATATTTCATATTTGAATTTATCTTTTATTCATGCATGTTTCTGAAAAAATCAGACACGTGAGCTTCATTTGTTAGACTTTGTTAGTAGTTTGACTTAGTTTGACTTCAGACGTCAAACTAACGAACCATTCCAAATAGAATCTCCTCGCGGCTGCCGCCGTTGAGTCCCTCCTCCTAACAATGAAGGAGAGATGGAGTAAAGGAGCTGTTTATCTGAACGCAGGTCTTGGCAGAGCTCTCCCTCTGTGTGACTAGGGGGCACAGACAGAGAATGGTTTTGGTTTTACATTCCTGCTGCTGAGCTTGGGTGGATTTCCGTGAATGGACCTTCAAGGTCAGGCAGCAGGACTTGGCTTAATTCTTGGAGGGAGGATGGCTGGGTGGGGGGAATGGAGGTCAGGATGAAGCGACGCCAGGATGGATGTGGTGCGCTTGGCTCTCTGACGCCTCATTAGGATTTTGGCAGCGCCTGCCCTGAATAGACTGAAGCGTGTATGCAGAGTCTTGCCAAGTATCGGCTTTGGAATAAGGGGGAAATAAAGAGAAGAATGCACTACTGTAGTCTAGCCCAGAGAAGGAAATTGACTCTCCACATGTGTAGAAATGCACCCAGGCAGAATCTGGGTGTCTCCTATGTGACTTTCATCAATATGTTCACAAGAATAGAATAGAGAGAGAGAGAGAGAGAGAGAGAGAGAGAGAGAGAGAGAGAGAGAGAGAGAGAGAGAGAGAGAGAGAGAGAGAGAGAGAGGAGGAGAGCGAGAGAGAGAGAGAGAGAGAGAGAGAGAGAGAGAGAGAGAGAGAGAGAGAGAGAGAGAGAGAGATGAGAGAGAGAGAGAGAGAGAGAGAGAGATGAGAGAGAGAGACGAGAGAGAGAGAGAGAGAGAGAGAGAGAGAGAGAGAGAGAGAGAGAGAGAGAGATTTAATTTCCAATTGTCTCAAAGTGTGTGCATGTTTCCAGGCTTCTACTGCCCTGAGGGCACGGAGAGACCCCAGGTCTGTCCTCCTAACACCATGAGACAGGCCCCGGGTGGCGCCAGCCTGCAGGACTGTGTAGCGTGTCCGCCCCATCACTGGTGCATACCTGGTACATGGCTTGTTCAAATGTGTGTGTGTGTGTGAGTGTGTACGTGTGGGTTTTCATTGTTTAGCTGATTAAATCAGATGACCAGAAATGAAACAAAATCCTGTAAATTAGGTGAGTTGTCCAAAGCAGCAAAAATCATACAAAACCAAATGGCTGATATTTGCCCAACCATGTTTTGAAGATACCTCTTTAAATATACCAATCAAACTTTGCTTTTGTATTATTAAGGTATTGAAGTTACTTCTCTTTTGACGATGACGATGCCTCTGTGGTGTGTGGTCTTCCAGGAGACCCGGAGCTCCACCTCTGTCCTGCCGGTCACTACTGCAATGGTCTGCAGGGGGGCCCCGGCAGAGGGGGGCCCCAGGAGTGTCCGGCCTTCACGTACAGGGCCACTCCAGGGGCCGGGGCCAGGAGCCACTGCCACCCCTGTCCTCCTGGGTCTTACTGTAACACAACAGGTCTCACATTCACACAATACACAGAACAGCGTCACAACACTGCTTTTAGATTTGTGGACTGTCTTTGGAGATCCACAAGATTCACACTTGTAATTACATTGTTAAAGGGCCACTGCTTTACCAACAGGTGCGAGTGTTATGTTACCTGACCCACCAGATGGTTTCTCACACTGAACCATCTGTGATGTCGTCCTTGGAAACTGTTTTGAAAAAGGCAGGCACTTTCAGAGACACTTACCTAGATACATACCTTGAAGCCCGGCAAGATGGATTCTTGCGCAATGTTGATATTGCATATCCAGCTGCTTCACAGGGTTAAGTGTGATGTGCCGTCACAGGTCATTTCGAAATATGCCATCTAGTGACATAATGAGTGGGAGTATCCCCCCAGATCTATGATGGATAGAGAGGCCTACCGGTGGGTGCAGCCCGCCGGGAAGGCTGCCAGGCAGGTTTATCCATCACACATCTGGGTGGACAGTCCCACTTGTAATCTCACCAGAGGGTCGATTTTATAATGGCTTGGAATGGCTAATCACGCTCGCACTTGGTGTAATAGGGGCCCTTTGAAGGGGTACTGACTTTCATCGTAATCTCTTTAATGCAATTTTCTGTTACGTAAAGTATAACACAGCTTGACATTTGACCAGAAACCACCCATGCTTTGTATGAAGCTTTGATGGCATTTTCTTTTTAAAAGGGTAGTGTAGATGAGTTCATATGTTAATATCGCTCTGAATGCAGAGGCAAATACGTGCACAACAGCAAAGTCCTTCTCGCCAGTGTAAATCAAACTGAGGGGAGGCTGAGGGCAAGTGTTTTTTTCGTCTTTTGACCGGAATACATCTATCAAGATAATCCCATTTTCCATGGGAGTATAAATAGCATAAATCTGACAACATGGAAATCATGAGCTCCATCAGATGGAACAATGGGTGTGTCCTTTTGGAGTGGTACTATTGGTCCAGGAGTCTGGACACTTTGTAAATGACGTGGTCGAATACCCTAGATTAGCATGACCATGTCATGCGTGTCCTGAATGTCTACAGAATTACCACAACCCCATTCAATCGCTTGACACAAAAAAAAAATTGATGAGAAAATATCAAATGGAAAATGTACATTTCTATACATGTTATGTCCTTTGAAATAAACTTCACACGGTTTAACTCATGCTTTCTCATGCGTTTATTTGACCTGATTGACACATGTATATGGTACTTGATTGATCTTTTTAATTGTCACTCTGTAAAGTTCTACATGCACCCATTGCAGGCCTGACAGACTACACCAGCCACCCCTGCCCCCCTGGGTACTGGTGCAGTGGGGAGGGTCCGCCCATCGTCTGCCCTGCAGGAACCAAGAGGAGCCACCCTGGGGCAGCGGCACCCAGCCAGTGTGAGCCCTGTGACGGGGGAACCTTCTGTCCTGATCCCCAGACCACTGGCAGGCCCAATGTGTGGGGGATCCCCTGCAGACCCGCCCATCACTGTCCTCCAGGGAGGTTCACTAACACTGTCGCCACTGTTACCACTAGTCACAGAACTACCACCATCACCTATCACTACTATCACCACAATTACCACCATCACCACTGTCACCAAAATGACCACTACCACCACAACGACCATTGTCAGCACTATTTCCTGTCCCGCCACTATCGCCATTATCAAATGATGACCACTATTACCCCTGTCAGCACTATAACCTCTTCCATTACCATCACCACTATTTTGACTGCATCACCACTATCACAATCCTACCCGGTGGACTCTAGCAGCTTTGTGCTGGCTGTGCAGGTGCGGCGTCAGAGAGTCGCTGCAGGCCAGGCTCCTTCTGCGGAGCCCAGGCCGCAGAGCCCGCCGTCTGCCCCAGAGGATACTTCTGTCCGGAGGGGTCCCGTTCTTACAGTACGCCCGAGCAGCTGTGAGTACAGGTTGCGCACGCACACTGAGAACCAGGAGGACTCCTCTTTTTTTTCCCGGATACGTGTGCACCCCCTGAACGGTTGGGGAATGAAGACAGCTTGTGGGGCCTTCTAAATAAACCTGCCCTTGATTCCGCGCTCCACAGCTGTCGGTTCCCCTTCTACTGCCCGGCCAACAGCTCCACCCCTCGCTCCTGCGAGGGGGGGTCCGCGCCTGTCAACACCACCGGGCTTCGAGGATCCAAGAGCAGCTGTTGTCGTGTGTGTGAGGGGGGCACCTACCGGCTGCACTCCTCCCCGACCCCCCACTGCCTGCCCTGCCCCCCTGGATATTACTGCCCTCAAGGTACCCGATCGTACTGCTGGGCTGATGACTGCACTGTACCGCTCTACTGCACTACTGAGCTGTGGAAAGTACAAAGAAATCACGCACAAGCAAGCAAAAGAGAACAAGAACACAAACACCAAACAAACATGCAAACACACATGCCCCCCCCCCCCCCCCCCCCCCCCTCCTTCTGTCCCGTCTCCTTCACAAACACAAACACACGCACATACCTAACACATGCCGTCTGCCTTGTTTGCCGTCTCTTTCATGAACGCACCCAGGTGCAGAGAGTTACCACGGCAACCCCTGCCCTCTGGGTCACGTGTGCCCCGCCGGTGCGCCCCGCCCCCTCCTGTGCCCTCCGGGCTCCTTCGGTAACCTGACCCGGGCAGGGCGCGGCGAGCAGTGCCACTCGTGCCCGGCCGGCACCTTCAACCACCTGCCGGCGCAGCCAGCCTGCTTCCCGTGTGGTAGCTCCGCCACCTCCTCAGAAGGTCAGCCGCCTCTCTATGTAATGGATGGATTAACTGGCGGGTTGTTCTCTTCTCTATGTAATGGATGGTATTAACTGGCTGGTTCTTCTCTGCTCTATGTAATGGATGGCATTAACTGGCTGGTTCTTCTCTGCTCTATGTAATGGATGGATTAACTGGCTGGTTGTTATCAACGCATTATAGGTCGGGTTGTGGTAATTTTTCTTCTCTGCCCCTCGCAGTATAAATTCACTCTCCCGATAATAAATAGCACTCTTTGCGCCATCATTTTAGGTTTAAACGAAAGAAGGAAAAGGAAAAATCTTATCTCTATTGATTTATTACAGGGTTTTATGGGAAAGGACACATTTTTTATTGAATAACTTGAAGAAAGTGTGTGGTGTGTGTGTGTCGGTGTGTGTATACGTGCAAATTATTTTTTTCTTTTTACAATGAAATAGGTTGAACAATGAAATGAGTAGCTGCATTTTGGACTTACTTATTTATTAGGCATAAGTATGTGGTTGTTCTTATGACCGCGTCCTTAACGGCCGTTAACCATGTAAACTGTATTTTCCCTTGGACACGTGTTTAATAACAGATTCACACATTAAACCATAGTTTCTCAAAGCATCAGAGCGGTAGTCTATCAAACACCAATACAAACAGCAAACTCTACGCCCACATGGTGATAAACCCATTTGTTTAACTCCCAGGCTCAGCCTCATGCACGTGCATGGGGAAGAACCGTGCGTTCCAGCCCTCAGACGGGTCCTGTCTGTGTCGGACTGGCTTCATCTTCTACAACCAGCTGGACTTTAAAAGCTCCAGCGCAGACAGTCAGGTGGACTGCCAGCCTGAGGTGAGCCATTTCACCAAGCAGACAGAATTCATTTACCTCACTTTCCGGCTGAATAGCCTCCTTGGACTCTGAACAACAAAAAAATAAAACAACTCCTGAGTTTTACTCCGCACTGACTGGCTCTGAATAAGCTCTTATAAGTAACGTAACTATGGGCCTTATTTATTCACAAAATGGCTATCTTGGTTCTAAACGCTAGCCTGGTGGGGGGGAGTGGAATGCAGGATTTAACCATAGTGTTGACAACCAAGAGGGTTGCCTGTCAGATGAGGCCCCTTTGAAGGAACATTTGGCATGTTCTATTCTCTTTGTGTCTGTTTCGATTAGAAACAAAGCTTCAACTTAAACCTGCCCCCTTAATAGCCGTGCAGACGGTGTGCATCCACATCGAGCCACTTGTGTGAAGAGGTTTCTTAGACATATACATATATTCCCTGTCCCAGGTGAACAGGCGCTGCGCCGCGGGACAGGTGCGGCTGGCGGCGTCCCGCGAGTGCGTCGCCCCCTCCCTGTACCCGTGCAACGTCACCTGCGGAGCCCACGGCGGGACGGTGGACCCGGAGATGGGCATGTGAGCGCCACGATAGGAGAACCAGGACCAATACAGATAAAAAACACAAATCAATCAGCCACGGCTGGGGCCCAGAGGTTATTTGGTGCTGAGGGGCTTTGAGTGGTGACCATCCCTTCCCCGTCGGGGCGCGCTCTCCCCTTCCCCAGCTGTCGGTGTGAGCGCTACGTGTCCTCCGAGGAGCTGTGCAACTCTTCCTGCGTGGCCGGCCTGCCGCAGCTCTCCGCCCGGCTCTCCGCTGACGGACAGCTCAGCCTCAGCCTGAAGCAGATGGACAGCCGGCTGTGGGTCCGGGTAAGCACGCGTGGTGGTGGTGGTGGTGGGGGGGGTATGTTTTTTGTTGTTGTTGTTGTTGTAGCATTTAAACAACTGTGCTTCGGCTTAGCCGTTGGCTGTGTGTGCGGCTGATGCTGAGGATTAGCAGGGCCTGGTATCATCCGATATATACCGTTTTCAATTTTTTTGGGGTTGTGTTGCGTCAGCTTCGGCTCAGTCTGCTGGGAACCAACGGGGTGATTGGCTGACGTAAGGCCTAGGAAGGATTTTTTCGGACACATCTGATAAAAATGGTGCGGCTGCCTCATTAGCGGTTGTCCATTTCCCAGCGGTGTAAAGTGTAGTGGAGCTTGAGGTAAGAAGGTCCAGGAAATGGTAACCAAGGGCTTTATCTTATGACTAAAGGGAATGTTATGTTATGCAAGAGAAAGAAAGGAAGAAAGTGGAGAGAAAGTAGGAAAGAAAGGAGGAAAGAAGATTAGACCACATGAAAATATCCTCAAAACCAGCATAGTTGTGTCGTTTTCGGTATTTATACTTATCAGCATTCTAACAGATGCTAAGTACTTATAAATACAGCACACAACAGATGGCCTGGCTGGTTGTTGCTGCCTAACCACCATGTATCTCCGTATGAAATTCAATTTGAGGAATTAACATGCTGAGAGACGCTTTATAAATGTTGCAAGATTAGGCTAGTTATAATCGTCTATTAATTCAAGAATTGAACAATGACTTCTAAAGTATAAGCTTTAGGCATTACATTTGCATGCACATCTATCCGAGTTAAATTAAGACTGATAAATTGGTAATGCCGTTGCAAATGCAGTCTGAAGAAAAACCTTTCTTCTAGGAAAGGCTATATATATGCATATATGCATACATTTTAATAGTTTATATAGATTATTGGACCTTGAAATTATGGAAAATAAATTGTGTCTTTGTGCAATAAAGCCTTATACAGTATGAAAAAAACTAACCTCCAATTACTCTCACAGAATGGCAGGGATATTTTGGGCCCCGATGTCCATTTGAAGAACATTGGGAAGGTCCATGTGGTCCAGTTTGTCCCTGATGGCGTGTTTGGTTGGATCTTCACGGACAGAACGTTGATGATTCAATTTCTGTCAGGTGACTCGACCGTAACATTCTGTGTCTACATGTGATTGGTTCTGAGCAAAATTCCAGCGTTTTTTATTGGTGTCTAGGCAGGACCTCTAAACTAAGGTCGACAATTAGTTGTAGAAACATGATTTGTCATATTTGCTGATATTGTCTTTACACCCCAACAACAATCAATCAATCAAATGCTCTGACAAAAAAATCAGGTTTATGCGGCTGTCGCATGCCTGTGACATCCAGTCTTTTTACTTTTTAAAACCTAGCTTACTCTGGCTGATTTCTCCAAATTTCCTACACTACCTTCAATATAATGATTCAACCTAAGGACTGCATGCAAACATGCTGATTGTTTTCCTTGTCCATACGTTTAGATGAGGGGGAACTCCTTCACGACAAGGTTAGGAGTAAGAGAGACACAGAAACCAAAGAGACTGTTCGGACGCCCGTCACTCTTCCACGAATCCCGAATCCCATCGGCTGTCTGTCCTCTGGAGACATGATAGTGTTCCAGCTCACCATCAACCACACTGGTAGATTACTATCCTCACTCATCCTTAGAGTGGTTGCGGCAGGTAAAATTTGAGATTTGTAAAAAGAGAGAATGGAACAGATCCGAAGAGAGCAACAACCCAGAAAAACCCTTCCTCCCTCTCTGCTCCTTCCCTCCTCCCTACGTCTCTCCACCATTGAGATGGTGATGCCGTGTGGCTGAATGTGATTGACAGGAAAGATTGATTCCATGAACCCATTAGGGATGGGAACTGTAATTGGTTGGCTAAGGTTGGCTATGTCAATTCAATCTTTAACATATTTAACTAAAGACCTGAGGGCCAAACATTGGATCAAGGGTTGTTTTAATACACATGGTGTACCATATTACTTTAATATATGTATTTATTGCCTTTTGCGTAACAGTGAGATTGATCAAATCAGGTAGGTAATAGGCCACCTGCGCAGGGTTGCCTACAGGGAGTCTGTGGGCATTAGGGTCAATGCAGTATATATATATATTTATATATATATGAATATATGAATATATCGTTAGAGACAGTAATGCTATCAATCATGTATTCCCACCAAGACCGCAGCCTCAGCCACTTCCCGGTGTATCACAAAGACCACCTGTTCAACAGCAACCCCGGCTGGGATTTCGGGGCCTTCCGGCGTCTCCAGGTCCTCATGAAGCAGACACACTTCAACTCAACAAGGTGCCACTCAATTCAGCGCTGCTAGAACCGGGCCATATGGAAGAGTTTATCATTGAGGATCCTAGGGAATTGAAACGCAATCTATATTCAGTGAATGCGTCCCAACCACACACTCTAATTAAAAGTTATTTCTGAAAGGACCCAAGTGGGGATCGTTTTTTGAAGCATACGGCAAAATTCGGTTGAATCAGCAAAGCTCCCCCTGTTCCCTCGCATATTTCAAACCAAAGCCTCACTTTGGGATACATTTGGGGGGTTTATCAGCTCATTAACTGCAAACTGGGTATAAGTGTAGGAGTGAATCCACGATAATTCAACATCGCTCAAAGTTATTGTTAAATTAACGCTACCGTTGGATTATCTCCCTCTCGGAGCATTAGAACGTTTAACATCATTAGCATGACTGATATCCTCCTCACCCCTCCTCCACCACCTATCCTTCTGCTCCCCTTTCTCCCTTTGCCGCCTTAACCTTTGTTTTGAATACATTATTAAGTAAGTACGTTAAAAGGGGAACTGTCACTCTCTGCGGTTTTCTACTTTTAAAGACCAGCGCTGCATAAAAATTGCGACCAGCCACATGAACTCCGGGTAAAACACAGAAAAGTTGGACCATTGACATTGGCGTTAATGTTGCAAAGCCACAACACCCGTCGGAGCGGCGCGTGTTGTGGTTTTGCAACATTAACGCCAATGCCAACGCCGGCGGTTCCCCGTCACAGTGTCTGTGTTCCCCCCCGGGGGCCGCCCCCCACCAGGTTCGCCCACGTGTTCTCGGAGACAGGGAAGTACGTGCTGGTGGACAGCGCAGTGCCTGAGAGGAGTGTGGTGGTGGTGGTGAGTGACAGGGGGACGCAGTGTGACCCCAGGGCGGCCGTGTTCCAGCCCCAGACCCCCGCACAGCTGGTCCGCTTTGGGATCCTCAAGCAACCCCGCCTCAACCTGCTGCCCGACTGGGGGGTCATCGTCGGTGGGTGCTGGTTCGCTTGTATTCGTTGGCCCTCCACTTCCTTCAATGAGCAACAAACAATAGTAAATAATCGTAATAGCTTGGATTTATATAGCGCTTCTTTTCAAGGCACTCAAAGTGTTTTACGGTGTGCAATGGATGAAGGATACGACCCCTCATCCCCTACCAGTGTCTCTCTGCCACCTGGGTGAAACGCCAGAACGCTAACCCCACACCATCTATCACTGTGGAGAGGGGCGGGGATAAACTATCCAATTACAGACATGGGGGTGAAAAGGGGTCAATTTTGAAGCAGGCTTGAAGGTGGGAATTTGGACAGGACACCAGTGTTAGGGATCTCCAGTGTCCACCACAGGGTGATAGGACCTTGGTTTAACGTCTGATCCGAAAGACGGTGCTTTTGCACATCACAGGAGGTCTTCAACTCTCCTAGGGCTTTGGGGATATCACATAGGCCAGAGGGATGAACGCCCACTACTGGCCATCCAACACCTAAAGTATAACAACACCATACGTAGATATAATGAGAATCCCCTCCTTGAAGAAATGCATGGATCCAAGATGAATGAATTCTCGTGTGATGGTTCTTTGGGTGACCAGCGGTCCTGAGTCTCCTGCTGCTGCTGGTGGTGGTGCTGACCAGTATAGCGCTGGTTCTGAGGCCCAGCAAAGCCAAGCTGATCCTGCAGTGGAGGAACAAACCACGCTGGCGGAGCCTGGGGGAGCCCTGCTGTCCTGTGGAGTACCTTCCTCATGGAGACAGGTCTGTAGGCTCCTCGAGTCGTAGTTTCCTCAGATCGCACCTTCCTCATGGAGACCGGTCTGTAGGCTCCTCAGATAGTCTCTTCCTCATGGAGACAGGTCTGTAGGCTCCTCAGATAGTCTCTTCCTCATGGAGACAGGTCTGTAGGCTCCTCAGATAGTCCCTTCCTCATGGAAACAGGTCTGTAGGCTCCTCAGATAGTCCCTTCCTCATGGAGACAGGTCTGTAGGCTCCTCAGATAGTCCCTTCCTCATGGAGACAGGTCTGTAGGCTCCTCAGATAGTCCCTTCCTCATGGAGACAGGTCTGTAGGCTCCTCAGATAGTCCCTTCCTTGTAGAGACAGGTCTGTAGGCTCCTCAGATAGTCCCTTCCTCATGGAGACAGGTCTGTAGGCTCCTCAGATAGTACCTACCACATTGAGACAGGTCTGTAGGGTTATTAGATGAGCAGATACTGATCTGCTAAGGCATTTGTCCAAAGCATTTTGCACAAATGTCTGCTTGAGGATGGATGTGTGGCTGACAACCAAGCATTCTAAAAAGAATCGAGATTCACAATATAAAAACAAACACTGAGCAACAAGAATTTTCGTATATTTATAAACACTGCAGGAAGACAAATGAACTACCTTAACCTTAAATACTTTTATATGAAAGGGAGAGGGGTAAAGTGTGCAAGTTTGTTGTTTGTTCAGTATTTAGATTTGAACTTTTGGTATTATATCCTGAGTGAAATCAGGTTGATTGTGTGTTTCTTTTTCAGCTTACCCGCCCCACTAAACTGTGCAGGCCTACTAGGTAACAGAGGAGTAGGAGAGGGGGCAGAGGCAGAAGAACCTGCCGTCTCAAAGGGAGGTAAAGTCCTGCCTATATTCATTATATTCTGCTAATATTCACATTCTTCATTGTCGGATTGTTAGTTAGTAAATTAATTTTTGCAAACACATTTTTATTTCTCTCATCGGCCAGCATAACAAAACTCACAAGATTTGTGTTATTCAAGAAACCTGGAGATCATCATAGCTTATAAAAATAAATGTGTAAAAAAAGCTTTGTTGGCGGGCAATCAGAAGTAGTTTTAAAGATATGCGTTGGCTGAAACCAACGATTAGATGAACTAAAATCCGCCTGTTTGCTCATCCATATCAATTAGGACCATCTGGAAATCCTAGTCAGCATTATCTTCTATTAATCTTTGCCAATTTGCACGTGGTGTCCACATGGCTTTCCCCTTTTGACAGGACTCTTGAAAAGTTCTAATATTTTTAAACCGTACCCGGCTCCCTGGAAGAAACTCAAGTGGCTGAACTGTGTTAATGTGTGGGGCTTAGTATGCAATGTATTATTCATAGGGCCGGTTTAAATTCCAGTAAAGCCCTGCATTGCCAAACCACCAGGCATGACCAGGTAGCAGATAATAGCCTGGTCTTCTGTTTGATTGATGATTTGGGAAATAATGACTACAATCTCGGTATAATGACTTCTGAGGTTATCTGCAACTCTCTATGCAGGTAGTGTAATTTAACGGCTAAATATTTATCATCTATTCCTTACGCCGGCCTTGCATGTAAAAGGAAAGGAGAATGAGTCATACTAACAAAAGAAAAGCCTCTGTTATCTTCAAGGGTCACTTTAATTACGTTATTTTTGGAGTGTGTGTGTGCTGTAAATATTCTCAATATTCAAATCCGATCTTAAGGAACACTTATCATGCTAAAACCATATGCAACAAGGTCAGCACGTTCTATAAAGTGTGCAGCTGCATACCGTATAACCTATGATTTAAATTCACATTAAACCCCCATTGACCTTCCTCATACAATCTGGGTTGGATTCGAGTCTGACTGATCCCTCCTTTCCGCGAGGTGCCTCAGAGCGTTTTGACTTGGAGGAGTTCAACGTTAAAACCCTGTACGACAAACTGGAGGACCAAAACCTGCACCTGGCTTCACAGTTGGCCCGCCACCGCAAAGACACACAGGAATTCTACAGGAACATGTGCCAGCAGGCCGATGGCTTACAGGTGGTACACCTATTAAAGAACCTATTTTGCTAGAAGACACACTATTTACAAGCAATTTTCTGAAAGGTCATTTTAAATGAAATCGCAGGTGAGATTGAGTGGTGGCTGTGTTGTCAATTATGTTGCATTTTCCCTCCAGAATCTTTTAGAAAACATGGATGAAAAGAAATTAAGTCTTCTGAAGGAGCTGGGCCTTGACTCCATGGAGCGTAAGCTCTGTACTGATGCTGGGGGAGAGAAGAAAAAACAAGGTACAACACCAGGGCAATTAAGCTCTCAGAAGTGTATTCCATCCAATAAATCTGCATAGGCCAAAGCCAAGTAAAAGGCCAGGAAAAACAAACCACATACACAAGTTTTTTTTTAAATGCAAATGAGCTCACCAGGTTTTCCTTTCGTTTTTCGTGCTTTTCCTGCATTTTGGCACTATGGAAATCTGCATCCAGCCGATGCTTCTGTGGCCCTGCTGGGTGCTGTTCTGGGGTCTGTGGAAGCCCTCATACTGCGGCTGACGGGGGAAGGCTGGCAGAACCAGGATCTGCCCTCACCACCCCACTGCCTAGACAACCATGAGTGTGAGGAGTATGGACAAAACAGCGAAGCACACGTGTGTGATCCACAGGTAGGACGAGAGGATACCTAGGCAGCAGAACAGCTACATTTGTATTAATTATTTTAATACAATGTATTATAATTGTATGAAATCCTTTTCATATGAATTCCTCTTGCCAATTATATCCAACAGTCGTCCCCGAGGAATTTAACCAAAATAGAAGGTCCTCATCAAGATTCAGGTAAGGCTTTTCTTTGTTTGTATGCAGATCATTAGTCAGATCATTTTAACGTGGTAAGAGTGTTTACCAAGACTATTTAATAGATGTACCGCATCTTTTCCAGGCCATTCGCTGAGTGACCATGACCTGTCCAAGCTGGTGGCCATAACTCCTCTGTCTAGAACTCTGCAGGAGATCCAGCAATCTCTACAGAATCTAACTTCAGGCGGCCCTGGTAAAAGAATGTGGAATATATGGATATGTAATTCATAAAATAAATTAAATGAGGTTGAACAAATGCAAAGACATTTAGAGGCCATTGCCATCATTTCATCAATTAATAAGTTAATTAATGAATTGTCTCATCATGAATAAAACATTCATGACACTGACAATAATCCATGCAAAGAATATTCAAACTGAATTAATTATCCCTTCTTGTGTACTTTGTATTTCTTTTGTATTTTATCTATTCGGTTCTTTTGTAGATGTTAACGACCAGGCTGTTATTGAAGACCAGCCCCTGCAGCCAATTCCGGTCGCCCTGGACAATCTTCCTCCACAGCACTCTGCCATTTTCCTGTTTGGTTGCCAGGTGATGCGGTTGCTAGGCAAATTGCCTTTGTTCCCGCCTGTGCTTTTGTTGATCGCAAAGTCCATCCCTGTCTCCTCCTGGTCCTCCCCGGGGGGTTTGCTGGCGCATTGCTCGGGGGGCTTTCACTTTGACAAGAGCAATCAGATACTCTACCTCTCTGAGGCCAAGCTTCAGCACGTGGGTCAGTTCATCGCCACCATCCTCCAGGCCATGGCCTATGTGGCATCAGGTGACTCAAGAGATAAGAGAATAATGACTAAATACACATTCAGGAATTAACTATTACAGCCCCCCCAAGCATGTCTTCTTTCCATTGAAGTATGCTGACGTTTTCATTTCATTCTCCATGCGTTCCTACCAGGGTCCAGGCCGCAGATCTTTATGCAGGCCCTTCATCAGGCAATATCAGCGCTGAGCCTTCAGCTCTTCAACGTCTCCTTTAAGTTGGACCAGGTATTTTGTTTGAATATGTTGAATAAAAGTGGCACATCATCTCCGTACCAATAGAGGTTGGAAATCAGAATGCATCATGGGATTCCTTCACTTTCAAACACAACAATGCCTCCCCTTAAAGGCAAATCACTTCATGATTATTTAACAATGACAAAAAAAGTATTATTGACAACACAATTATCAACCATCAAAAGCTCCTATGCAACCAAAATGAAGGTGGCCATTGCGATGTTACGTCACGATTACAAGCCCTATGCACACACCCAGATGGTGTTGTTTCAGCCGGAAGACTCTGAGGCTCCACAGAGGTCACAGCACGGCTCGTTACCCGACGACTTCCTCAACGTCAGCGTCCCCTACGAGGAGTATTTCACTGAGGATCTCCTGGCTAGCAGGTTTGTTACATATCATCTTATACACAATACCGATCACTTCACGTTGTCAACAAATCACTTGCATGCAATTACATTTGTCATTTTCTTTTCCAATTTCCAAGACTTCAGAAATACAAGTTTTTCAAATTAGAGCAGCTAATCAGAGATCTGAAACATGGACCACAAACAGCTAAGCAGAGAAACATGGGTAAGGTTATACGTTTATAGTGATCAAATAATTATAATACATCACCGACCTTCCACATATCATAACACGAGGTTTAGAAGATAGTGAGAGTTGTATATTAGATAATAACAGTACAAACGTAGATAACAAATTATTATCTTACAGGTGTATCCCCTGAAGGTAATCCTGCTCAGGTAATTATCACACGACTCGTTTCCAGAGCTATTTAATCCTCCACATTTTGATGAGTGATTTTCATGGCGTGTACTGATTCTACTTTGCCTTTTAACTGAACAACACTACAGGTCTCCTCCATAGAGGAGGAAATAGATCGCTTGAATGAATCCTTCCTACATCTGAGTCTCCAGCTGCAGAAAAGAGGTCAGATGCACACTCAGCGCTGGGAGAGTCAGCATACTTCAACCGATCATGCGGCTGTAAGTGTGTGTTTGCGTGCGCAAGCCTGTGTGTCTGTGCACGTGTGTTCTCAATTTTATAGTGAGTTATATTAAAGTAAAGTAAAGGGATTTCATACATTCTTATTCAAATATTATCCATCAATGTGTTAAGCCATTGGAGCTTTATTCCCGACTGGCATCAGGGATCATTATCACATGCCCCCTGCCCTTCTCCGTCGTAGAGGCCAGCCGGCACAGAGCTGCCAGCCCTCAGTCGTAATGGAACAATCCTGGTGGAGCTCCAAAGACGATACGTGTCCCAGAAACTCGACGAGCTGCAAATCACATTAGAGCAGAGAAGGCCGTGCCAGCGGCCCGGTGGCCCCTCACAAGACGGGCCCAAGAAGAACCCAACAGCCACCGACAGCTACACCGCTCAGCAGGGGGGACACACCCCCGGCCCAGAAGACCATCAGAACCACCACGACCACGGGGCTCTTTCAGAGGGCTGCAGGCAGGACACGGCTCCAACTTATCACCGCAGTCAGAGCCAACCATCGGTAGTCACAGAGAGCGGACAGTTTGGAAACTATTTATTAGAAGGGCATGTTTCCGACCAGAAGGCTCAAGCTTCCTGAAAGTGCCAGCGATGGTGATGATACATGCATGGCCGACTGATGAATACCAGAGCCTCCCGAGTGCAAAGACCCAGGGAAAAGTGGAGTTGAATTGTCAGATAGCAGAGGAGTGGCTGACAAGAGGTACAGATATAGACGACCTAATCACCCGGCGCCGGGTCTGAATGTAGATAAATAGTTGAGGTTTTAGTTAGTCGTCATATTTTTCTTTCTGTTGTGCTACTCTTATAACTGAATAGATGACGTTGACAAACGACTGAGAATACTCAATCAGATTCTCTGGGTTTTTTGAGGTTCCTGAATTTGACAGGAATGACGAATTATACTTTGCACAGGCTATAGAATAAGTGAGTGAGTGCAGATTTCATCATACCTGATCCAGAACAGAAATATTCTCTGCCTGGCAAGAGTTGTGTAACACAATCTGTCATCTTGTCCAAATAGTTTCCAAGTCAGGAGTTCTACAGGCCGTGTCGGTAGCAGCCCACTAGTTGCCACACTTGTATCAACACATCCAATAATAGGCTGTTGCCGCTGCAGATAAAACTGAGACAGATCATGAGATGTTTTCCTGTCTTGGCCTGTGTGACCTTTTCTTTCATGTTCCTTTCACCTTGTTCTGCCCGTCTTCCTCATTCACACGGCCATCCACAAACCGGACCACTAACAGAACCAGAACCTGAAGTACACATTAAACATTGTGAACCTGCTCCACTATGTGCCGTCTTTCTCCATTTCTGAGGACAGTGCTCAGGGTCCCATAATAGAAAGTGAGTTTTTCTTCAGGGGACAATAGTCAGTGAGCCAATTCCGAAGGTCAGCCAGGCAACAAGGTCTTCAGTTGCTATCAGTGTTAGGTTTGAGCTCCATGCCAAATCCTTTTGGCAGAGAGATACACACTGCTCTGCTGATCCAATGTTCCCTTTTGAGTGTGATGTGGATTTTGGAAAGCATGTGTTAAGGTATGCCTGTGCATTCGGTGGGAGGAAAAACAGGGGTTTTGTCTGCTCCTGTTTGTGTTCATCAAGACAGTCAAAGAGAGTGAGGGAAAAGAGAGAGGACAGAGAATGGTAACGATGGTTACATGAGATTATTTGACCAGTTGGATCAGCTCTGTGGCAACCCTTAATCTTCCTTCTGTCTTTCACATTTTTGTATAACACCATAACTCCCTGGATAAATGCTCTGTTCAATGTGTGTGTGTGTGTGTGTGTCTATGTGTTGATTTGCACATTATCTGTGTCTAGTTGCGGTTATTTATAGAATGTTTGTGTGTGTGCACATGGTTCTGTGTGAACGTGTGTGTGTGTGTGTGTATGTGTGTGTGTGTGTGTGTGTGTGTGTGTGTGTGTGTGTGTGTGTGTGTGTGTGTGTGTGTGTGTGTGTGTGTGTGTGTGTGTGTGTGTGTGTGTGTGTGTGTGTGTGTGTGTGTGTGTGTGTGCATTTATTTAGGTTTGTGTGTGCATGCCTTTGTGTGTGTGAGCGAGAGAGAGAGAGAGAGAGAGAGAGAAAGCCATATCATTTAATACCCGTGTTTTTCTTGGCTAGCGTAATGGTTGGCAGCTGCTCCAGTAGCTACTGTGCGGTTCCAAACATGCCAGTTGTAGTTAACCCCTACTAGAACCATCACTTTTTTAACCGCCACTGTGATTGATTTTTATATTATTAAGCATTTTCACATCGCAAAATAGTAATTGTCCTTTTCAAATAAAACTCAAAGTAGAAACATCAAAGACTTAAACCCATGTTTTGGTTCAGAGAAAGCTACTCACACTTCATACATTTCTAGCATGTTCCATCCGGTAAGCTGTAATCAAGTTCTAGTAATCTTCAAATCCCTCAAAATCCCTCAAAGTCTGTTCTTGCTATGTCCCTTAAAGACTCTTAACACCCACCTACCCACACACATACACACACACATGCACACCTACTGCTAAGGTTGAGGACCCAAAATGCACGACACAAAGATTAATTTCCAAACCACAGGTTTTACTCACACAAGGCTCTGGATACATGAAACACAAGGTGCACGCGACAACAGAAACAATGATTGAGCAAGGAACTGAACCAAGGCAACAACTTAAATACACATGACTAAAAAGACACAGGTGGGCAGGGAACAAGGTAGAACATTGGGCAAGACAACAATCAACCTCAAATGAATAACTAGACTCAGGATGGCAGGGAGCAAGGTATTAATGAGGACAGTAGGCGGGACTCAGGTGAGGGGCGGAGACACAGAATCACAAGACAAACCAAACTGAAGCACATGGAAGACTACAAACAAACGCAGGAAGTTCAAACCCAGGAGATACCCCTGAAAAACCAACATAAAAGTCCAACACATGAAACACAAACCCAGAACCCTGAAACAAACACACAAACATACACACACACATAGATCCGATCCTCTCTCTGATTTCCCTAATGTCTGATTGTTTTCATATAAATTGATACATTCACCAACACACAGTGTACATTCTGCAAGCTTTTCCTTCCCCTGTAATGAATCGAAATCTCCCTTCCATTATATCTCCCTGTGACTCTCAGGGGAGACCCGCCTCTGACTTTGGAAGAAACTGAAGTAGGGCATGATACACACAACATCATTTGACAAGTAAGCATTGGCTAAGAGGAAGCACTGGGGTTGTGGCCTCTGGTCATCTTTCTGAATCAGTAGGCTGTGGAGGAGGCTGAACTGGCTGCAACCCCCGTCGCCAAGCTGAACACGTTGCCATGGTTTCCTTGTCCGGCGGTTGCTGTCTCACCCGGCCTGCCATAGTTAGTCTGTGTCTGCGAGTCATTGCCTGCCCGCTGCCTGAATCATAGGACCCCCATTCATAAGCCCTCTCCTCCAAACTGGGTTTTCAAAAACATTGCACTGCTTCACTCTTTGTTGTTCGCTGAACCAGTCAACCTCTGGGTTTTTATTCCAGGTGACCAGATTTCTGAACGGGGACATTTGTAGTTAGGTGGTCCATATATCAACAAAATTCTGTTATTATTTCTGAAATTAATGAAAAAGGACACGTTTTACCTATTCTCATCATGGTAAATATAGTACTGAAGTCACATATCGGGCAGCACATGCCCGATGGTTAACGATGATTTGTTTTAACCTCTGATAAACTTTGCCAAAATGAGCCAAAGTACTCTTACTTTCTTCCTATATTGTATTGATATCCTATTGTTTATGATCGGTCCGATCATGGGACGGGGTCAATAGATAGACCCCCGCGTAGCAAGTTCACATCACAGCCAATCAGAAAGACACAATACTCATACCAACTGTCCAGTGAATATTAATGAGGAAACTAGAACCGTTGCATTTAAAACTCATCATATCATTGTTTTACCTTATTTTTCTTAAAAAAGGGACTATTCCGGGGACATCTCCGGCCGGGGACATGGCACTAGAAACGGTGACTGCATGTGGAAAAACAGTCACCCTATTTTCCTGTTGCCTTATTTGGTTGTTGTGACTGCGATGTTATGTCTTCAACATTATATATGTACAGTACAGCCACAGACTTTAAATGGAATAGAATATTGGAATGAGTAAATCCTTGACTCTGCCTATCCTTCTAAGCCTTTCATTCCACCATATATTGACCCCTAGATTACACACATTGATGTCACAGCAGGATTATTCGAGCTCTTAAAGACTCTAGTCTCAGCAGCTACATTGCAGGTTCACCTCATCCGGTTATTTCAGCCAGAGGCTATTAACAAACATGGGGTTGACCGATTGATGACATGAACAAGACTTGCTTAATTTTGATAATTCTTAACTTGAGCTGAACATAAAAAGTACAAAAATAAGTTAAAAAATAAATAATAAAAGTTATGGCAACAGCAGGGGTTCCAAACTATATCAAACAAGCAGCTCACATAGATGGGGAATTGTAATATAAATATCCCCAAGGAAAGTTGAAAGATATTTCAAAATTACCAGACTTTAATAAAACTCTAATTTAACAAAACATAGTTCTAGTAAATAAGCTTGTTTTTCATGTTACAATCTGTCGTTCCAGAAGCCCAATTAGCTTTTTTACGCTTCTGAATTAACTCTATTATATATATATATATATATATATTTAGGCTACTTTGAAGGCCACATGGTAAAAGTCACGGCCCGCCACTGCTCTTTTCTCTTTTGTAAGACGATATTTAATATCATACCTCTCTACAAATCCAAAATCCAATACTCAGACTGTGAAGTAAAAAAGTAGGATCTGTATTTAATAACATTGGTGTGACGGGCACCCCACTCTTGAGCCGTACAGCCTCTGCATGTGGGCTGAGTTTATATAATGGCAGCGACACTGTGTGAATAAGAGTATGTCGCTATTGTGTTCCAGTGTTAGGGTTGACTTGCCTCATGTAATACACCAAAACAAGTTGAAGATCTATTGGTACAATACAAATCAATAGCATATACAGCAACACTAGGAGTGAATTATTTTTTACCTTAGCTTTTGTTTTATTCCTTTTCAAAGGTGAGTTTGAAAGTGTCTTTCTGTGTTTCAGTTTTCATCATTCGTCATTCATCCTAAGGCGAGTAACCTTGACGGAAAAGACAACATAAGTCCATAGTTTATACAAATAACCAACGGCTGCTAGTGGTGTTTATATTAACCTAACCATATAAACAGGAATTTAACATGTGATAGGCCGTACTTAGGACTGTTATCTTCTGAACCCCAGATAATATATCATAGCTTATTAGAGCAACAACTATCAGTAGTACGATGCGTATTCTGATTGCACCCAATGTAATTCAAAATTCAATGTTCCTGTCATCAACATTGGCTATGCTCTTTTATATGTATGCTATGTTCTTCGCATCTGGTTAATCACATAATCCCTATAGGGGATAACATGCGCGTGTTTTGCCTAACGCCTGAACGCCTGAAAAACGCCGAAAGCCTCAAGCGCGCTCTGATCACCAAGAAAGCTCTTCATGAATAAAGTGAAGCATGATGGGAATGTATGGTCGATATACTAGAAAACAGCCAATAAGGAAAGGTATTAGCCTATGCCTAGCCTGTGTCGAACCGAACTCCGGGAACTTCTCCTCAATCGTTCGCTCGTGAGTTTAATTAGTAGAAAGCTGTTATTCTCCCCTTTTTTTTAATGTGACAATCATATAATCACGATCGTCAAATATCGTAAGAACGTACATGACGTTGAAGATTAATAAAATATCTTCTTGAAGAGTGATGCGCGTGGCACCACGCACGAGCCTGCTCCAGCGTGGGAGTCACGCATGCGCATCAGCGCCTACGTGCTGCCACACAAGTGACTGCTGTGAAAACAAAGGCAGCGGGCTGCGTCTTGATAACGTCATTACTAGTCCGTATTTGATATTTTCGAGAAAAAAAAGAATCTATCATGTCCGAGTGATATTCATTGTTAGGTAGTAAACCGTTTGGCCTGTTTATCTCTGTCGTCTCGGAGCAACGTTGCAAAAACGCGCTAACGCAAGTGGATTTCCGGATTCTACAGGTCTCTTGTTTTGTTGAATCGTTGTTCATGAGATGTGTTGAAGGCTGTCTGGATCAGAGGACAGCACCTCTGCGCCACTTTATGTTTTGGCTTTTGATATAAAGAGACATTTCAGCGCTGATACAATCCTTTTGTGCCGTCCGGAATGTAGAAGCTTTTATAAGTTGGTGATTATGTCCTAGTTGAACAATGTTTTTCACATTGTTATAAATGGACAGCCCTAAAAGGCTTACCAAAATTCTGCTTCCCAGAGTTGTTTTTGCCACTGGGATACAGAGACGTTGGCATTTGAACCTGGCTCTCGTTTGGACCTCAGACTGGTGATTTTAAGTAATCGGCAGCCGGATTTGTAACGGATGGGTGCTGGCCTTGGTCCTGAAGATATTCCCTCTTATTAACTCGGACCATCCGCCGCCCTGACCTGAAATCACTTCCAGGATAACCACAGAAGGGATTCCGCAGGACTCAGAAGTTAAAGACACTGATCATAATTAGTTTTCTCAAAGTGTTCACTATGATAGGGCCTCTCAGCGGTCGACTGCATACGTTGTTACTTTTAATGTGTGCGGGTAAGTAGGCTATGAGTGATTTATGTGAAATTATTCATCGTTTTTATTTTTCTAGGTCATTTATTTCTCTATATATTCTAGACCTAAATCCCAAGGTCAGAGTGAATGTATGGCCCACTGCATCATCAACTAGGTTACCCTGTTCCCTCTCCTTGAGAACTTGACATAACTGGTTTTAAACCAATCCCAGCTGAATACATTCCCCACTAATACAAACATAAAAAAACAATAGTAGCATGTCCTCTCAAACAATGGACCCATCTTCAGACTATCAGTGAGTAGCAGCAGGCTAACCCCACTTCCCCTTGCCCACTCACATGCACACATGTTATGTCTGGTTCAGTGAGCCTGTGTAGAAAGGCATGTGGATGTAATTGGTGTCAGGACTGTCTGCCCAGTGGGCTAGGGGTTACATAAGAGCACAGGATTCAGCACTGCAACACTCACACGCAGGCATTCATGGCAAACCCTACGTTGACCAATTTCGATTTTGTTAACTGTTTGTATTTAAAATATTTGAACTCTTTACCAGACCATCAAATATTCCATTTAAAATACATTAAATCAAACATACACTAACAGTTCAATACATAAATGTACATTTGTATGTGTATAAATAGACCTCATACACTACTGGCCTCAATGAGAACATCAACAACAATTACCATAGAATATAATCTTTGAGGTTTTGTGTTTTTAAGTTTTCAACATATACAAACACATATATTTAGATGGACATTGTAGGCATATAACTTAACACATACAATCCGAATATAAATCTTTCTCCGGGAGATTTTACTCCTAAGGTTTAGGGTTAGGGTGTCTGATTTCCCAGACGCATACCTGCTAATTAATGAAATGTTCCTGTATTCGCTGAATGTGTCTTTGGATAAAAGAAGCATTGGTTGGATTCACCTGTGATACCCCCATACACAATGAGCACTTACCCTCTGCTGTGTTCCAGCGACCAATTAAAGCTTCCCTCTCCTCTCTGATCTTCCCAGATCATCCAGTATCGATCTACCTCGGTAATGTGTCCCATGTTTCCCCTTGTGTGTCTCAGTGCGTTTGGGCCATGCGGTGTGCGTGGACATCCCCTCAGAGACTGAGGCTGTGGTGGGCAGGGCCATGAAGCTCACCTGCATCGCCTGCATGACCAGAGAGGAGGTCAAGTCGCTGACGCGCGTGGACTGGTTCTACCTCACCAACAATGACACCCTGCTCATCCCCGTAGGCCTGCGCTGCCGCCGCTCCTTCCTTGCCCCCTCCCTGATGCTAGTACCGACTGATCGATTTAGGACTGGATTTTAAAGTCATCATTTCAATCTAGTTGTTTCCCTGCAGCCATCACTTTTGCTTCAAATCTGATTTTCTAGCACTTTTCCCACAGACAAAAATTGATTTAAAGATGAAAACCTTTTTTTCTTTTAAACTTTTTAAAAGCTGAACTTTGCAATATATATGCAGGGGAAAAAGTTAACAATACTGTTGAATAAGTGATGGCTGGAGTGACAATGTTACAGAGCGTTCCTTCAAAGAAGTGATGTTGAATTTATATATATAATTGTATTAATATTCCAAACATTAAAGGTGTTTAACTACTACTAATACCCGATGACCCATTTATTTGTATCAAATTATGTATCTCACTATGCATGGCATTCGTAATGCATCTTCCTTGGAGCTTGTGTGTTTTTACGTCTTATATTGGAACTTAGCTTCCCCTCTCCAACAGATCTTCCAGTATAGGAATGGGCGCCCGAAGGAGGTGGAGGGCCCCTGGGAGAAACGTCTCTTGTGGAGCGGGAGTGTGGACCTTCAGGACCTCTCCATTTGGATCCTGAACGTCTCCCTTAACGACAGCGGTACCTATCGCTGCGACGTGTTTCGTCAGTTTAAGTTTGACTACTTCACGCCCTCGGTCAACAAGACCAAGGTAATCCAGTTGAAGGTGTATCCAACAGGTGAGGCCAGTGTGTACTTTTGACTTTTTGTTATCTCTTGAGTCCCCTCCAAAGTACCTGATAGTACGTTCGTTCCTGAGTGATAATCTGTAGGCTGAACCACATAGTTCAATGTGGAGGTTAGATATTGAGTTAAGCACTTTACATATTCATCTTCTTGGTAGGAGTAAGAGCATGAATATGTAGTAATTATTTTTCTTAAAAGTTATCAACATTATTGACTTAATACAGTCAATAATGGTGACAGTATTAAAATCCAAAATAATTGTAATTGGATTAGTGCCATTAGTCCTAATTAATTAAGCATTTCATTATGCAAATTAAATCCTGCGAAGAATTTGGGTCACCATGATAGATGACGTCCTTCGTACTGAGAATTGTGGGCATGGCATATTTTTCAGTTATCCTTTGAAATGTGATCATGTTAATGCTACAAATCCTTTGGGGGGACTTTAGTTGTGTTTATTTATGAAATATGTTGGTGAAATCGCTGTTATGCAGTGTTTCACTTGTGTGATGATAACATTTGCCTGAATGTGTTAGCCTCAATAAGAACATGCAAAGGGATTGTATGCTTTATTATTATAATTATTATAATTTTTTGTGACTTGCTCCCTCCTCCAATAATGGACTTTGAATGAAAAACCGTCTGTGACTAACACCATCAATACCCTTCTGTCCCCTTTTTTGTTTTGTGTGTACCCAAGGAATAATTGCTATGTTTTGTCTGTCTATCGTTTGTCAAAGCTTTCACCTATTGTCAGTGAAGGGGTTAATTCAAACCACCTGCTTTGCTATCTTTTATAAGGGGTAATGTATTCTGCGTTCCCGAATGCTTGGCTTGCTGATTGTGTTGTTTTTCACCACGTTCAATATATACATAGTACATGTATATTTGGAACTTTGAATGTACAGATCCCTCATGTCTTTAAAATGTCTATCTGTGTGCACCTAGTGTGGTTTAATTTTGGATGGAGACTTCCACTGGTTGTGTTGTTCCTGAAAGTAGTACAAAGCACTGGATGTTATGATAATCAAATGATATGGTCGTTTACGATAAACTACATTGTATTTGCATACCACACACACAGACACACATTATCTCCTTGCATCTTTGTAGTGTAGTGGGGCCAGATTTCAAAAAGCCATAGGCCAGAATGCATGATATGTGAATATTAGGTTACAGCAATGACGTCTTTTCTCATTGAAACAACATTGATTGGGTCATGGTTTTATGGGTTAGACGGCGCCCATAGTCTCTTTTGAAGTCACTGTTAAAACACATTACATATTTGTCATGGGTCCGACGGCTTGTTTGGGGTTTGGCACCCGTTCATTGTCACAATGGTTTTCATCCGATGATTTGGCAATTGTTTTATTGGTTTCTTTACATTGGATATTAATCTCTCTCATCGCTCTCTCTAAATTAGCAGTGTTATACCATTAAGCTGATATAATTGCAACGGCATGAAAACCACTGTGACACGTGTATAACCATCTTTTAATCTGATTTTAGCCAAACTACTTTAGGACAGTAGGAGCACACCATAATGGTACTGTTCTGTAAATAACATTTGCTTGCACATCATTGTCTCAGAAAAAAGTTTGGCATCAAATAGCATGTTTCACTTCGGGATACCACATGACAGTACATGCTTGACAGTTAGTGGACACTGTAAGGTCGGCATTCAGAGTTATCAGGGTCGTATTAGACAGAGGTCACCTTTCCGGCTTTAGGAATGAGCAATTCTGCCTAGCCTTTTAAGAACCATCTGGATCTTTGCTAATTATCCCCACCCAACGGTATCACTAATGAGCGTTTCAGCACATCGGAAGATCTAAATAAAACCTTGCATGGATTTTCACTGTACGGGCACTCGTCGACCTCTGTCTCATTAAGCAACTTGAATACGGGACTGCAATTAAACTGCAATTTAGTCGCTGTCCATCATAACTAGCAGCACTCTCACGCTCTCTACAGTCTCAAGGGCAACAGCCATGAACCTATTTGAACAGTATGACCCCACACCATCACAAATAAACCCCACCAGACGCATCCATGTATAACCAACGGCAATGATCCTTCAGATGAGGTGAAGGGAGACTATCGTAGCTCACAGTGCTGTGCTGTGTGTGTGTGTGTGTGTGTGTGTGTGTGTGTGTGTGTGTGTGTGTGTGTGTGTGTGTGTGTGTGTGTGTGTGTGTGTGTGTGTGTGTGTGTGCGTGCGTGCGTGCGTGCGTGCGTGCGTGCGTGCGTGCGTGCGTGCGTGCGTGCGTGCGTGCGTGCGTGCGTGCGTGCGTGCGTGCGTGCGTGCGTGCGTGCGTGCGTGCGTGCGTGCGTGCGTGCGTGCGTGCGTGCGTGCGTGCGTGCGTGCGTGCGTGCGTGCGTGCGTGCGTGCGTGCGTGCGTGCGTGCGTGCGTGCGTGCGTGCGTGCGTGCGTGCGTGCGTGCGTGCGTGCGTGCGTGCGTGCGTGCGTGCGTGCGTGCGTGCGTGCGTGCGTGCGTGCGTGCGTGCGTGCGTGCGTGCGTGCGTGCGTGCGTGCGTGCGTGCGTGCGTGCGTGCGTGCGTGCGCGCGCGCGCGTGCGTGTGTTCCTCTGCAGCCAAAGTCAACCCGGCGTCACTGTACTCAGAGGTCATGATGTACGTGCTGCTGGTGCTCCTCACCCTGTGGCTCCTGGTGGAGATGGTCTACTGCTACAGGAAGATCTCCAGAGCCGACGACCACACCCAGGACCCCGCGTGAGTCTGACAGCCTCACAGAAAACACAGGCAGATATACAGCCTCACAGACAAAGGCAGACATACAGCCTCAAAGACAGGAAGACACAGGCATAGATACAGCCTCATAGGAAGGCAGACGTACAGCCTCACAGACAGGCAGACACAGGCAGACATACAGCCCCACAGACAGGCAGACACAGGCAGACATACAGCCTCACAGACAGGCAGACATACAGCCTCGCAGACAGGCAGACACAAGCAGACATACAGCCTCAAAGACAGGCAGACACAAGCAGACATACAGCCTCAAAGACAGGCCGACACAGGCATACATACAGCCTCATAGAAAGGCAGACATACAGCCTCACAGACAGGCAGATAAAGACACGCAAGCAAAGCTGTGGGCACACACGCATGCAAAAACACACACCATACACACATGCAACCAAACACACACACACACACACACACGCACACACACACAGCAAACTGCATGCTATCCTTGTATATCTGCTATGTCAGCCAAGGGCACTGACATGTCTTTGAATGAGCTGTGTTGCTGTATTCTCCTATTGACCTTGATCAAGCTCACTGAAGGAGCAATGCAGACATGCAGAGCTAAACATGCCAGGGGGATAACAGAGAAAAAGCATGTGGAGGCAGCGAGAGTGTGTGTTTGTGAGTGTTTGTGAGTGTTTGTGTGAGGGTAAGAAGGAAATGTAGTGCACGAAAGGGAAGAAAAAGAAAGAATGATTACAAGAATAAGAGAGGAGGTGGCAGGAGGAGAGAGGGAGAGAGAAAAATAGGGCGAGACAGAGAGTGAGTGAGACATAGAGAGAAAGAGAGAGGGCAGGAGGGAGGGAGTGAGGGAGACAGAGAGTGAGAGGGCGAGTTACCCAGTGCCACACTAATCTGTCTTTTGGAAGGCCACCTGGCAGGTGTGGGTAAATCTGAGCACTGCTGACTCCCATTCCCATTCCAATTCTAAACAGCTTTTTTTTCCCAACATCCCGCCCAGATCTGCAACTCGTTCATAAACAGAGTTTTTTGCATCACCTTTGATTGGCCAACAAAGACCAGAGCGTACCTGTGCGGTCAGGTCTCTGTGGGCTGCCAAACCGCTGACTTGACCACTTCATCAGGAATCCAGACAGGCAATTTATGACCCCGACATCACCAGCCTGTATAGTTTAGAGCAGATAAGTGCTGATAAGTGGCTTTGTGGAAATACACTGAGTGACTCCATTCTCCTTATAAAATGCAGAACACATAGACGCTGATGGGCGGGGCACAGCTGTGTGTGGCACCGGAACATGAAGTCGTTATAGCGTGAAGTGGTAAAAGTATTAGGCGTTCCTCTTACAGGTGACAGGAACGATCAGAGGAAAATAGGATATGCTTTGCTTTCTGATAAGGTAAAAATGCAATTCAGTAATGCTGTTCAGTCATGCATGTTAAGTTCAGTTAAGTTCAGTCATGCAAATCAACAATTTGAGTTGAGCATTGAAGGCATTTTATTGCAAGGCTAGCGGTCTGCGGTTTGCCATGTTGTGACGACTGCTCTGTTGTGATTTAGGGAATAATATAAGCTATCTGACAGCCCAACAGCTGATGTGTGCAGGTCTTCAGCGATCTTCCTGGAGTAACTCGACAGAAACCTAATGAACAACATGGCAGATGTTCTTCAATGCAAGTGAATAGGCACAAATATTGTATCCATAGGCAGTTTGTAGGCATTTGGTGCAGTAAGAATTGTAAATGGGGTCACACACCAGGGGTCTCGCCTTTTTTCAAAGATGGCTCAGCTCCATCTGTGACAACATTTACAATCTACAAATGCAGATGTAAAACCAATGCTTTCCACACAGCCACCAACTAGTTGCACAGCCCCGACTGTTGGATTCTCCCTCCAATTGGAACCCAATCGCTTTCAAGACATGAAAATCAATGTCCTGCCTTGTTATATGCTATGTCCTTTCTATTATGCATCACTACACGATGCTCCTCCTGGGTCATCCAGGGTCAAGGCAAGGGACACCACTTTACAATTCAACCATTAGGGACCGATTCATGTTTGTTCCTGATCCATACTTCTGCAATCAGACCAGACTTCCTTACTGTTTTCCTCTGGGAGTCAATGGCTTGAAATCAGATGACTTAGCTGCACCAATCTGGCAACAGATCTTTGATCTATATGGAACGGCAGTCGAGTCAGTCAGAAGTATGAAAAATATGCAGTGACAGTCCAATTACAAGAGCCGGGCTGATTTACATTTGCGAGTGGGCTAGAATGACAGTACAAAGATTATGCTGACTCTGTGACTACTAATAGTGATGGGTATGCTATGCTTTGACTGGACTACACTTTAGAATAATGCGTGATTAAGTGCACCCACTCAGCACCGAGCCTATGTTGGATGGAGCACTTCAGAGTGAATTCAGACGTAGTTCAAAGTTCAGAGGCCATGCTTTGTGCATTTATAGTGATAAGTTCAATCGCTCAACACTGCCGTTATGTAACCAAGAGAAATTGACATATACACTGTTAATGTTAGCATAGACCATTTTTTTGTAAGCATTCCGATTGTATTGCTATGATAAATCATTAACCAATAATAACAATGTGTATTATTGGTAAATACAATGTGATCGTTATTATTGAATTGTACATACTCACAATATACACACATTTAATTATATAACTATGATTAAGAAACTAACTATGGCATTTTCTTAAGATATATTCTTTATTTTCTTGTCTGCTTTATTTATTTATGCGTTTACTTATTTGTGTTTATTAATTCAGGGAGTTAGAAAAACACAAGTTAGACATATTTAGATCCAGATTTTCGATGGGATTTAGCATTGCGAATGGGTGAAATGTATAGCGCAACCTAGAAAGATCACATTTACTAAAAAAGCCCAGTTGACATTTCATTTCTAGAACTGCCTTTGTTTTTTCTGCAGGACAAACTACCTAGCCATACCTTCTGAGCAAAAAGACAATCCAGCTGAGCCGGTTACTGATGTTACCGAATAAAAGTGGTTGTCTTGCAATCACAGACACGGTACTTTACCAGAGACTCAAACTGATCTGCGACCAAACAAACTTATTTCAACTCATCCTTTGCATATTTCCACAATTAAAGGTTGTACCAGTAAAAAGCAATGTCTTCAAATCACACAGAAAGCATGATGACCGTAGGATACGTGGATGTTTTTGAGTGCTAGTGAAGGACACGCCCCGAGTCGTCATTGTAACACATCCACAATAGCTGTCAGTTGGTTTTGGAAGACAAACTGGTAGAAAAAGCATGCATTTATCTGTGTATATATGCGACATATTGTAATTGTTAACCAGCACTCAGTAATTCATACTGTCAGCATACTGCCACAACCTTTAAGACTTAATCAATTTGTGTGTATTTGTTGCTATGTTTTTTCAACCTTCTTGTTATCTACACACTACACAAACATACATCCCTGCCATTTTCACTGCATACACTTACTGTGTTCATAGTTTGCTGTTCTACTGTGTGCATAATACCAATAATGTCATGATTCCATTTAGATTATGGAAATGTATGTTTATGTGTGCAAGAGCTACTTTATGCGTGTCATGAGGAGGTATATTATAGTTTTACACTTGAATGAGATGAGGATTCTTTGTCTTTGCTGAACAGGAACGATGTGTTTGAATTTGAACACGTTTACATTGTTCTTTCTTTTCCAGGTACTGACCGATACGAAGGCCACCTCAACGTTGCGGGGGCAGCAGCACAGTTATGTACACAGACATTGTTCTCACACTGATTTCACTGAAAACACTTTGAAACACTCGTCAACTCGAGTGCTCACGCTATGGTCAAATACGTTGTCAATCAGAGAGAAATTGGAGAGCAATGTTCAGCCTCTAGGTCCCATTGTTCTCTCATCCGCTCCCTCTGTACTCTGCTGTGTTGCTTGCATTGTGCAACGGTCGAGGGGATGCAAACTGATATTAAAAACTGAATACCAAACTGCATGTCTGATACAGTTTGTTTGTTCTGTCCGTGTGATTCATACTCTTTTGATAGACGATGTTGAGATGGTAGTCAAAAGGCAGTTTCTACTGTGATATATTCTCTTCTTTCTACTTTTAATTTTTTACAAAAAAAGGATTGCATTGCTTTGTATACTGTATGGATGTGTATCTTGTGTCATAGTAAAATACTACTAATAGTACTCAAAGTACTGGATAATACTGTGTAAGTTGACAATATTTCAGTTGATGAAGTCGTCTTTGCCTTTCCTTTATCGTGTCCATCTGAAATCTGTGTTACCGATCGCCCTGATCTCTAACCTCCGCTGTTGCTTGTGTTCTCCAACAGCTACAATAGCAGCGCTCCATATGTGCCTGAATCTATAGGGAAAATACTGTAGAAAATAATGTGTTTCATATATTTGGTGCAATGATATCATTCTGCATGATGTGTGTTACGCATTCTTATGCCCTGTGTGAGAGATCTGCTTATATTGGAATAAATGTATTGCACAATCAGTTTAAGCTCATGGTCTTTTCCACCACTTACCAGCCATCATTATTTCCCTGTGAAATGTATCGTTCTGGACAGATCCTAAACTCATGCCTAGCTGCGCACGTATCGAATATACAAGTAAACGTAGCGCTTCTCATTTTCCCAGGTATCCAGATATTGAGAGGTAAACACAATATCTACTATAAACAGCAACTGTATAACTTCAGCTTTTAGGCTCAAATACCTCATCTCAGTTTAAAGTCAACCTGCCTCTCTTTCAAAACTCTGTGCCCCCTTTAGGCTTCAGTGTATTAACAGCACAATAGTGGAGCTGAGGCATATTATCAATGTGTGCTCTAGCTGTATTATAGTTAAAAATTGCAAAGGCTGAGAGAGCATTGTTCTTCTCTTTAACATGAGCTGCCGGGGCAGGTGACAGCTAGCTCCAACAGAGTGACAGTGAAGATGGAGTAGATAAAGAAACAGCAGTGAGACGGACAGTGATGTGACTACAGGGGATGTATAAAGCCACCTCCCCCCCCCAGCCCCACTTGAACCACCTCCCCCATCTGATAGCTGCGACCCACAGCTGTGACGATATAGCAGCAGCTGTTGTTATAGCAACCCAGGAATGACTGTGAGCCGGCAGATTGCCTGGAAATGATAGCACTGTGGTGTCTAGCATCTTCCATGTGTCCACAAACACACATAAACACGTGCATGCACATACACAAAGATGCACGCACGACAAAGACACACACATGCACATTGACATTGACGGACACATGCATACACCATTGCACCAACACACACACTAATGAGTAGGTTAAACTGTAATTTTTTAACAGTCATATGCACCATCAGGCTTCTTAATGAGAGAGACTACAGGTGTGTGGATCCAGCAGTGGCCTGTGGGACTGCACTCACAAACCTGACCTCTGGGTTTCTGAGGGTCTTTGTGAAGGGGGAAAAGGCAGAACTAACTAAACTTGTCTCCATCTCTTGATTTCAAATAAATTGCTTATCGATTGTGTACCGATCTCACACACACACACACACACACACACACACACACACACACACACACACACACACACACACATACACACACACACACACACACACACACACACACACACACACACACACACACACACACACACACACACACACACACACACAGATGCCTTGCCAGACTCTTGCTAATAGCGGCTCTCTCATCATCCTCAGTTGATTGCCCTAGTAAGCCATGTCCTACTAGCAACATACACTCTATATGTTGACTCATCTTGCCCTCGCTCTCTCTGTCTCTGTCTCTGTCTCTGTCTCTGTCTCTCTCTATCTCTCTCTTACTCTCTTTCTCTCTCTCTCTCGCTCTGAATACCCTCATCGCTCTCTCTCTCTCTCTCTCGTATTACATTGTGATTCCCCGGGGAAACAGCCCAGTAATGTGACCCACATTGTACAAAAATACTTTTCAATTATAACAGCAGGCTCGCCCCGACCCTCACAAACACTGCTGTCTGCATCTCAAGTCCTGTCCTCACAAGAACGTTTCACTGCATTAGCAGTGAGCAGTCTCCACAGGGCGGAAACACACATCTGCTAATGAATGCAGCTAACGGCTTAGACAGCAT
>NC_079427.1:16613058-16623058 GCF_026213295.1 Gadus chalcogrammus
TGCAATTTAACTCATCAAATATAACGCTGGGGCTAAAACACTAAAATAATAGCTTGTAAAAGAAAGGGAATATACTGCCATCTGGGGCAGTAAAAGCCAGGACATGCTGTTAGAGTTTATGTGCTATTCTATGTGTTCTGACATCAAGCTGTATATGGTAACTATTGAAAAGGCTTTCATTTTATCAATATGCACGTAAAATGAATTACATAAAGTGCCATGCCATAAATAGTATGTATACAAATATATATATACAGTATATATATATATATATATATATATATATATATATATATATATATATACACTTTTGCATAGTCAAACTGATTCGTACTGATTGCCGACTGATCAGCTGTTGCATATCTTTATATATTCGGTTCAATGATGCCCTGCTTTTGTTGACTTTTGCATGGTTTAAATGCATGAAAATAGTCAATTGGTTGATTGGTTTCCAACAGTTGTGTATAGGCGAGGGGCTGCACCCCCATTATAAGATCAACCACCTCTACCATCAAATCTACTTACACAATATGACAATGTGCTTATTTGATCAGGCCAGCACCTGCATTCATTTGACAGAAAGTATGATAGCATAGCAATGTAACAATAGCATACACAGTATATATATGCAAACATCAAAGGATAATTATAATGGGACCTTTATGTATGTGTTGGCGTTGGATATATATATATACAATGATATATACTGTATATGCATGTACAAGTTATAGCTTATATACTATGCTATACTAAAATTATGTATACTAGGCACAACTGGGTCCTTTATAGAAACTATTTCATGTCCGTTTCACTCTATGCTGGTGAAAGCCTCGGGGGAAACAATATGTTCAAAGCACTGAAATAAAGTCCATTCTTTCATTGATTAGAGTAGCTCAAAGAAACACCACTCAGTTTTAATAACCTGAAAGTTACTTGCGCCGGTGCTCAACACAGAGATACAAGGCAAAGTCATTCCCTGCTTAATATAATGGAAAAATGGTAATGCTGTGTGCTTTATATTGTGCGTTTGTGCGTGTGTGTGTGTGTGTGTGTGTGTGTGTGTGTGTGTGTGTGTGTGTGTGTGTGTTTGTGTGTGTGTGTGTGTGTGTGTGTGTGTGTGTGTGTGTGTGTGTGTGTGTGTGTGTGTGTGTGTGTGTGTGTGTGTGTGTGTGTGTGGTAGGACATTTTTATTTTCCTGTTGTGTTGGAAAGTGTATGCATTTGATAGCACACTGAACGAGCCATTATGTACTTTGGTGTTGAATATGGACTTGGAAATAAATGAGGAATATATATTTCGGTGTTTTTATCTTTTAAACAAAAACTGTGATGCTCAGGAGGCCTATCCGCAGTATTCTTGTTTGGCACAGGGGATTTGTCAGTTATTTTGGATGGGATCGAAGGGAAAATAACAGAAATGTTTGGCCAAGGTTAGAATAATCATGGCGCACTGTGCTGATGCTGAATAAAGTGACACTTGGCTAACAAATCTCAACCTTAATAGGAGAAGTCTTTCCACCGAAGAGCCATCGCTCACTCTGCCTACTGGAGCTGCCACAGCTGGGAGACGTTTCTCATGAAGGACCCTAGCTTCGCCTCACCATGCATCCACAGAAGCTCCACGGCTGGCTGGTTGCCTAGCAACGTGCATCAAGCCAAAGGGGGATGGGAAGGGCTTTACGTTTATAGCTTGGGCTACAAACACACCATAATTGTCTGATCCTTATACAAACTTGGAAGCAACAATGATGGATCTTGGCCATATTGTAATATCATTTCTGCCACCCATCAGAGCTGATGAAAATGTATTTATCTGTCATTTTCTTATTCCGCCCTTTGTTCTTTAGTTGAGTATTATTATTATTTAGAAATGTTCCATTGTGAGAAGACTATTGCTGTGGCTATTGACACCGAGGCTATCTCAGTGACCCAGACACTAGGATCTCCCCAGCCAGGGGACAACCCTCGCCTGAGTTCAGCTCATCCCAGGATGGGCGTTGTTGACCAGAGTGATACACAATGTGGGCTGTCATTATGATTACGGCAAAACCTTCCAGTCACGATGGCTGTCCGTTTTTTCTTGGGCTGTGTTGTAATCTTCGTCGCTGTAATCTCGGGCTTTGGAGTGTTTTAGTCAACTACAAACCGCGTGAAATACAAAGATACAACATCGAAGTCAGCTTCTCTCCCGCTAAACGGTTTGTGTTTGAAGGAGCCGACAGAGTACCCATGTGTACGAAGCATCGCAGTCCCTTGGAGACAGCTGCGATAGGGGGTTTCTCATTAATATTTATCCCTCGTAACTTATGGTTGCCTGTGTCCTTAGATGATACTATAACTGGTGTTTCTCAGTTTTGGCCGCATCTTTCTGAATCAATCAAGTGAATACATCTTGTTAATGAGCAGGGCTTGTATTGTTAGTCCGTTGATGGCTTGGGAATAAACCACTGCATTTAATGAGATAAATTCTGGTCCTTATCTTGAGCTTTTCTATTCAATAACAGAATAACTTAAATAAGTCCAGTGATATATCCATTGTCGTTATCTATACCCCCCCGCTCTCCTTCCCCCCCCCCACGTTCTTCTCATTACGGCTGTAGGAAGCGAGGGCAAGCGGTCATGTGTCTTCGTTGCATGGGCATGCACGTGTGCCCATGCGCATGTGTATTTAAAGGACAGTTTTGGCAGTACATCGTTGCCCTTGAACTGAACTCCAACATAGACAGGCTCCTGTTACTGTCCGCTCACATGTCAGGCGACGCGACGCTCAGCGGTAGTGAAGGCTGAGGAGCCTTAACTGCATTAGGTGACACTCACTATCGCGCAGAGTCAAGGGGACTTCTGTCCCCTGTCATCCGTTTTCATGGACTGAAGACACAGTGCCCAGTGGAGGCATACAGTAACGGATGCCCACGCTTAAATGCCAAGACACACACACACACACACACACACACACACACACACACACACACACACTCACACACACACACACACACACACACACACACACACACACACACACACACACACACACACACACACACACACACACACACACACACACACACACACACGCAACCAAAAGGAGACACCTATCAAAAATCCCTATAAGAGTGAAATAACACAAAATGCCTGAGGCACTGAAGATCAATGTCTGCAGTCCTGGTCTGCAGAAGGGACCTTTAGGTATCTCAAACAGCAAAACTATGGAATAAATCTGTGCCAAAAGTATTTTATGCATTTAAAGGTAATCAAAAAGCCTAGATGTCTTAATTCAGACTTCCTTCTCTGCACCATAATACATACCTTCAGTCAGGGAGGTACACATAGCGGTCATCATGATGCATATGGCCGGGTGACAGTCGCACCCCTTCCCTTCACCTGTCTCCACATCAAATTCATGCCAAAACAAGTCACAAACCCTGTTTGTGACAAAGTACGTAACAAGAAACATTGCTACATCTACGCCTCAAATAGTTTGTTGATGTAAAAATATCCTCTTGGATAATTGAAGGTTGGAATTTCAGCCAACAGTCTTTTAATAATGTTGTCTTTCAAAATCTTCTTATAATTATTCCTCCGTGGTGTCATTACGGATTTTTTCTGGGAAATCCAAATTCCCTATCCCTATCCCATCATCTCTCTCTCTCTCTCTCTCTCTCTCTCTCTCTCTCTCTCTCTCTCTCTCTCTCTCTCTCTCTCTCTCTCTCTCTCTCTCTCTCTCTCTCTCTCTCTCAGTATTTCTATCTTAATCTTATTTCTAATTCCTCATGGTCCTTCCTCTACAATACAATCCCTAGAGCCATCAGGCTCATCAACGGGACGTTTGTGTACTGGGCCTGATGCCCTGATTTCTGATCTCTGTTTCTGCTTTATTTTCCCTGGATATATGAACCCATCTTACTATCATTGCACAATCATTTTTTCAACCGTGGATTATTTATTTATCCACGGCATTAACAATCTCCATAATGTGTATCTAATGGTGTGTTTCTGTTTTGAGCTACTTGCTGCATTCATTTCCTTTGGGTTTGATACATTGATTCATCTATCTATCTATATATCCATCCTTCGATCCATCCAACCCATCCATCCATCCATCCATCCATCTTTCTATCTATCCATCTATCTATCTATCTACCACACCATGCAGGTCTTTTTGTCCTCATACATTGGCCCCGCCCCCTGATCCTGTTTTTTTCCATGGTCCCCTTGATGTAACCTGCCCATAGTAACCCTGTTGTTGCAGCAGCAGGAAAGACACTGAGACCCAGGCCCTGTGTTTCTCTCACGTGAAAACATAGAATACATTTTATGTGAAAGCTATACAATCAAGCATGTCTATTTTTGAATGGCAGTAACTTAGGACATTGTAATCTCCTTGAATACATTTTGCCTTCACGGCATTCAGGTTTTGGACAGGAATTGCCAACATGGAGACCACAAAAAAGCAGAGACACACACAAAACACACCAGACAAGTAGATACCTGCTGCCTCCCATCACAATATGTTTGTGAGAGTTGGTCTCAGGTGTTTATCCAGTCAACCTTTGCTATGATAAGTGGAAAGAAAGCACAGATACACACACACAAACATATGCACGTGCACGCACGCGCACGCACAAACACACACACTAAAAAACATACATGCACACACACACACACTCAAAAAAATACATGCAAACACACACACACACTCACAATATACATGTTCACACAAAGACACAGACTAAACACCCTCCCACACACACACACACACACACACACACACACACACACACACACACACACACACACACACACATACACACACAAACACAAACACACACATGCACACACACTCACACAAGCACACACACAAACACACGCACGTACATACACACATCACACGCATAGACACGCAATGTAAATGCAAAAACACACCTCTGGCATTGCCATTCTGGAGGGCAGCCAGAGGAGGTATGTAAACCAAGCAGATGCAGACAGTTCCAAAGAATGGAGGGCAACCTTCAGGCTGCCACAAAACAGGACCAAAGTCAATTGCTGCCCTTTGATTTGGACAGCACATACAAGAGTTCCTTTAGACCCCAGGTTTGTGGTGACTAAAGTGTCTCAGTGGCACTCTGAGGTCTCTCTCTCTCTCTCTCTCTCTCTCTCTCTCTCTCTCTCTCTCTCTCTCTCTCTCTCTCTCTCTCTCTCTCTCTCTCTCTCTCATTCGCAGAAACCCACACAAATCCACATGAATAGGCACTCGAGCAACCTACAATCAAACACACACACAGAAACACACACACACACACACACACACACACACACACACACACACACACACACACACACACACACACACACACACACACACACACACACACACACACACACACACACACACACACACACACACACAAACACACACACACTGAGCTCCATTTATACATGCTCACGTCTAGTTCTTGCCCAGTCAGCAGTGCTTTGTGAATCTTTTATAATTGTTCTGTTTTTAAAGACTTGTTTTACGAGACGGTCCAGAATTTCTTTAAAGAACACAGGTAAGTATCATTGACCTCTCTAGCGGCTTGCTACCACCCTATTAAAAAGTGGTGGGTTGGATATGATGCATCCAACTATTTTATGCAATGTGTTTCCTACAGGGGTATCATGGAGGTTCAGGGGCAGGGGTGGAGGCCCTGCTACGATGCTGCACACTCAGAAACTGAGGACAACATTTTTGGGCCATCTTTCACCTGTGCTCTGTTTCAATTCATCCAGACATAATTTAGCTAGAAAAATTAGCTCTGACTCCGGTTACGGCACCTGACTTTGTTAATTGCCAGTGCAAATTAAATCCTTTTCTCAAATACCATCCTGCAATAGTTGAAGCTGTGACGTTCACTGCCACATGACATATTTTGTTTGAGTAGTGGAGAAGAAACAAACCACATATAACTAAAAGACAAAAAGTGTGGTCAGATATAGTGCTCCTAATGACAGAGAGTGTGTGGCCAAACATTGTGCTCCTATAGGCTGAGAGTGTATGGTCAGATATAGTGCTCCTAATGACAGAGAGTGTGTGGCCAAACATTGTGCTCCTATAGGCTGAGAGTGTATGGTCAGACAGTGTGTTCCTATTGGCTGAGGCTGTGTGGTCAGACGTTGTGCTCCTATTGGCTGAGAGTGTGTGGTCAGACAGTGTGTTCCTATTGGCTGAGGCTGTGTGGTCAGACGTTGTGCTCCTATTGGCTGAGAGTGTGTGGTCGGACAGTGTGCTCCTATTGGCTGAGACTGTGTGGTCAGACGTTGTGCTCCTATTGGCTGAGAGTGTGTGAACAGACAGTGTATTCCTACTGGCTGAGAGTGTACGGACAGACGTTGTCCCAGACCTGGCTGCAGGACGTAGCAGGTATTCCCCACATGTCATTGTTAGCCTGCTAGGTTTGAGTCCGAAGGCTAGATGGATGGTTCATTAGCCTCACATTGGCCTGATGCGTCCATTGCAATACTCTATTAATATAGTAGCGTCTGGGCTAGTTTGGGCTGACGTCAAATGAATCATATAAGGCAAACTTTCTTCTTTTACTTTCATATAAAAAAGTTGTGAGCTATCATTTGCCTTTACTGAAGTTTGTTTGGAAGTTGTGGAGCTGATTAAAGTTATTTTATCAGATAATTAGTTCACAATAGCACTCCCAGGGACCCTGAACTTAAAGGAAACGTTGAGGGAGAACATAAAGTAGAAGCAGCCATAAAACAAAATGTGGAAAGAGCTGACAGCTAACTTCAAAACACATTTAATTTCCAGTATCTACAGAGAGTCCTCCTGTCAACCTCATTGAATTTAGATGGATGGGTTTGTCAGCATTGCTGATTGGGTCAGACGGTATTCAGCTACTGCGACGTGTACTGCTAGACTAGGCTAGAATTTAAGTTATATCCTTAAGCCAAGCAGAACTATTTATCTTTTAACATCTACATAGATGACATTTTACTGTAGTGACCCACCTCTTGATATAACTGACAGCCTTCATCACTCACCTCCGTGGCAGAACGAGAATAGCTCAGCAATTCTCACCTTCTTCACAACTTTAAGACTATCAGATTTTTCATTTCACTTGGGTTCCTAACTCTGTGTGCGTGAACTGTGGCCTTAAATAGTTTCTTTGTACCTTTTACTGCTTCTGGGTCTTTGTAGGTCCAACTGTGTGGCCGTGAATAAATAATTCCAAATCTGTTGCATCGAGAAATGTTTTATTCATCTGTATGTCAACACAGATTATCGTTCAAGGATTAGGTGCGAGAGTGCGGTGGTTAAGGACTCAAATGGAGTTGTCTCACCAATCTCTGCAGTGTACCTGTACGCACCGTTCACAAAGCTGCCTAATCCTCTTACCTGCTGCCTAATGAAAAGCGTCAGGATTTACTGTAGCTCAAATTAAATAAATAAATATCTAAATCCTATTGCTGCCACTCTGGGTTTGCTTGTCTTACAACAACATATGATCTCTTCTTTCTTTGAATACTTATCTGGGCCATGCACCATAGGGTTCTCTGGCAGGGAGTAAAGGAGCCATGTCCCTCCAGCTGGTTAATGACCGTACTCTACACCATCTTCAACCCTTGCTAGTTCCCAATTAAAGTTCAAAGTTGGACGTGCTGCAATGCGTTCTCAGCAGGGTCCTCACATGAGATCTGTGAAGCCCCTCACGTTTTCAAAGAACCACAGGCCCTTTGCCCGATGCCCATGTCAAAGGTGTAGCAATGAGCTCTTTCTGATGATTATCCACTAAAGATGCAGGTCCCCTGGCTGGTATTACACGTTTTAAACAGAAACTAAGGAAAACAATTTTATGAACCAAAACTAAAACTAAATCCCCAAAATTGATAAATTACTCACAGACACATAGGCCTACTCAACCATCAGTTGACCTGCAACGTGCCGCAGCTGAAGTATTGTACTACTTCAAAGATTTATTTTTTTATATTCACATGCCAACATTGGGCGATTCAACTAAGTATGTGGGTTGTTGGAAAAGATACGTGGTAAGATGCAGAATACGGAGCGGCTTATTTGTGGTATTTTGATACATAAATACCCCTTTTTACGAAAAAACAACACAGTAATGAACTTATTAGTATGGAAATATAGTCGCTTAAATACTTCAGGGCCCGATGTCATTGGGGGTGAGATTAGGATGAAACTTTCATTATTTTGCCCCTCCCTTCATCATTCTGATTATTTCTATTTTTGCTTTTAGTGAAATAAATGAAGATGCCGACTACTAAGTGATCGTTTTAGTTTGTTGTGTCTTGCAGTAATGTGCTTTCACCAACAGTATAAAGCGCGGTGTAGATTACTTTTCCACATTGTCACGACCCCACTGGTATAAATGGAAAACGTCTCTCTGTCTATGCAGGAGTCGAGACAGCTGTGGTAGCCAACCACAGCTGGCAGGCAACTGGCTTCCGGCCACGTGAGTAGTGACTCACCTGGGTTCCTAACGGTAGCTGTCTCGTTCAGTTATTGTTTTGACATGTAACATAGACAAACAAAGACGACAAAGGGGTGGTCACGTTCCCGTAGGAATCCTTAATTCTGGTGTGGTCCTGGTATGTGGGTGAATGGGCTTTACAAAGTCCTATGATTACAGAGTGTAACCACTGGGCACCATGCTGTCTATCTAGACATGTGTCGCAATCTTGGATCCCTCAGGTGACCATAATCAAGGCCAATCAAGGGAGGCACTCCCACAGTTACCATGACCACCCGTTACCCACCAGCCGGTTCGTTTTATAGGCTACCCAGATGGGATTAAAAAAAGTTAAATAATTCCAGGAATCTGATTTCTGACTTTACACATTTTTGTTTTATGAAGACAGCGGAATTTCTTTTTTTTTTTTAATTTTTATCAAAGCAAAATCAGTGGCCTCGCTTTTGTTTTCATTGAGCATACCAAACAACCCTAAGGGCAACATTGCCTCTTTTGAATTCTGATTTCCTCTAGTGTTTCATTTTTGTTAAAACGTACTGCGTGTTGTCCTAGTAAAAACCAACCAATCCGCCCCGCACACAGGGAGTGGGGTGCTGGGTTGAGTTGAGTGAGTAAGCATCATCAAAGCCAAACAGGTTTGTGGCACGCTACAATACGACCCGTGATTCATGGAGGTGTGAATGGAAGGAGAGATCAACAGCGCCTGCTTCTGAGGTGTCCGTGCGCATGCTGGGGCTCACCTTGGCAAGTTTAGTGCTGGCCGACCTTGGCTCAGAGATTGCCACAATAAACCCTGCTCTCTTGGCCATTACTCTTCATCCTGTCTACACATGCCCCGCCCTTCCTCAGTCCTGCCCTTCCCCAACACTCTCCTCTTCCACACTTCACAACTTTTGTCTCCGTTATTTTTGCCGAACCGTTAGCGTCAACATAGCGCAACGGCGGAGAGCTGATCGCAAAGAACCGATACCTACATTGATTTATATATTTTGGTATTAACTCTGTCGTTGGGTCTTGCTCCAGGAGCATTCTGCGCTCCTGCAAGTCATCGGGTCTCCAACTTCTGGCCCGCTGTCTCGTGTGAGCTGGCAGGCTGGCAACACAGAGAGAGTTTTTCTGATGGAAAAGCTGAGGGAGAAACAAAGGGCCTAGAGAACAGACCTCTTCCGACCCTTTTCTCCCCCTCAGCAGTTTCAACACTTTCAACCGCTCACAATTCCACAATCCCAGTCCAACGGCCTATTCTTCAGAAAACAGTTACAATTCAATGGGCTTAGAGAGATGCCATGTTTCTTTATCCATGAAACTGTAAGCCCTATTGGGTGTTGTCAATACTTAAGCCTTCCATAACCTCCTCCGAGACATGTAATTACTCAGCCAGAATGGACCAACAGAATGGATCTGTCTGAGATAAGCTATGCTAATCAACGTGCCAGTTGTTCTTTTGATATGACGATTTAGTCTCTGGTGGACGTTGTTTTCTATTCAAACCAAGCTCTTCTTTACCACCATCAC
>NC_079427.1:16625558-16630558 GCF_026213295.1 Gadus chalcogrammus
CTTTAGGTCGGGTTGGAGTCACAGAGAAAGGACCCAGTTCCTTTAGGTCGGGTTGGAGTCACAGAGAAAGGACCCAGTTCCTTTAGGTCAGGTTGGAGTCCTGACGTGTGTACCAGAGACATGAACTTTGCAGGGTTTGAGACCCGAGTTCTGTCTGGGTTAGAGTCCTAGAAACCCGGGTTTGAGTCCAAGAGAAAGGACCAAGTTCCTTTAGGTCGGTTGGAGTCCCGACGTGGGTACCAGAGAGACTGTTGATCTGATCTTAAGTACATTGCACTTTCTAAAATGCTTTTTTAACTTTGCCTTTATTTTCTATCTAGTTTACTCATTTTTTGCATATGTTTTCTTTTACTTATCTTATTATTTTATTTTATTGTATGACAATGTTTATATGGGAAGGACTTAAAGCCTGCCTTGTGTATGAGAAGTGCTATATAAATAAAGTTGCCTTGCCTTGCCTTGCCTAGACGAGGAAAACAACACTACAGAAAACAATAGAGAAAAGAGGATGGAAAGATTATTTGCTTTCAAGGGCCACTATTAAACCACCACCGGTGAATTAAAAGCCATTTGAAACACTGCCCTGCCTGTACATTTAGGTGGACACTCACCATTATGATGTCAATATATCACTGGGCCGGACAGATTTTGAAATGGCTTAATGGCTAATCAAAATCACACCTTGTGTAATAGTGGCCTTTTAAGTGCCCCCGAAATGCTCTAAACATATAAACTCAAGGATTGAACTCACGGTTTGCCCTGTTTGTTTCTTGGTGTTTATCATAGTAAGGAATACATGTTTTTTTTGTACTTGAAGATAACATTAGCACAAACTATCAGGTCGTACAGGACATGAAAAAAGACGTTATAAAAGTTATTTTACGATTATAGACTAGGCCAAAAGACAATCTGCAGACTGCAGGCAGCCTACTATATTATCTTTGACTTTTATATATAGGCTATAAATGCAGTCGTAAAAATGCATACTTGTTCCAAATTGTGTGATTTAGACAGGTCTAATCGAGAGTCGTAATTAAAATAACAATTTGAAAATGGACGGCAACGCGAAAAAATAGTGGACTACGATTCTTTCGTAACTCCTCGTATTCGCCTCACGTCAAACCTCACAGATTCGGGCTGTATCAATAAAAAGTGATGAAATGCATGTTATCAAATGCATGTTATCAAATGCATCCATTCATTTTTTAAAAAGCACGCGTTTGGTTTCCCATAATGCACACCCCATCCCTTCCCTATCATGTTAAACAGATGAGAAACCCCGCCTCGATGTTTCCATACTCCTTCCGCCTCAGCCTCTTAGAGTGGCTCTGAGGTCTCCAGCCTCCCAGTCGCTCCTCAGAGGAAACCAAGCCGTGCGTACTCGGTGCGTAAAGCTCCCGGACACCACACGGACCGCCGCGCTTATCAACGGCTGCTTGGAGGAAACATAAACCGAATAAAAAAAGAACATACCTGAAGGTTTCACCTGATATCTAGAAGGAGGGAGAATGTTTTTTTTAAAACAACTCGTTTTGCTCAAACGCATTTTTTAGACTAGGATAGTCTAAGCACGGATGCCTCGCACCATCGACCCCTGGGCATCACGTTTTACATTCACATTCTCTTCACTTGTTTTTAACTACAGAACATGAGCAAGCACGCAGAAGACACGGGGAAAGCTGAATGTGAATATTCTTGGATTTAAAAAGGCGTACCTGTCCAAGCAGTGCTTGAGTCAAACTTATGGCGTGAAGGTAAGACATATGGCTCTTCTGTTTATGATTATGAAGTTTATGATTCTTTTGACTTCTCAAAGATCACACCCACATTGAAACCTTTTTAGTAAAGAAATGGACCAGCGTTTAACAGCACTTGGGACTCTGAGGAGGAGATTCGGGCTGTATCAATAAAAAGTGATGAAATGCATGTTATCAAATTAATTAAGATGCGATGTTGAATGGCCACACGCCTATCTTATGTTTCACATCTGGTTTGCACTAATGTCGTTATAATATGAAACTCAATAGTTCACTTATTGTAAAGGCTCAGGGGTTTTCTGCATGGGTGTTATATTGGATCGCATCAGAGAACAACACAATCATTATTTTCCTCTCATGGATACAATTACCGCCCGTTAAGTATTTTTGCCGTATTTGTTTACGAATCTGGAACATAAATAGATTGCATATCGATCGTGACCAGTGAAGCTTTCTACAAACCACATTATTGTTTTTCTGACGCTCGAAACTGTGAAGTGTGACTGAGAAGTTGTATCTGATGGAGATGCGTAAGCCCGATGAGCTGCATATTGGGTTGAGGTCGGAGGTCCGATGTTATTTATGTGGTGGAAATATTGCGCTCAGTGGTGGAGCTGCTGGCTGTTAGATCTCCCAGCTAACCCCGTGAAACACACCTCGTCTATCTTCAGCTCCAGGACGCAGGACGCTCTGAGAGACACACAGATAGTATAGACCCGTGAAAAAGTGATTTCCTGACTCAATCTGAGCCCTCAACCCCTTCGAAGATCAAAGCAATACACCGCAGATTTGGCTGAGCTGGGTGGCAATTCTACTTATATCAGGACATGAGGGAGGATCTTCTTTGTTTTTGAAGAAAGCTTCGAAGAAAGCTTTATTTCATCAGTGGTGTTGCATCGTTCACCTTCATGTTGGAGCAGCATGTTATGTACGTGATACTGTATATTACTGTTGCAATAACGTAAGTCACTTACGTAAGTGACTTACAGCAAAACATACTATAAATCAATCCCCAATATCGTTAAAGTTGGTGTTGCAGGCTATTTGCAAACAAATGGGTCCATAACCACACTATTAGCCCGTCACTTATCCCCAGTTGGTTTTAAGCCTGAGTAAACACTGGATTACACCCAGGAGCCACACTGTGTTGCGTTTTTCAGCCATATGGATTTTTCTTTCTGTTTTTCTGGTGCATTCCTATTATGCTCTGTTGGATCCCCTCTCCCTCACTGTGTACAAAACAGTCATGCTTGAGTAGTCTGTAGCTGGTGTTTGTCGAACCCGCTCATTTGCGCCAATGGACCGCTCCTACGAGCTAGGTCCCCCCCCCCACACACACACACACACAGAGCGAATGTAGACCACTAGAAGACCACAGTGTTTAAACACTATCTCTCCATCTCTGGAATGGCTTGAATAAATAAACTGGGATGATTGGGACGGGGGGAGGGATAAACAAGCAGGGAATTAGTGTGCAGAACCAGTGATCCAGTTAATTTCATCTCTCTCCTTCTGAACGTGACATCAAAGCAGACTGTTAACGTTGAGGTGAGTCACGGTTGAAGAAACATCTGTATGTTCTGCGATAACACGTCTGTAGGCTCCCTGCTCTCAGGAGGTTTCACTTAACAGATATATATATATATAAAATATATATATATACATACACACAGAGAGAGAGAGAGAGAGAGAGAGAGAGAGAGAGAGAGAGAGAGAGAGAGAGAGAGAGAGAGAGAGAGAGAGAGGAAGGAAGGGGGATAGATAGTGAGAGAGGTAGAGAGCGAAAGAGGGAGAGAGAGAGCGACAGACGAGAGAGACAAAGAGGTAGAGAGAGAGAGAGAGAGATAGATAGCAGGAAACAGGTAAACCTTGTTTCTTACCTCAGAATGAAACTGTCACAATACATGAGATACATGTATTTTCCTTGCAGCTTACCTTGCAATGATAAATAAAAACAATTCCACCTTTGAAACTCGCAAACAGGATAATGTCATGTTTTCAAAACTTTCCAAAAAATTGTTATGTACTGAAAGTTGTGTCTACACTATCACACACTACAAGACTACAGCGACAGACAAACACCGCCATCCATGCAGATCCAAGCCCACAAAGCAGTGCAATTACAGTTAAAGCACTGCGATAAAGGCAATCAAACCAACAGAGAATTCAATGGAGAATCGCAATGGGATTCACATGTAGGGGACAACAGTCTCTTTATGCTTTATAGTTGTTTTCTGAATAGAAATCACTCTAATTGGCCTCTCTGTCTGCTGAGAAATTCCACTAAGTTAGAACCAGGCAATAAGTGATTGAAACAGTCTCCGGTCAATTGGTGATAAAAATCCCAGATGCTGGAAACCCTTGAAGGATGCCACCAGGAGGGAACAAATCTCTGGTCTGGGAGCTGGAAGGGAGTCTGAATGGTAAAATGTGGTCGTATTGAATGGCCGTGATGAATTCTGGCTAAGCACAATCTATAGCATCAAAAGGACGTTTTAGTCTTCTAGATTTTCACACAGAATCACTCTATAATAGTCTTTTTGACTGGCCATCCCCTCCTCTGTCTTGGTCTCACTGCTTGAACACAAGGTCGCCCAGGTGACATACTAGTTCATCCCCATGTGATGCAACATAAATAAAACCCTTTAGGAACTGTTACATCACAAGCTCATCATGTGAGCTTTGCTTAATGCGTCATCCACCTGAGAGCGAGAAGAAAGCACTTTGCACCTCATCCAAATATGTAAACATTCTGGGAATTTTCTATTTAAAAGTATTTGGTCTTAACAAGAATTAATCAATGCTAGCTGTGTACCTTCCCCTTTAAGCCTGTTAAGCCTGATTCTAAGCCTGATTTTGAAGCAAGGTTTTCTTTCTCTTCTTCATTTAACTAAGAAGAAAAAAAAAACTTTGAAGAGCTATTTCAGCAAAGTTCCTGTTGACTATTACATTTCTAAAAGTGGACATACAAGCAAGGCTGAAAAATTCCCTAATCACCATCACATTTTCTGTGCTGCTATTATGCTCTTCTCCTTTTAGCAATGTGCGTAATATGTGTAACATAAGCAAGACGCCTTGTCCAGGTCCTCATTATGTGAGAATATTAAATATGGCAAGAAACACCATTAGATCTCTCTCTCTCTCTCTCTCTCTCTCTCTCTCTCTCTCTCTCTCTCTCTCTCTCTCTCTCTCTCTCTCTCTCTCTTGTAACTCTGTCTTCCTGTTTAAAATCAAACCACAACA
>NC_079427.1:16635558-16843058 GCF_026213295.1 Gadus chalcogrammus
CTGCGTGTTTACAGTGACCTCACAGGAGACGTGCATGGTTGTTAGGTCAGGGCTTCCCAGAGCTTTAATGAGGCCGCTTGTGGCTCGTTACTTTACTTCCTCTTCTCCTGCTGCCAACGGTCACGTGGGCATCCCTCCCCCTCCCTTCCCCTCCCGCCTACCATCTTACTGACGTCTAACCGATTCAATTGCTTCAACCTGAATTTCTTTCATGCATAGCCATCGCACATTACCTATAACAGATACTTGGGAAGAATTTTAAAGGCTTTTGAGGAAGTCCCGGGCGAAATGCCATTCTATATCTTTCTGCCCGGAACACCACTCGTATATTTCTTGAAGGGCTCATTGGGTTTCACCTTTTCTTGTCAGCCAATAGGAACCATCCCTTTGTAGGGAATGTAAAAAATAAAGATAGAGCCTACATCATCAACACAGAATACAGGCTTTTCAGTGATTTGTTTGTTAAATGTGAAACTCTCGACATTTCTCTCCGATGTGCTTGAAACGAAAATCCCTGAGTTGGAGGTAATGAGTATACTTTAATATTTAACATGTTGTTCTAGTTTTCTTGCAGAGGGTTGTCTTCTGCTTCGCTAACATAATGTTATTCATCATTGTTGTCCTTCAACAGCCATTGACAAAACCGGATCATTCCTGTTCCCATACCATCACAGCAAACACTGCTTAAATGAAGACAGAGAAGCCGTGCACACTTTTCGCCATTAGAAGCCATTATAAAACCATTAACCAATCCCTGAATTCCCGGTTCACCACCTTATCAGATAATAGATGTATACCTAATGAGAGGGAGACAAAGCGGTTACAATAGATATGTCATAATAAACTATACGTGGAAACGTAACGAGCAAAATCAAACATAGACGGGCGTAATTGCGCCGCCATGATAAAGGAGTGGTAATTGCCACGCGAGGTCAGGCCGTTTATGTTAAGGGTCTGAAATTGAGGCAACCTGCAAGCCCCGAAGCTAACCCCTTTGGTTGTTTAATTGCATGCAGCGGTCTCTTTCACCAGATAGGCATTGACGTGGCTCACTACAGTGTTTTCGACCCGTCATCTAAGAGGCCTGTGGCAGATGGAAAACAAATTAGAACGTAATTATAATCGTGTCTAATTGAACTGTTATTGAGGAGAGCTGTATCTGCAAGACGTTCGCCTGTTTCCCCACTTTTGATAGACAGGCAGAGGCGGAGGCTCCGGTGTTGAGGAACACTAAACAGGCCACACAATCTTCTAAAGGTGGAGGCTACAACCCTGACACAATGTGCTAAATCACTCGCCGTTGCCTCGTTCGATGGAATCCAAACAAAAGTAATCAGCCTTGTGTTTAGACGACCCGCGAAGCGTCACCATGGGAGCCTGATGGGTTTGTGTGTGTGTTTGCAGGTGTTTGTGCGTGTATGCATTTCGGAGAAATGGCGGTGGCAAATTGAAAAGAATACAATCATATTTACAATCACAAAGTACCACGAAAAAGGAGGAGCTGTTATCAGCTGCTCTGTTTCATAACAAAACCACCCAGGTTATAATGGGAGAACCACTCACACAAGCAAGGAGGTTGGAGCCAAGCATTCTGGGAGTAATCCACGTGTAATCAAAATCCTGTTCCTTTAATAAGACATGCTGCAGCACAGAACTTTCGTTTTTGCATGGATTCGTAATTGTCAGGTAGACAGTGCATGCTTGTGGTTCTGAAATGGTTGATTGGGCTCTCGGCCCAATAGCCAAGTAATTAGTTTTTCCTCAGTTTGATGAAAAAAATCCACATCACACAAGTCAACCACGCTTTGAGACTGCGTAGAATGGAGGATGAGCCAACACTATTTTGCAACGCATATACAAGCCAGAATAATCCCATGCTCTCCTGAACATGGGCAACTATCTTCGAAAGGACCCCGGCATTCAGACAACCAACCTCAATACCACATGTTATTACCTTTGCACAATCGAAAATGAAAAAAAACATGCAGAAAAAACTTGCCGGTCTTGCAATTTGCCACTCCACGAATGAAAAGTCTCTGTGCTGGCCGCTCCTCCTCCTCCCTGCTCCGCTGAAGGCAGAGCCCTCCCCGCAGCCAGCTCAAGGCCGTAACACCCAGCCCTCCACGTCGTTTACGGAAAGAGAAAAACCTGCAGAGGAACGCAATGTCTTTTATTTATTTTTCTTAGAGATCAGCGCTCGGGTCACCTGACAACGGACAGTTGTTTAATGTTTAAGGAGGAGGGGGAGAGATGGGAGACCGGACGGAGGTCAGGTGGTTTTCAAGCTTCCATCCATTAAAGATCAACCACGGAGAGATGAAAGGTCAGCGGGTTGTCTTGAGAGCCATTTGAACCAATGAACGGCCCTGATCTGGGCCAGAAGTTATGCAATGGCTGCTGCCACGCTGCTGATCTGGAGATAATAAGTAAAGGGGACTGTGTGTAGATGATAAATGGACAGCATTTATATAGCGTTTTAGCTCAGGGCAACTGAAGGTCAAAGCACCAGTGCTTCAGTTGTAAGACGACCTGCTGTACCTCCTGACTTACTGTGTGTGTGTGTGTGTGTGTGTGTGTGTGTGTGTGTGTGTGTGTGTGTGTGTGTGTGTGTGTGTGTGTGTGTGTGTGTGTGTGTGTGTGTGTGTGTGTGTGTGTGTGTGTGTGTGTGTGTGTCCGTGTGTGTCCGTGTGTGTTTGTTTGTGTGTGCGTTTGTGTCTGTATAGGTTTATGTAAGAATGTACCTAATTTCTCCTGACAACTGGGGAGTGGAATATAATGCATATATATAATGAGTGCCTGCATGTCATCCAAGAAAACCCCTCAGCTAAATTATGTGCTAAAATCATTTAATAACCAGAAAGCCTCTGAATCTATATTCAAAGCAGTAACTATTGATTGCCCGGTATCCATATTTACAATCAATTTCAGAAGACAGGAACAAGAAAAACTGAACCATAATGTTGACCAATGTGATATAGAAAACGGATTGAATTGGGTGTCCACCAAGAGCAACAAGAGTTACGCATAATAATGTTGTTTTTCTGGCTTATCGAGAAGATTCATTCGAAAAGCGAATGACAAACGGGAAAAATCATTAAAAGTCAGAAAGTGTTTCGTTTGAAGTGCAATTGATCCAAACCATGGCCACACCTCTGTATTTTCCTCGCCGTCTGGAAAAATAATAAGATGCTGTTATTCTCTCAGTCAATTGCATTTAGTAACCGATTTTCTCTGTCATTTTCTATTGATTCACAAACACAAAAAACATGCTTAATGTAATTAATACTTTGCAGGTCTCTGAAAGACACGTTTTTAATCTCTGTTTTGGTTCTAGCATCTTCACACTGCATATAATTTGTCATATGACTGATTAACTATAAATTATTCCATTTTGTAGTTTGTCTGCCTGCTTGTAATCAATTTTAATTAGTCAACTCATCTCGTTTGTTCAATAATGTATCTTGCAAATTACACTCATTGTCATTATTAGCATGTTTTATTCATAAAGCAATAACAATCTATGGAAAACCACAAACAAATACGGAATTCACCTTTGACCCCCTGAGGAGAGATAGTTTTACGACTGCAAAACCAAGGCATGCGTATCCAAAAGGTGAACTGGAAACCAAATGCAGCATACAACGGAGATCATTCCTCGAGAAGAGAAGGAAGTTCAAGAGAAGGGAGCAGACTAATTTACATGTAAGGTGTTCACGTCAATCACATGCTAATCGGGACTGATGAGCAGCGATCTTTGAATTTCATTCCAATTCAATCAAGGAAGATGGTGCTCATTTAACATATTTAGTGTATCTAATGGGACAAGCAGACTAACAGTGAACAAAAGCAGGTAGGCCTACATGCGATCTTCATTGCATTTGATGCAACCTTCATTGCATTGTAGATGTTGAAAGTGCTTTGCCAGGGTCATAGAGAGAGGCTTCGATTGTGGAGCAATGGGTTCTGGGATGATGAAAAACTCTGTTGCATCTTCCTCAGATGCGCGGATATCAAATAAACATGACTATTACGAGGGACCAGTTGTATTTCCCATTGATAGCTTTCCCTATGAAGTCCACATACATTTACCACGGTTGTTTATAATGGTTACATCTGGATGTGGATATCCTACGGTATAATATTTCCTGTGAAATGTTACTTCGCTTGGGGCCAAATGGAGTTGTTTGCCCCATGAGTCCATCCTGACCTTGAAGGTTCACGTTCAGTTTTCCCGCATATTGTTCTGTCCTGAGCCCGTTTGAAGCCCCTCCCAAAAACACAGTAAATGCTGGCATCAATCAGGGCTGAAGGGGGGGGGGGGTTCTCTTCTCATATGAAGAACAAGGGGGGCCCAGAGTGTGTGCAGAATTTCAAAGAACTTGAGGCGCCCGAGGAATATTTATATGCCATTGATTGAGTAACGATGTTGAAAGACAAATAGAAATGTGCATGGAAAGCTTTCCTCGGTTGAGAAGATGTTTTTTTTAATACTGAATAGCAATAGTTGAATTATATTCTTTAGCATAGATACCAAAGCATTATACAAAAGGAAGGCAATTCAATTATGAGAGTGTAATCAAATGTATATTGAGGCCGCAGGCTATTTAAACTGAACGCGATCATCATTCTTCATTACATATTCTATTTCATAAATACATGATTTACATAGATTTAAATATACTTATACCTATGTTATGTGGCAATATAGTATGAAATCCTGATTTATCGGTCGATCAATGTTCTATTTTTCCTGAAATCATTTTCAAAAATCGCAACGTAGCCTCCTCATATTTAATTGACGCTGGTAGGGAGAGCAGGAGACGTCAGTAGCTGCAGCTCAGCACTCAAACGCCCTCACACTAACTTACTAACGCCACCATATCTGGGAGATAGAAGCAGCACTTCCTCCTGTCTGCTACAGTGGCCTAGTATCCCTGACAGTCAGTAATAGCCCACATCCTACATCCAGGTTCAGCAATCAGTCAGCTACTTCATGCTGCTGTCAGTGTCAACGCTTGAAACCCTGCGAGAAACGGACCCCATGTATTTAAATGACTTTACCCGCCTGCTATTTTTGGGGTGTTTGAGCGACTGCTGCTGCTGCTGCGCTTTTACACCCCCCCCCCCCCCAGCTCCTCCAGCTGTGCAGGATCATTTTATAGATAAAGTGGTTCGACACAGGTGCCATGATGGAGTGGGAGTATGTACTTTCGCTTGTGCAATGTCCTCATGTTAAGAAGTATATCAAATATGAGTGATCACTGCCGGTAAAATAATGATAGCTTAGAGCTTAATGATTTCCCAAGTTTAGGCTTAGAATAACTGAAAGCCCTGACCGACACATAATGGTTTACCAGCCATATGGCTACGTCTTCAGTCAATCAGGCACGGCGATGACACATCCCAACAACGGTTGCATAGTCATCGGAGGCGGCTTAGGCAATGTTCAAGTTCAGGTGATGGAGGACACAGGATGAGACGTACAAACGGCAGCAACGATCAGTTTGTGGGCACAGGACGGGGCCTGAGGTTCAATCGCAGTGTTCAAAAAGTGAAGGGCAATAGCTCCCAACCGCTGGACGGTGGAGAAACAAACAAGGGAAGAGGTAGAGCACGTACTCGTACAGGGGTCGTGTTGTGTTTGTGGTGGATGTAGTTGTAGGCCGCTGTGGTGTGTGACGGCATTTCTCCGGCGAGCGCATTCATAGAAGCAGTGTGGAAGGAAGATAAAATAAAATTGAGTTTCCCCTCGAATACGGAAGCAGAAAGGAGGAATAAAGGAGAGGAGACAGGGAGTATGCGGGGTAGCAGGGCCCGAGGGCGCCGCCTTCATCCAAACAGGAAGATTGTCTCACACACTTCCTCCAGTTTCTCCTTCTTTCTCTCCGCCACCCTTCATCTATTTTGCTATTACTCTCGTGTCCTCTGGCCACCTCTCTTATCTGTTCGGTTTACTTCTGAGTCCCAAACAACGTCTTGATGTTCTGTTTGTGTACCGCCTGGGCCGGCGCTGTTCTGGTCCTTCTGCTCGCTTCTCTCACAGATACACACACACACACACACACACACACACACACACACACACACACACACACACACACACACACACACACACACACACACACACACACACACACACACACACACAAACAGACAAACACACATAAAGACACACACAAACAGACACAAACACATAAAATAAGCACACACACACACACACACACACACACACGAACAGACACACACACATAAGCACACACAAACACACACACAAACAAACGTTTGGCACATCAACACGCACCTATAATCACACACACACACACACGCACGCATACACACACTTAACATGAGCTCAAACACATACAACAAACACACACACTCAAACACATGCAGGCATATTCACACACAAACATATCTGAGATCCACTCAACCGATGCATTCGTCCTTCACTATACAATCCTCCCCAGCAGATGATTTGACAGTTTGCATTACCATAAACACACATAAATAAACCGCCAGACTTTAATGAGCGTTTTGTTTGTCCCCTCCCTTTGTCTCTGCCGCCAGGGCCCGTCTCTGGCCTCTGTCACTCACAGCTAATGGATGTCCTTACCCAGTATGCCTTCAACGACAGCGATCTGGACAACCAGACATGGGGCTTCAACGAGACGGAGCACGGCCAGAAGCAACCGTACAACTACTACGCCATGCTGCTTATGCTGCTGATCTTCCTCATCGTGTTCGGCAACGTGCTGGTGTGCATCGCCGTGTCGCGGGAGAAGGCCCTGCAGACCACCACCAACTACCTGATCGTCAGCCTGGCCGTGGCCGACCTGCTGGTGGCCACGCTGGTCATGCCCTGGGTCGTCTACCTGGAGGTGAGGCCGGGCGCCGGGGCGACGGCTGTTGGGGCACACACACACACAAACATTATTACACAAACACACACACACACACACACACACACACACACACACACACACACACACACACACACACACACACACACACACACAAACATTATTACACAAACACACACATACACACACACACACACACACACACACACACACACACACAAACATTATTACACAGACACACACACACACACACACACACACACACACACACACACACACACACACACACACACACACCACACACACACACACACACACACACACACACACACACAAACATTATTACTCAAACACACACAGACACACACAAACATTATTACACAAACACTCACACACACAAACATTATTGCACAAACACTCACACACACACACACAAACATTATTACTCAAACACACACAGACACACACAAACATTATTACACAGACATACACACACACACATGTATAGGTAAAAGGGGTTGTTGCACATATACACATACACACACAAGCAATCATTATTACACACACACACACACACACACACACACACACACACACACACACACACACACACACACACACACACACACACACACACACACACACACACACACACACACACACACAGACATAGGCTCTCTCTCTCACAATCTATCACACAAACACACACACACAACACGCAAACACACATTATTCCACAATGAAACACACACACACACACACACACATACACACACACATTCATTAGTACCCACACACACAGACACACAAACAGGCATATGCACACACACGTATATAAATTGAAAGACATATGTTCTCCAAATCCCATACAATCAAATACAAAGGCTCACAGAAGCATAACATCTAAAGATTAGGGAACACATGGACATAATTGAACATGGCCCATTCCTAGGCCATTATTAGGTACCACGAATGACCAAGTCGAAGAGAGAAACACACCCACACACACACAAGATCAAACAAACACACAGTCTCTGAAGCACCTCCCTCCTTTGTGTTACAGTCATTCTGTGTGTCTCCTCACTGCTCCTTTGTTTCTCTCCTGTGGCAGTAGTACAGAGGAAGAACTGGGCCTTAGTAAACACACTTGGAGGCCATGTTCCTGCATTCGTAATGATGTTGTGATCAAACTTTAATTTCTCTCCTCTGCAACACTCAGAGCATTCAGCTCAACGTCAGTTGGTTAACCAAAAATTGGAATCCATCACACATTTGTCAATCTGACAAGGAAAAAACAATAACAACAACAACAAAATAATGGTGAATAATCACAAGGGTGATTATGAATAATCACAAGGGTTATGTACCATGTTGCGATGTTAAATGATGTGTTGGGCACGGCTATTAACAAAATAATTAGCATTGAAAACATCATTAAACTAACACTAAGCCAAACTGATGCCTTATAAATACAATGCGCCACTAGCAGTATTAATTACAATTATATCACACAAACTAAAAAAATAAAATACTACGTACGCTGAGTGGCTGAGGGTATAGAATCCCTCAAGGCCAGTGCTGCTCAGCCGGTCAGAGGGTCAGAAGGAATTGATAGCCACACTATGGTCACACCCGCTGTCAAACACTGCACAATGCAACACAATGGGTTCAGTAGCCTGCAATCACAGGCCCGGTGTGGCCTACAGCTATTTCTGACGGGGGTCTTTGGGCAATGCTTTCTGACATGTCAAGCAGGGCAATCTAAGACACCAGGGACTCTAATCCTCCTGTGCCTTTCGGTGAGCCTCAATAATTACCACTCCGATCAAATTACAGTTTAGAAATCCATAGGCTTTCATGGTTCTCTCTCTCTCTCTCTCTCTCTCGCTCTCTCTCTCTCTCTCTCTCTCTCTCTCTCTCTCTCTCTCTCTCTCTCTCTCTCTCTCTCTCTCTCTCTCTCTCTCTTTCTCTCTCTCTCTCTCTCTCTCTCTCCCTCCCACTCTCGCTCTCTCTCCCTCCCATGCGTCCTCATTCTGTAGCCTTTCAGATCTATCTGCATATAGTGATTGTGTGCGTTGACTCCTGCATGTGCTGGCAATGCCTTTTGTGTAATCACACACAGTTTCTGATTGTGTGTGTGTGTGTGTGTATGGATTAGCACAAACATATTGCATTCAAGGTATGGAGGAAATCTTACTGTTGTTCTCTGGATATCTCGAATAACCAATCCCTTTTTTGGATTACCAAAGCCACACGATGATTGAGAGATAACCGTTTTTGACTGCATTTAATTTAGAATCCAATTGGATAACATAATCTCTTTACAAATGGCTCAATGTGCTAGAGCTAAAACAGCAGAACTACTACAAACCCAACAATCTGGTGGAGGTCGTAGATGTGGAGGTCATGTAAGATGGATCAGGTTCCTAACCACAAGCTGCTTGCGAAAACTTGTGACAAACAGACGCAAACCCAATCACACTCCTTTACGTGGCTTCTTCTCTGTTAGAGAACCCTGATTCCATTGTAGCAAAGGAAGGAACATTATATATATACATATCTTGGCCGCATTTGTTTTTTTCCTGTCTCTCCCCCTCTCTCACCCTCTCTCCCTCCTCTCTCCCTCCTCTCTCCCTCCTCTCTCCCCTCTGACTATCTTTTCTCCGCCCTCTCTCCCTCTTCTCTCCCTCCCTCTCCCTCCTCTCTCCCTCCTCTCCCCCCTCTCTTCCTTCCCCGTTCTCTCCCCTCCTCTCTCCCTCCTCTCTCCCCCTCTATCTCCCCTCTCTCCTTCCTCGCTCTCCCCTCCCTCCTCCTCTCTGAGTAGACGCACCCCAAGCAAAAACTGCAGCGCCGTCTTTTCCTGTCATCTAAATAATCGATTAGCATGGACTCAACAGTCTGTGCATCAGCTGTGTCCTGTAGTTTGAAATGCTAAATTAGCATTGATTATCTATTTTGTTCTGTGCGACCAATTGAACACATTATGTTCACCATTGATGTGGAGAGTGTAACCAGTTTACCATTATATCCCATCGTGAGGGCTGGAAGAACAGATAGATGATAGATGCGGAGAACCATTTCATGACTTTCTTTGTATTTAATTTTAGTGTTCAAATGTATAGTATGTATATCCAGCCACTAGGGGTCCATCCATCAGATCGATAACAATATCAGTGTCGTAGAGTAGAGTAGCGTGGATACATGGGAGTTGTTGCCCCCATAGTCAGAGAAAATATAACTCATCTGACGCAGGAATCATGTTCATCAACGTGCTAGAAACAATTGGGATAATGTTAGTACACAACTCAACATAATAACATTATTTTTAGATATTTGAACATGGGAATGTTGCATATAATAACTTTAAATGACAAAATATTGATTCATTTTTCTACTCTAGATTTTTCAATGTATCTACTTTTACTTTTTTATGTTTTCAAAATGGCTTTGTGTTGGAAAACAACTGTCTCAGAGGCATTGATAGATGGATAAAAACAACGATACATTTCAACTTGTAATGCACGTATGTAGATCCGTAAAGATCACAACCTGCCTTAAGAGTAACCATAGTTACTCTGGGCACTAGGTCTCCATCTCTGTGCAATATGAATGATGGATGGCTGTGTGCTGAAGGACAGGTCCCCCGTCCCCAATGGGTCCCCGTCCCAGCCGGTGATCGAGGGGTTGCAGGGGAGAGGCATCCCTCTGGCAGAGACCTCAACACTGGCCAGAGCAGGAGAGGAGAGGGGTAGCGCTGAGACTGCTGCTCTGGACTATTAACGGGGGATAGGATCTAAGAGGCTTTGGACGGTTCTGACTCTGACTGGGAGAGAAGGTGGAGAAGAGATTTAATGGTCTGATCGAGGGGAAGGATATAAATAGTAGTCCCTTTGACCACGACCATGAATCTGAGAGCTCATGTGTAATTGCCCTGGCAGATGCTCTGGTCCTCCCTCCTGTTAAGATATATTTCCAGCAGACCTGGCCTGGGTCGGTTCCCAGTCGCTAAATCTAATACGGGGCGGGTTTGATGCGATGAGGAGCGCTGTTTTTTAAAACAACCCAAGCGTCTGCCGTGATGCGGAGCGGTCTGTTGGATCCACCATGGCGACAGTATTAAACAAACTGGGTGGTGTGTTCCCTCAGAGCGCTGTGTGCCTTCGCTGATAAGGAAGATGAGTTGCCGTCTCACCGCGCCTGCTGATAACACCCCTGAGAAATCTGAAATGAACTGAGAGCTTCCAGACTCATGCGCATTTGCAAATTGGTCTGGCCATGTCAGACCAGGTGCTCCACACTCCCAGCCAAAAGGTCATGGGTTTGAACCCAAATGTCAGCAGCCTATTTGCAGAGATCCTTAAGCGTGATGTAAATCACTGTAAGTGGCTTTGGATAGAAGCATCCGCTAAACCCAGAACGGTAAGGTAAGCTGAACTGTGTTTTACCTTACTCCAGCACAGTGTAGTGGTTACATACAAATTAATCGATAGTCTGAGGCTTTTTGATGGATTTGCCCTCCGAGTAGTCCCTGTGTTTATTATTATAGAAGTGCGGTGTTTATATCCATCATCACAGTGCATTATTCATATAAAAAGTGGTCTGCACAATAAAGCTTCATGATGGATCTCCATGGATGTTTAATTAACGTGAACAATGAGAGGATTCAGCTTATGGCCAATTCTGCACAGAAGTGTAGCTGGAAGGCAGATCAGAGGCATGACTGCATGACCATGATTAGCAACTGAATGAGCAGAAATATACATGACACAATAGCACACAATTACTGAAATAGAGTCAATGTTTAAATGGCAGCATGCAGCAGCGGAGGATTAGCCAGGCGTACACACACACTAATAGGTCGGATAACACACAATGGCAAAATGCTGCATGAAAGACAGGACAGAATGACATAATGGCAGGGAGACCGACAAACCGTGAAGAGTGGATGATGACGATGGATGAGAGAGACATGTTAAGTGTAATTAAAATGATTCATTTTCAACGTTAAGTAATATCCCATCTCCTCCAATTGATATCAATGACTTAATCATCGTGGTCTTGAGCTTGGCAGAATAATCAGGTGTGAGGGGGAATTATGTCCATGAGAAACACCAGGCCCCAACGCCACAGCGGCGCCAACCCAGGGTTAGCACCATTAGCATTTAGCAGCTACGATGCCAAAGTGTCCTGGATGCAGCTGAGTGGTAGGGGGGCTGCAGTTGAAACGGTTGATGTTGTTGTTGCAGTAGATGGGGAGGCAGGTGATAGAGAACGTAATGGTGATGGTGATGCTGAAAAGAAAAGTGGCCGTGGGCCATCTGGCTGATAATCCCGACACTTCTAAGAGCTCAGTCGCACCATGTGGTGGACATCATGTTAATGCTTTTTAGGAAAAACCCGGTTTGTCTCGGAAAAGATGCATTTAGGAAATTCGGAAGTGAAGATAAAAAACCACAACATGATAAAGTATAATCCAGTATAATAATACCTTGTTGGTTCTCTGTTATGTGTTACTCAATGTACAGATGTTAGTTATTTGCTGTAAGTTGTTTGATGTTTCTATGTTTTTCTCCAAGCCAAAGGGTTCTGGGTTGAATCCCCAAGGCTTCTCTCTCCGCTGTATGCATCTCTGAGCTGTGTTGCCTCATGGCTTCCTGTCTTCCGGATGACCTTTCTCTGTACTCCCTGTAATATGTGTCGGATCAAAGCATCTCTTAGCGGACTAAACAGCCATAATCTGCTCAATTAATTTCATACCCACTCCACGCAGGTAGAATACTAAAACAGCTGAGGATCAAATGGGAGTGAGATTTAATAGTTGCGAACCGGACCCAAAGAAGCTGTGAGAGCTATCAAGTGAGTTGTATAAAGAGAGAAAGAGCTATCAAGTAATAGAGTGTGTGTGCGTGTGTGAGAGAGAGAGAGAGAGAGAGAGAGAGAGAGAGAGAGAGAGAGAGAGAGAGAGAGAGAGAGAGAGAGAGAGAGAGAGAGAGAGAGAGAGAGAGAGAGAGAGAGACACACACACACTCACACACACACACACACACACACACACACACACACACACACACACACACACACTGAGTGTGAAGGGGGGATGATACTGTACAGATCATTGAAGAAGGAGTAAGAGTAGATAATTTGCAGATGGAAGGGCGGTCTGCCGAGTTGGGGCAGAACATCAGAGCACGTGTGTGTGTGTGTGTGTGTGTGTGTGTGTGGGGGGGGGGGGGGGGGGGGGGGGGGGGGTGGAAAGCAGAGGAGGAACTCCAAGAGGAATAACTAAACTAAGCAGATTACGCAGACGAAAGAACTGCAAGAGGGCAGAGAGAAGAGAGAGAGAGAGAGAGAGAGAGAGAGAGAGAGAGAGAGAGAGAGAGAGAGAGAGAGAGAGAGAGAGAGAGAGAGAGAGCAAGTGGGGTGAGAGAGGGAAGGTGGAATGGGATGGAGGGAGAGAGAAAGAGAGAGAGAGCAAGGAGGTTTAGAGCGAGAAAGAGGGAGAGAAAGGGGTGTGAGAACAAGACAGAGAGACAGAGGGGGAGTGAGGGCACAAGAGAGAGAAAGAGAGAGGGGGTGTTCATTAGAGCTGTCAGATCGCCTGGTAATCAGCTGTAAAACTGTACAGCAGCAGCATGACACACAGAGCCTCAAACTCCCTGCTAAATCTGGAGACGAAGCACCAGACGTCTAAATTAATCATTAGAAGATAAAGGGGTTATTTTAACAGCCCTGTAAAGTTAATGCAGAATTTCAGAAAACACTAGGAGACTCAGACCCCTGCTCTTAATTCCACGAACTCAACCCTTCTTCCACTCCCCCCCCCCCCCCCACTCTCTATCTCTCTCTCTCACTCAGTGTCAGTCACGGCGTGTTGGGTGCTCTCCGGGGGTCATCCCGTGTGGGCAGAGCTAAGCCACTCCTCAGAGTGGAAGTGATGTTTGCATCATTGCTGTACTTAAACGGTGAAGGCACCCGGTGGGGGAGGGTACGGCTTAGGCCACCTGAGAATGAGCAGCAGAAGGATGGGATCTTGCTCCAAATGTCCCTAAGATGGAGGAGGAGGAGGAGGAGGAGGAGGAGGAGGAGGAGGAGGAGGAGGAGGAGGAGGAGGAGGAGGAGGAGGAGGAGGAGGAGGCCATCTAGGAGTCTGTCTGATGCCTTTAATCTTAGAGGTAAAAAGAGTGGATTAAACATTGAATAATTTAGATATCATGACTCCGCCAGGGAGATCAAATAATCGATTGATCGCCAACACTGTATTTTTCTTCTTTTTTTCCACACAGAATCAATGTGCTATAAAAGAAAACAATAACGATGATGAAATAAAGGCGGAGATCTTTGTGCTCGCTTAGCATCAGTGCAACATTCTTCCACTGACGAAAATGTCTTGTTTCAATGGGTGCTTACTGTGTTGTTTCATAGCACATTCAAATTAATACCCCTTATTTCATACAGATCCCTTGATCTCTACCATGAAAAGGCTTGGCTGTATTGATTACTTTCATGGTTTTCATGGTTTTATGTATTAGTTGTTGCCTAGGTCTGAGGATTGTGATTGGACAGTAGAATAGCGTCAACTCCAACATGGTTTTGGTTGGTGTGCGTTCTCTGTCTGTGTCCGGGGAGCACGGCCTAACAGCTGTGAATATTTCATCCGGTGTCTGTGGAATGGATTTCAATACATCCCAATGCTGCATTTTATTCATTAAATCTGTTTACCTCCTCCAGACACGCAGTCATTTTAGACTTTGGACTGTAGACTGTATCATGTGCTAAATTGTACAGCATTTCACACTAATACGATTTTTTATGCAAACAGCTTTGTATACAATACACTTTTTTTTTCCCAACCCACCCATCCTTTAGTAAACTCCCGGTTTGTTTCTTCTGGTTCTCCCTGCCAGGTGGTGGGCGAGTGGAGCTTCAGTAAGATCCATTGTGACATCTTCGTCACCCTGGACGTGATGATGTGTACGGCCAGCATCCTCAACCTCTGCGCCATCAGCATCGATCGGTGAGTTTGGCACCGTCACACCAGACCGCCTTGTCAGCTCTCCTAGTCTGTGAATCAGCAAGGTAACCCATGGCAGGCTAGAAAAGCATCCTGGTTGCAGGCATAATCATATATATGTCAGGCCGTTATACATATTTCTTTGTGTTTTATAGCATCAGATAACAAAGAGGCCTAGTCTACTCAATACATGGCAACAGGTGTATTATCGAGACTCTATAACGTATGAGTTAAAAATAAACCATGAAATATGTGTTCAACATGTATTTTGACACCGAAGACCAAAGACTTGTCTCACAAACATGTCAACCTTCAAACCAAACTGATGTTGTTGTGGCCATTGCAATGAAAATAGATAGCCTTCCTGGCAATACTGACCACATACATATTGTCCCCAAGGTTTCTCTAATGGTACAGATTCAATATGATCTTCATTGTTCAGCCGGACTTGCTTCTTAAAGCAAGGTTAAGCTAATCATGGCTCCAATAGATAACAGCTATTTTTATACCAGGAGGAGGTTGTCATCAAACTTGTATAGATAAGGATCACGTAGGGTTTACACATTCCCCAGAAATAAATCAAGGCAAGGTAAAAGGTTTAGGGCCCTATCTTGCATCCGGCGCAAGTGACTTAGTCACTGGCGCATGTGTCGTTGCTAGTTTACAACTGGCGCAGAGCGTTCTTTTCCCACCACCGCCACTCGCCGGTAAATTTATTAATGACGCTGAAGTTGGCATCCGATTCGCAGCATCCGATTCAGCAGCTGGTCCACTTTAAATCGGTCCAGATTGAAAACCACTTCACCAAGACTCTTCAAATCTGGACTAAATTATTACAGTGAGGCTATACATTATAATAAACATAGTTACAGATTTGTGAAACCTTTTTTCTATTTGTGAAAATGTAATACAGGCTCATTTTAATGCTTTTTAGGGGTCCAGACTGCATTAGAACGGGTCCTGATTGAAAACCACTACACCTAGACTCTTCAAATCTAGACTAAATTATCACAGTGAGGCTATACATTAAGTAAAACATCGTTTCAGATTTGTGAAACCTTTACCCTATTTGTGAAAATGCAATAAAGGCACATTTTAATGCTTTTTAGGGGTCCAGACCGCATTAGAACTGATCCTGATTAAAAACCACTACACCTAGACTCTTCAAATCTGGTACTAAATGATCACAGTGAGGCTATACATTATGTAAAACATAGTTTCAGATTTGTGAAACCTTTAACCTATTTGTGAAAATGCAATGCGGTCTGGACCCCTAAAAAGCATTCAAATAAGCCTGTATTTCATTTTCACAAATAGGGTAAAGGTTTCACAAATCTGAAACTATGTTTTACATAATGTATAGCCTCACTGTGATAATGTAGTCCAAATTTGAAGAGTCTAGGTGTAGTGGTTTTCAATCAGGACCGATTTGAAGATTCTAAGTGGTTTTCAAGCCGAATCGGATGCTGCGAATCGGATGCCAACTTCAGTGTCGTGGTAAATTAGGGATTGATCATGCGCCCCAAGGGGCGGTTCGGCGGAAGGAGGAGGCGTGTTCTGGCGCAAACGGTATTTTGCCGTTTCTGAATACCATTGCGCTACTGACCAGGAAATACCTGGTTTAAAGTCAGTGGCGCGTTGTTCAGATGCTATTTTAAGGGCGCATGCATACATGCACATGCGATGCATACGGATTGCTTGTGCACCTCGCGTATACACTTTGCTTCTCCCATCTACCTAGCCGCACATTCTTGGTAAATTATTTGGGAAAGAACAGCTGATGCAGCGGTAATAAGTTGTACTTTTAAATCAATACATCTGCAAACACCATACAGCAAACACATATTTTCTTGACAGAGACATCGTGTAGGCGTACATGCCCATAACTTTTAGGATTGATGAGTATTTGATCGTGAAAAACATTGTTTTACCGCGAGTGAGTGTAAAGAATGAATGAATGCGCGCGTGTGTGCTCTGTTTAAACACACACAAACTAAACACGTAACGCATAATACAATCAATGGCAATGTCTATTACCGCGGGGACACATGCATATTAGGATAGCATACAATACTGATAAGAAACAATGTTTATAATGTATTGCGTATATCATTAAATAGAACCACAGTTACCGCATATCACATGTTATATCATATACGTTTTCTTTGCCGAAATTTATTTGAGGACTCAGTACTTCCGAAGTTGTGGAAGAAAACCTTATTCCATGTGTGAATTAGGCCATATTATTTGGCCATAAACTGAGCCATTTGAAGTTTGAAATTCATGTGCATTTGTCTCATCGGAGACTGCTGACGCGCTGTCAAAATATCAACTCGTCCGATTCAAATGCGCTCATGGCTCTTAAAGGGGATGGGAGCTGGCACTCTCATTGGTTTGTTGGACGTTACGCCCAAACCACACCTACGGGTAACTAGGCTGCTTCAGACCAACCCTTTTGACACTTGCGCCGCGGCAATTTTCCGTCTCGTAAACGGTCGTTGCCATTTGAAACGGTCGATGCCATTTCCGACCATGTCCGATTGCGTCCGATCTTGAATTCCGAATGCTTCGTGAACGGAATTAAAACATGGCGGACGTAGAGGAGCCAGGACCTGCAGCAGGTCACTTGGAGTTAGGGCTGGGACGACGCGTCGACGTAATCGATTCGACGCGAAAAATGCGCGTCGATAAAAATAAAAAATAAAAAATAAAAAAAATTTAAAAAAAGATGGGCGGCGCCGGAGCGTAGTAGCAACGCGAGTGGCTCCCCAGACTTTCACAAGTGCAAGGTGCCACGCACTCGTTCCTCTAAGTATGGGAATTATTTAATGTAAAAGGAAACGATTCCGTGATGTGTCGTCTTTGCAAAATGGAGATGACTTTCCATTCTAGCACCACGGCAATTCACCAGCACCTGAAGAGGCGCCACCTGGTAGCAGCTGCAGAGGACCGAGCACCGTAGAATTGCATTACTTTGAACTTTTATTTTGGAATTTAAAGGCAATAAACATGTATTGAAATGTTAAGGAATTCATATTTTATGTCAATCAACATGTAGGCCTATAAATTGCTATTAGTCAATTAATGGGGAGATAATCGATAATCGAATCGAATCGAAATCGAATCGGACTGAAAAAATGAATCGTTAGATTAATCGATGCTTCGAAAAAATAATCGCTAGATGAATCGTTTAAAAAATAATCGTTTATCCCAGCCCTACTTGGAGTCAGTTAAAAACAGCACAGGGTGGAATGTTAAATAATCTCAGATATAAATAACAATAATCGGGTTAAATAACTTCACATGGTGTGTCTGGTGTGTTTCCAGCATTCGTAGTGTTGAACCACCATGATCAGCAGAGATATAGTCCGCCAAGACGTTGAGGTTGCTTAGCAACCAGAGACTGTCCATGCAAGTGAACGGAGCGTTCCCTCTTCGTCATAACTATCAAACCAAACATCCTTCACATTCACCGAGCGAACATTATGAAAGTAAAATGCACATTTCTCGCAAAAAATGTTTACATAAACGCATTTAATGGCGTAACTATGTTACAATTTCCACCCAGAATAAAGAAAGATGTCGGCCGTATGCTTCTGTGCAAGCGTCACTACTCTCTGACAGTGACGTCGGGTCAAGCTCAACGCTGATTGGGCAACGCGTTTCAAATGGCAACGACCGTTTACGAGACGGAAAATTGCTGCGCCGCGACGCAAGTGTCATTTATCCGCCTGTAAAATAGCGATAGCGCCGTAGAACCGCCCACAAAGCTACTTGCGCTTTGCGCTTCCCACTTGCGTTTCAGACCGTTAAAATAGTGCCCTTACTGTACGTCCACACCAGAAGCGAATTGAGCGACCAAATCGCCGGAAGTCATTCACTTTCTATGGGCAAGAGCGACCAAAGCGACCAAAGCGACCAACGCTACCAGCGGCCAAAGTTGAGCGACCAGAGCGTCAAAAAGAAGTTGAAAACTTTTTAACTTTATGCAAATGACTATTATTCGCTTCAGCGGCCAAACACTGACAGCCAATCGGAATGTAGACGCTCTTCGCTTGCGTGGATCCCAGGGAACATCGGCAGGCATTTTGGTTCCTACCTACCTTTATTCACTCACTGAACAAAATGTCGGCTGAAGTATTAATCGCGGCTGTAACTGGGCACTCGGTGTTGTACGAACCCACCCTTTTTCAGAGATCGAAACGCCATAGTGGTTTGGATATCAAGTGATGATAAGCGGGAGTATTTATAGGCTACATCTAGAACGTTCGTATTTAAGCGGAAATCATTTTAATTTGCTCTCCATGCCACCAATCTAACCAACCTATCGCATGTAGCATGCTTTAAACAAAACCAAAAAAGTTTTTGAAATCGTCACATAAACAAACTAATCGACAAGACGAGGGATAAATGACAAGGGATATATCTCTTGTCTTTTATCCCTCTATTCCCCACTATTCACGGAGCCTGAGGTGAATAATTGTTAATTAAATAGTCTAGATAGATAGATAGCCAAGTCAAGTCTTTATTAATACCAAACGACACAAATCGTCGGGAATCCATTTAGGTGGTTCGGCAGGACAGTAGCCTACAAGACCACACAGAACAAGTCTGACTGGACATACACACAATACATCACATTAAAACTAGACACGCGTTGATAGATAGATAGACAGATAGGCCTAGATAGATAGATATGTTCCATTATTTGCCTTGCGGAGCCAACCAGTCCTGTGCACGTATGCAAATTAGCCATGTGCGCCAATGTCTATTTGTTTTGAATGCGACGAATGAGTGCAGATCATGATTTGCAGATCCAGATCAGTGAAACATATTTTAACTACTACAGCACGCAGAGATTTTTGTTCTCGGTTGTAATTAGCCTACATTTTAGGATTTTTTTTATATTGGGGGGAATCACTGTCCCACTTGTTGTCGATGCACTTTATCGAACAAGCAAAACCGTCTCGGCAATATGGCCAAGGTGTATGGGAGAGTTCACTATTTGATATGGCGGTCTGTAGGGCCTACTAAACGCATACGGCTCCTTTAAATGCGTCTGCATAATTGAATTGTACGTCATGAGCGACTTGAGCGACCAAAGCGAACAGAAAAATTGGCAGCGAAACTTTGTGAGCGACCAAAGCGTCTTTGACGCTTTGGTCGCTCCTGGTGTGGACGTACAGTTAGTGTTCACAGCAAATCGTCTCTAGATGCTACTCTCTTTAATCATGATGCCCACAATCATTGTACCTATAACACAACAAACCGTGACACAATAATTGTACATATCACACAACAGTACTGACCTTAGTTCGTTTCAATACCATCAATTAGGGTGACCAGACGTCCTCTTTTTCCCGGACATGTCCTCTTTTCGAGACCTAAAAAATGCGTCCGGCAGGGATTCCAAAAACGTCCGGTATTTATTATTGTTATTATATATATATATATAATATATATATATATATATAATATATATTATTGTTATTATTATCTTTTTATTTATTTTTGCCTCGTCGCATATTTGTGTTTCTGGGTCTTTCACATAACCTACTAGTTATTACCATTGTATATGTCTATGGTTATTACGGCCTTCCAAGTTCTGGAAATGGTATCTCCCTTACGTTCCACCTTCTTGCGCGAGCTGACTGTAGAGAGAGTCTGTCATTGGGCGACCGATCTCATGTGCTCGTTGAGAAGGTGCCGTGTATAGACGGAATGAAACCCCCACTGAAGTACGCAGGCTCACGATACAAATTTTGATAGTAACTCTTTTTTTGGTTTATCATGCATCACTCTCTTATTCGTATAACCTGGCCAACCTAAAGATTCCCACTGTATTGTGTTGCAGCATGGTGATAAAAAATGGTGGAAATATAATAGATTGGACCTTTAATGACAATTCCAATGCCTGAGATACACTTATTAGTCCAGTCACAGTTGGTGGATCATGTTAATTAACTCGGAAAGGCAAGAAGTCGCCTGTAGAGCTACGTAGGCTACCGCTGCTGTTGCTGCTGTTTTACGTCTGAACAAATCCATCCCAAAACCAATAGGATCACTTGTGTCATGTGTTATTGTTGATCTGCCCGCCATATGATCCGACACCACACAAAAGTCAAGCCGTTGAATGGCCCCTCATGCACACACTCCATGTACCTCAAGGCTTAGAAAACAAATGACACAGAAATCAATGGCGGTGTAGTGCTTTGTTGAAGACCGAGCGTTTCCTGGGGATTTAAGCCGGCCCAACTAATAAGGTCAGGCCTTGTGCTGGGGTTAATTGATAAGGTCTTTCGTAAACGAGGCTAGGCCACTAGTCACTGTCTGCTTGATCTGTTGTTGTCGTGGCTCGCTGCAGGACACGGAGCAACAATAGACACATTAAATCGTGATCGCACCTATGTGTGCGATCACGCCACCATGCAATACCAACGGTTCATCCACGTTAAAGTCCTTTATCAAAGATCTCAACCTTAAGATACGGTTGTAGGATTTGTGATTTACAATGAAAGCATCATAGTCTCACACTGTCTCACACTATGGGCGACACAAGCTGTGGAGCACATAGTCTTTATATGCATAGACCACAAGCTACTGGGCCAGGTCATGGTTCATTGTGTGGTAAACTGTAAATCATGGTGGTTGTTGTACCTGACTGTGCCGTATTCCTCTGTGCACACATTTTTGGAAACAATGCATGGAACTTTTAAGGTGAAGTACCCTCAATGAGGGATGACGTTTATGTTTACATAAAAATATTGAAAAAAGCCATATCGATTCTAAAAAGCTCATCAAGCACTTTTTAAAAAAAATAATGTTATACATGATATAGTGTCCATTATGCAAATTATGACACGGTTGGTGCTTCAGTCTGTGAGAAAAATACATCTATATACTGTCATCTAATGCAATTATTTTGAATCTGCTTTTAATAAAGCAAATTTTGTTAATGAGACGCCTATTGCTATTATGAATTGTAACGATTTCACATTAGAGCTATTTTATTCCTCACATACATTCAGTTAAAATATGGAGAAATGAAGAATCCTAGAATAGATTTACGTCTTTGAAGCAAAGAATACAATTTAGCCATTGAACTAGCCTTGTTTATTTCCCTGGTCTCTGACTGAAACGTTTTGAGATCAAAGATTTGAAATAGGTAAACTGTCAGTGTGTTTTCTTCAACATGTCGATATAAAGGGAAGTGAGATTCTATTCTTATACACTAACGTTTTTTTTGGAGAAGTAAACTCTTTTGAGATTCAACCATCACAGAATCGTATCTTCACTCTTCTTTCTAATGTAAGTGAGTAAGCCCCCTGCTTAATATGCACGTTGTGGAAAAAAAACCATCAACATCTCGTCAGTTTCTGCATAAAAACAAACAATGAATATTTGGACTATTGGTGTCATCTCTCTGTTTGTTTTTGATTGGTCAAAATAAGACACCAAATGAGGCAGTACTCTCTTATATTATTAATATATATAATACTAGAAAATAAACAAATGTGACAGTTTCCTATTAGGTATGACTTCAGCCTCAAAAACATGCAAATATAGTAATTTCCCTCGGGATAAATAAAGCATCTTGAATATTGAATCTTGAATCTTGAAATACAACAGCCATTGACACCCTAAACACAGTCCTTTGAATTGTCAGTTTGACACCCTAACCAAAACATTGTAGGTCCTATACTCTGCAGGTTATCAAGAGTCCCTCTTCCCCTCTCTCTCTCTCTCTCTCTCTCTCTCTCTCTCTCTCTCGCTCTCTCTCTCTCTCTCTCTCTCTCTCTCTCTCTCTCTCTCTCTCTCTCTCTCTCTCTCTCTCTCTCTCTCTCTCTCTCTCTCTCTCTCGTTATCTCTCCCTCGCCCTCTCTGCCTCACTCTACAATCGACTAAAATAATGTAAACAGATCAATCATGCTTTCAAAAGAGGTAAACACAATTTTATTTTCCTTACGCTGTTTCTAAAGACCGCATAGTCGTGATACCAGAGAAGCCCCTTCTTTGAGCGGCTCGCCCTGCTGGCCACCAGCTGTGCACTCGTCAAGCACATGTTCCTTCTCCTCCACCAACCAATAAATTCAAAGCCGGTACCTTGCCCACGTCTTCATCAAAACACCAACCGAGAACAACAAGATGGCCTCAATGAATGCAATGATATGAAACAAGTCATTGAAATGATGACAGGGAAGCATTGCAATTCCCCAGCGGGGATTTCCCTTATGGCTTTGGAAAAGGGTTGAAAGAAAAGAGGAGAAGAAAGCAGAGAAGCAGCAGGTGGCACAGAGAGCGCTGCCATAATGTATTTTCACGCATTAAGGGCTGGCATGCGGCATGCCTCAATGTATGGCCGTCACATGGGTTGGAATTCCATCCTCTGTTGTTCAAGTGATTTTGCACAATGTTTTGGCACAATCAATAACAATCTTGTGCCTAGGCCCTCGCTAATCTGAGGGTTGCTATTGTTTTGAATACAAAAGCATAAAAATAGTCTCCTGATAATAATCGTACAGACACCTCCATGCCGACGCCTTGGAGGGCCTGTTCAAATTAGGTGGCTTCGTTTCGGTCTAATTTTGTCCTTTCTCCCTCTCAGATATACGGCGGTTGCCATGCCAATGCTGTACAACACCCGCTACAGCTCCCGGAGGAGGGTGACTGTCATGATTTCTGTGGTGTGGGTGCTGTCCTTTGCTATTTCCTGTCCCTTGTTATTTGGCCTGAACAACACAGGTAAGCAAGTACTCAGTTCTACTCTCGTTCACTACGCACAATACTTGCTTGTAGTCGATGGTGAACTGATTTCCTTGGTGAAAACCAATTTTTCCATGTCAAATGCAATCACATTTCTAGTAGTACCAATCTGGTTGTTGACTCAGTTAGCCTAATATCGCTTCATGGGGTGCTCTCCGACTAACACAAGGCATCGGCTACTCAACCGTGTCTATTAATACGATAGAAGCAGAACAAAAACAAATAAAACATGAAAATTGTGGCCGTCATTTATTCATGGCGGACCTCAGGAGTCAACAGGCAATTACTACTACACGTTACACACAGTCCACTCTGTCACTCTGGATGTTGTTGTTTTTTTCCTTTCTTTCTAATGGAGCAAAAATAATTGACCTGCCTTGTAAACCCCCCCCCCCCCCCTGATTCAATGATTTGCATTTCTCCACAGCTACTCGCGACCCCTCTCAATGTGTGATCGCCAATCCAGCCTTTGTGGTTTACTCTTCCATTGTGTCCTTCTATGTCCCCTTCATCATAACACTGCTGGTTTATGTGCAAATCTACGTGGTGCTAAGGAAGCGAAGGAAACGAGTCAACACCAAGCCTAAACAGAGGGCCGCTCAAAACGCAGAGCACAACGTGGCCACCTCGCTGAAGGTGAGCACTCCTTCTGGAAACCTTCCGGAACCTTCCGGAAAATTCTGGACTCTCTCTCCGGCCGCAAATGAATACACTTCTTCTTGGAAATTGCCTGTCATGTGATTTAGACTCGCCTGCTTATTATATACTTTGCAGTCCAACTGTATTTAAAATATTGCATTGCAAACTGTGTGTACAAAGGTCTAAAGTGTTATAGTATATTATAGTATCGTTTATTGTGTCTCTTTTCGTGTTTTTTTTACAACATTGTGCCAAATATTTCCTTCACTTTTCTTCCAGTGAAATAAAAAACAAACAATTAACACAAGACGTGACATAGACAGGTTCACAATGAAAGACAATAAATAGTGTTCCGACCCAATAATGCTTGAAGATCCTATGGACAAGCAATGTTTGATATAACCTAGGTAACCCTGTCATCCCGAAGATTGATTTTCACTCTTCCTAAAAATAACGGCCAACATTGGGTTTCTAAGGCCAGGACCCAATTACCCCCTTAGGTGTGACCAGTGTGTGTGTGTGCGTGTGTGTGTGTGTGTTTTCTTTAACCCTTTAGCGTTTCCTGAGATTATGCCTTACATTATGAAACCCATCTTAATCTTACATTAGTTCGATTTACCAGATTGGAAGTGTTTCTGGATCTTTTGTAATGAAACAGTAATGATGACAGGCCTTAAACGACATTTTGCTTTTCTAGTCATTGATTTTACTGTCGTACGAGAGATCGATTCGCTCGCCACAGGAAGCCCAGTAATGCTTTAGATCCAGAACACTACATTACTCATGTTCATCCATGTGCTGAGGTGGGTGATGCATGAACTTCTGTACCTGGTGTGTGTGTGTGCATAATGTTTGTGCGTGTGTTTTCATCCAAAGAGAAACAATGAATATATCTGTTGCCAATAGTTAAGTCACAAATCACTGCCAAATAACAATCGTTCTTTGTATGTCAATATGAGGCTTGTGTGTGGCTTTTGTTCATTCTAATGTATGAATCTGTACTAATATAGAGGTTTTTGATAGATCGTCTGGTATTGCATTAAATTCCAAGTAAAGATAAGGCTGACACTGACCACACATGTTGTCTGGTGGGGCTTTGTAGCTGTAGGAAACTCTATGGGCGGTCCAGTCAGATCCGCCACGTTATGGGATGTTCTTGTTTCAGGATAAGTGCACTCATCCAGAGGATGTGACGCTTTGCACCATGATTGTCAAAGCCAACGGGGGTTTTTCTGTCAACAGGAAAAAAGTGGTGTGTTGCCATTATTTATTCATTTTGTGTGTTGTCATTTCAGTTGTGTCTTAAATGGGTGACGTGGAGTGCAGAGACGATAAGAACGTGCTCTTCTTTATGTTTTTCTATCATGTGTTTGAGTGTTTTAAGGATTTTTTTTTTGCAATTTAATTCAGCATTGTTCTTGTTTTTTGATTTTTACTTGATTCTCCGAGAAGGCATCTGAACAAACATTAGCCCGGTGTCCTGAACACCGTCATCTATTATAACTCAAGCCTGGTGTGTCCTCCATCCCCTCCTCTCTCCTAGATATTCATCAAAGAGGTGGCCATCGAGGGCGAAGACCTGGAACTGGATGAGCTCCACAACAGCGCCAGCAGCAGCCAGAAGCAGCAGCACAAGCAGCTGCAGCAGGGGGCACCGGGAGAAGCTCCGGCCACCAGCCACCAGCTCCTGATGCCTGCCAAGTCCAATGCCAGTCCTTCTTCCGCGCCCCCCACCCCACCCGAGGACGGCCTGAAGCCGCTCAAGAACGGAGACACCGCCAAGGTGGCGCTGGTGGATCCGGCACCACTGGTCGCTAAAGCCTTCCAGACGCAGGCCATGCCCAACGGCAAGACCCAGACGTCTGTGAAAACCATGAGCAAGCGGAAGATCTCCCAGCAGAAGGAGAAGAAAGCTACTCAGATGCTAGCCATTGTCCTTGGTCAGTGGATTTATACATATATATATATATATATTACCCTTTTTGTTGTCCACTACTGCATGTTCACTCGCTCCTGATCAGAAAACAGTCAAAGCTCATGACTTATCTCCCATCTAACCACATTGCAAACGTGTAAATGATGTCGACGTGCCATTTTGTATTTTACTATCCCACAAAACTGAATGCTATTTGGGAAAAACTAGGGCTAAAAACAAACCTCAACAATCTTCATATTTTGCAGAATTCTGATCTCAGCATCCGATCTCACACTGACTGAGCCCGGACTGTTGTATTTTGTATCAAATATGATAAATAGTCTGGAGATTATCCTTCAGACAACAGAGAGAATGCAACAAACAGAACAGGCTGTGGTTATTGTCCAGTAGACAGATGCCAATTAATTTTTACCAACTAGATACTTCTCCACTTCCACATCTATGCATGTCAAAAAGGTGCTTCTAGAGTGATTTAAACTGTTTACGTTGATGTTTCTTCTTCCTCTCCCTATCTTACACTATATCCCCCCCCACCCCCCCCCGCCCCTTCTCATCTCATACCCTCCTCTCCTAAATCCATCAGGTGTATTCATCATCTGCTGGCTGCCATTCTTCATCACCCATATCCTGAACACTCATTGCACTAAATGCAAGGTACCCGCTGAGATGTACAATGCCTTCACTTGGCTGGGCTACGTGAACAGTGCTGTGAATCCCATCATATACACCACTTTCAACGTGGAGTTCAGGAAGGCCTTCATCAAGATCTTGCACTGCTAGGACCAGTGGAGACGACCACTCTGGGATGTGACCGAGGAAAGCTCAAGCCACACCTCTCCTCTAGCAAATGTCTCGCCGTGTGAGAGGAGAAACATGGGTCAGAGCGGGGAACCTGGTTCCAGTCACAGCGGCAAAGACTTGCACATTGGCAGTGTATAACGAACATATTGATTCGTCACCAATTACCTATGGACTCATGTTCTCCTGAATTATTGAATGTACACATTATGAAATAATGTCTGTATGGATCATCTGTATGGCGAAGTGGAAAGCGTAATATTGTTCTCTTGAAATCATTGTTATTGTCATATCGGGAGCCATCTGTGGATACAACGCACACGTGACTAGTTGTGTTTGATACAACTCCGACATGCTATTTATGATAAGGTTATATTCTGTGGTTTTTGGTGATGAGAGTTTTCTGCAGTTCATCTTGATATCAATGAAGCAAGTGTGCATTGCAGTATTAAAAATGACTCAAAGCGCTTTATCTGAAATGTTCCACTCTTTGGAACGGGTATTACATTAAGAATATAAACAGAGTATTTAATTACAGTGTCATGTGGCTTTGCCAACAGACCTAAAATACAGTTTAATAAATTTAATATATTAAAAAATATGTTAAAAAAAATATCTATATATAGTAGAAGTATTATTAATATTATTATTATTATTATTATTATTATTATTATTATTATTATTATTATTATATGTCCATGTTTTTTTTTTAACACATTTACTGTGATTATATGCCTGAAATTAAAATGTGATGCATGCTAACTGCTCCTCTACTTGACTTCTAATGAAATGTATTGTTATGAAGAATTCCAACAAATCCATTTAAGTAACATACAAAGATGTTGCTATTCATCCAGCTTAAAGACAACCTACCGACACTTGGACAGATGTACTTTGCTGTAAACGAAAGGACTCTTAATACAGGACACAAAATTCTGTGAGAAGCAACGGTTTAAAGAATCTCAGAGTAAGACATTGGAGAAGAAATGTTTGGAAAAAAAAGGATCTCTCATGCCTTTTCTGTAAATAAGAATGTGTTCTCATGAAAGATGAGTCGGTAATGAGTGTCACATAATAAATGCATTGCTGTGCCTACAATTTATTTTTGGCTAAAATTCTTCTTTGAGGGTAGATTGAAGTGATGTGTTATTTCCAACACTAAAATCTGTATTTACACATCTCCAAAATTTGAAATGTTTTAGCATTTTTACTGCAAATGTTTTATTGACAACACATTGCATGAGTTGTACTCAAAAGTATTTCAGCATTTCACATTGTACTCTGAGTTCTAATCATGGCCCTTCAACAATTAAGTTGAGCCTGAGGCAGTGGATGATGTGATGGGTTTAGTCACACATTCCCACTGACTTTCAGCACCTTCTAGGACAGTGGCAACTCCATTACACACACACACACGCACACGCACACGCACACACACACACACACACACACACACACGCAATTTTTGGATACAGTTCATGCAGTGTAGTAAAATGACAAATCCTGTAACTGGTGTACTCGCTGTCTACATCTCTCTCTCTCTCTCTCTCTCTCTCTCTCTCTCTCTCTCTCTCTGTCTCTCTCTCTCTCTCTCTCTCTCTCTCCCTCTCACACTCAAACAACATGTGCGCGTGCCAAGTAGTGTGAAGAAGATCTGCTGCATGAATGGCAGACAGAGGACCCAAAACATACTTACATTTTCAACCAACAATATCATATTATTTTTGAGGGCTTACATGCATGATCAGAATGACGGATTAGTAAATTCTGGATTTTTTCTCTCGTTGATATCTTTGTGAAAAAAAACAAAGTTCCAGCGGTATTCATAAAACCATCGATTGATTGGTTTCTTTAATTGTGGCTAACACTACATAACTGCTTGTCCTTCCTTCATTTAATGAGGCCAAAAAATCCTATTCTGAAATATTAATGTGTAAAATGCCATACAATATTCATTCATATGGAATCGTATTACTACCTGGTGAATTTCTTTGCCTAACTGGCTGTGAGTGTCATAAAAATGCATGTATTCTCTCGACTAAAGACAGATCTCCTTTAGCCCTTCCCTAACGTGTCCTTATTTATATCCCCAGAGAGATGTCCCCCTGCACACCAACTACTGGATTCACACCAATCATATCTGGTGGCTCTGCCCCACTGCATCTATCTTGCATAAAGTCATATACCACTCATCATTACCGGCACAGAATCTCTAACAGAACTGGTGACCTTTAATAACTCACTTTAACTTAACAGTCTATAGTCTGCTCAGGTTTAGTGCAATTTGCTATTAAATCCTATTATTAAACGTTGAATCGTAGTCAAGCATAGATATGACTATTTGGCAATTTAATACACGCAGGTAGAAGGAAAGGATTCTTTTTTCTCGCATATAACCCCAAGATTGAAATATTTAACCGTTGCCCCCACCTGATCTACGTCCTTAATATAATCTCGCACTGCCCTTGTTATAAGGTTGCTCTCCTGGGCCCTAATTCATCCGATTCCATCTACCTGTTGCTGCTGACCTATTTCCTCCCCATTTCCCTCTAGGGGGGGGGGCCCAAGGTTGCATGGGAGGGACAGCACCACGACACACCCTCCCTAGTCACTGTCCATCAACGTCGCTCGGAAACTCGGAAACCCCACAACCACAGAGCAGCGCTCTGTGGTTGTTGAAAGGAATATTGAAAGGAATGTTTAGTGACAAACTCAGATAACCACAGAGGCCATCTGTGCCAAAGTGGGATTAAGATGCCTGTTTACACAAGGCCTGTTTTGTCTGGCCATATCTTCGGTTTTCCCTTCCTCCAATTTCCACTGGGAGATTGACATTTTGAGAGCTGTGCCGGATTTGGTGATTGGCATCTCTAAATATAGTGGCGGGGGAAGACAGAGTGCACACGAAGGGGGACTCTTCTTTTAATAAGATAATGATGGATCGGCATCCTAATAATCAGTGGGCTGATACCTTAGCAAAGTCTAGTTTGAAGTCTGTGTGCGTGTAGGTGTCAAGATACAAAGACTTCAAGGTAACACTTCCGACGCACAAAGGCATCTCGCGCTTATAGCGAAAAGCCACTCGTCTCTCGAATATTGATTTCATTCCTTTTTCAAACACATTGCCTGAAAAGGACAAGTCATTTCCTGTTAACTGCGATGATGGATTACAGAGGCATAAGGATAACAGTCAGCAGAATACTAGTCTTAAACGAAAAAATAATCTTTTGGAATTGTCAAAAAACTTATAATAGCCATCAACAGCCCAATGTATGGACTAGCAAAGTAAGTGCAGTGTTCTAAAGTACTTTAGGATGGAACAACAAACAAAGTCATTACAATTGCTTCAATTTTACTGAGTAACTTCGACACAGTGGAAAGGATAACGAAATATGTGGACCGTTTGTAATTTTTTTACATTTAAGCCATGGGTGTATATGGCTTTCCAGAGAAATTGTCCAATAAAAGAAATAGAGAGTTGAAACTTCATTTAAATGCCTCTCTACCGTGAAATTGTGCAATCTATGTTTTGCTGCACTAAACATGAGTTATATTAACATATATGTCGAGATTGCTTTAGGGACACTGAGAAATACTGGGGTGTCTTGTGTTGTATGCAAACTATAAAGATATTTTGTCATTAAATCAGAAAGTAGTGATTTTGAGCTATTATTAAACCTAATAGAGATGTGCTTGACAGGTAACAACAAACAAGGCTGATACAGGTGTCATGCCATTGATGTAGTATTATTTTTTAATTGGCATGCATAATGTATATAATACATACATTTTTAGTTAAAGACCATTAAGACATCAGTCAGTGTCAACAGTACAGGATTTTTACATTTTATTCCTCTTAGTTATAGTAGATCAAAACAAGAGTAGATAACGATAAATGCATACGTGTATTGAAGTGATACAGATACAGATTACCATATGGATGACATTATTATGACAAATGGTGTTTAAAATAGAATTCTCTCATATATTCCAATACATTCTTTATGAATTCAGACTGCCTTCACTTTCCTTTTCAAAAGCCATAAAAGAGCAGCAATACTTTGTACTCCAATCCATCATGTGTCATATTCAACAGTGAACCAGTGTCACAGTAAGGTAATTTACTGCTGTACTCCTGTCCTTCTATCCTCCCTCCTATGGCTTCACAGCATGGATCATGTTCAACGTCTCACTAGGCCTCGGGGGAAACAGTTTGTCATACAAGGAAAAGAGAGCACATTGATTTCGATTTATTTCTCAAGAGGAACACTTTGATTCTGCCAACACAAGTTAAAAACTTGTTGGTGGATATGCATGGCAAGTGAGTTAGAGCATAGTGCTGACTGTAGCTGAATAACAGCTTGTGTATTCCAGAAACTACTACTCTTCCAAAGGTATCCACCTGGTTGTTTTTCATCTCCTTCCAGCAGAAATCGGTGGAGACGGGATCTAGTCATTTGTCATTATTTATCCATTTCAGGTCCAGAATCAATCTAAACATTAACACAATCCCATTATAGGCAAGGACATTTTCCGGAGGAGTATCGGGGTAGGATGTCAGTTGCGCTGGGATTTAAAGCAGGGAAATGGAGAACTCCTTTGGTGGGGGTGGTTATAAACTTTATGTTTATCTGATGAGTATTTCTACTTTTCCATTTACAAACACCCTTTTGACACAAAAAAATATTCTCTTGTGCTTCTGTTCGCTCAACCTCTTCTAATCCTATAAGTGGGACAATGGTGATCACTGAAAGGCTTGAGCTAAGATCAAGTTTGGTTTAAATCAAAGCATCACTGATATGGATAGTCAGTGTTGGGAGCAGCACACTGCAAAAGCAAGTGGCTCATTGTGACACATCATATAATTATATAAATATATGTTTATATATAGATACATATATGTATATATATATATGTATATATCAAGTAGTGCATTATATATATATATATATATATATATATATATATATATATATATATATATATATATATATATATATTATATATATATATAATATATATATTATATTCTTATTAAATAAATAGCCCTGACAAAAGTAAACAGACCCTAAATACAAATACTTTTACCATATTAGATTTAGCTCTTGTAATTGAATCAAAATGATAACACAATAAACACAATAGCTAATAATGATGTTGTTATTTGGTTTGGTAAAAGGGAGAAGATTTTGCTTCAAGTAGCTAAATCTGTCAGAGTCTGAGTCAGAAAAGAAAAGCTTAACCAACGGTTGGTGAAATTGGAAACGCTTCCACCCATAGAGTTGACAAGTAATTGTACTTCATCAGTGCAATACAAATTTAAATAACTGACATGTTAGACATGTTGGTTGAATATTGTGTAGTGTAGGCAGCAAGCTCAGTGTTACAATATAACATACTAATAGTAACATTCAGAATGACAGGATACAAGGGCGTGACTGGAGAAATATTGTGTGTTAGCTCTCTAGCTCACTGGCACACAATATTACCATACTCTGATGCCAAATCTAGCTTACCTCTTTTACAAGTGTACACATTTTGACTGGTTTATTCATGAAGGTTATTTATTTCCCCAGTTGCAGGGCACACATATCAAAGTTGTGTGCTCTTGTCTTGACGATATGTTACATATCGACGGAATATAGCAGTCAGCACCTGCGTCGCTCCTAATGGAAATGTGAATTAGGTGATCGAAGTGAACCATGGATTCCACTGACAGGTAAGATAATTTGACAAACAAGCTTGTGCGCTTTGTTATTTGTTATTTTGGATGCAGTGTATATATTTGTCTCTTTCCTTTCTAGGTGACCCGTGGGTCGAGTCAGTGTGAAAACTATAGTAGGGAGGCTGGCTAGAGGAAAATTATATTGACATATTTGAGGTGTTCTAATATCATTTTTATGTCAAATATGGATTCCAATGTTCGGAATAAAGCGTTCAGATTTCCACCAACATTGACATACTGTCATTAAGGTCTATGCGAATTACTGAGGCCTATTTTTGTATAGCTGTGTATGTGATCCTTCAAATTTCAGAAAAATCAATTGCATCTTTAAAGATCCCTGCAATATTAATCGAGATAAACGCTATTAAGACCAATAAGGATATGTGTTATTCATAAATAATACTTTAAAGTCCCTCGTAGGAACTTCTGAAAACATTTCACTAAATTGTAGGAGAATTAATCATTTTTAGATATTCCCCTGTTGAGTTTATCCTGTCTATCTTTTTAATGCAGGAGATTTTTGGGGAGAACCAAAAACATAAAAACGAATAAAAATACTTAATTTCAATTAATTAAAACACATGCATCGATAGCGGTTGGAAGAGAGTGCAAAAAAACTTGCAAACAGATGAGATTGTTACAAATATAAATGTGTTAGGCTCCTTATTTGTATTCCAACCCCACTTTACTAGCCCGACAGTTACTGTACCCTCAACATATATCTCTTAATGGTACATCGCATGGGTGTCTGCATGAAAGAGTAATGTTTCAATGCCTCTCCTTGAACATTCCCGAGTGCCTGTTACTGTATACGTTTTTGAATGACTCCCCACACTCCAGAGTCACGTCGCCCTCCTACGGCAGAAGCAGACGCATTTCTTATTTTGGCCATGCTGACATTCTGCATTCTTCCTCTGAACCATGAGCCGCAGCATGCCCATTGAGGCCAACTGTACAGAATTGGGCAGCAAGTGAATGATCGGGTGAGGAGTGGGCTCTGGGTTAGTGATGTCAGCAGTTGGATCAGACAGTGCAGCCACATCAACCGCTTGTCCGGGTTCTGAAAAACATCTGGTTGGCATCCAATGTGCCCAAAATCTACGGGACGGGAGGCAGGCCTAGTGGGCATTGTTTTCATGCTTGGACTTCACGCTGGCCTACTGCACTGACTCAGATGACCTTTCTTGCCCAATTTAACACACGGGAGAACGTCGAGCCCTGTCCCTACGTGCTGCAGTCCCGGATCGATGCCCAAGTCCTGTGGTGGCAGAGAGACAGAGCTGCCCACTAACGAGAACTGGACTAAAGGGAAGGAGGTTCTATCCACTGGTGCATCTCAGAGAGGAAGAGATGCAACCATTTATCCACTATATGGGCTGTCATCCTATAAAGAATAGTACCTTCTTAACTTCTAAGTATGAGAATGGATCCAACGGGGTCTCTTGAAAAAAATATAATTGGTCCAAAGGTTTAGGAGCCTCACCTTAATCAAAGCCATCAGTCATTTGTATTAAATACTAAAAGTTACTAAAGTTGATCTAATTCAAGCACAAGACAGTTATTACAATTGCAATATTAAAAAAGCTTGCTGCTAAACGGTTGTCATTGTAATTGGAGGAGATTTAGTCCAAGGCTTGGAGAGCAAATATTCTGACTATACATTCAGCATGTGGCTGTGAATTAAGTAGACAGTAAGTAAAGATTTACACCTCTGGAAGATGTGGACCGAGAGACAAAGTGGCATCTCCATAGCGTCGTCTCTGTGTCGGCGGGAGCGATAGGTGTGAATCCGCTGGTTATGGGATAAGTTGAAGATTGAGAGTGTGATGTTTAGCTGGGAAGTCACAAGCTGTGTGGAAAACAATCCTCGAGGACTGAGGGGCCGGTGTGTTGAAGGTAGAAGAAAATGAAAGAGATTCATATCACGTCCTATTCACGTCTGTTTGCCAGTCAAGTAAAACATTTGGATTTAAGAATAGGATTATTTTTATTTAACACCAAATCCATGTTGGCTGCCCTGATAATAGCATGAACAAAAATACTTTCATTTATTCTGTTAATGTTATTTATGTGTTTCCTAAAATGAAAAAAAAATAGAAAGGATGGAAATTATTTAGTTATTAGGAAGGCCCCAAATGTGCCGAAATTAAATCGTATAATTGCCACAACGTCTGCAACTGGCGATATATTCATAGTGAATAAAAAGTGGAGTGGAGGACTTTTCGGCAGCTCATCATCATAGACGAACCAAGGAGGGCAATGGGATGGAAAGGGCTTTGGGTAATCCTCTACAAGTAAACTGGGATGAGGATAACCACCCCTAGATCAATGGTAGGATGGCAGCCATTAGGGATGCGTTTGGGACCCGCCTTGAGTGGGGCGGGCAGCATGTCCTCTTCCTTCTCGTACTCATGTGCCAAACTTTGATCTTGGGCAGGCGTCAGAACTATACCGCAGTTTTGGGAGGAAAGTTACTCAGGGCACTTCTCCAAAGACTCACTTTCATCATGAAGCAGCACTATTATTTCTGATGGAAGACTTGATTGCTGGCCTGAGACGGCCTGAGACGGGCTATGCTTTGTGATAATTTTCTATAATGAGATGTGGCCCCCAGAAAATTGAACAGCCTTCGATGTAAATGGTTTCTGAAGGAACAGTACTTCACGCAATGTGAAGGAAGACCTTGAAATTGAAAAGAAAAACACAACAGGAGAAAACTATTGTTTTAGGGGGTTAGGAGTTTCGCTGAAACCAGGCGAAATCATAAATCAGCATACATTATGGGATGTTGTCTAGCTATCTGGGACTCTGCAGGTATTAACAATCATGCAATGAGAGACCAAATCAAATGGCGAGCTGTAACATGACATATGCTTGTAGATTTGTCTGAGCATGTATGGCAAAGCCATGGATGTTGGACACAGAGATGTGTAGGGTGTTTATGAAGTGTAAATGGAGTGTGCTGCGGTTTCCGCTCTGGGCTTTCAGAGATAAGGGCACGGTCCACCATTAATCATCCCTGAGGAACACATGTGATAATATGACCAGAGCAGAGGGGAGGTAGGGGAAAGGGAGAATAAGAGAGGAGAATCAGGCCCTTGTTCTATTGTTCTGGAGAGAACAAGGCCATTCAGGACAGGGTGATGACAAAATAAAAGCATGCTGAGCCACACTGTTGTATTACTCCAGATGACATTTGGTGCTCTATAGAATACGTAATCACTTGCCGAAGGCTGCAAGCATCAAAGGCAAGACTTGTTTTTGTATTGTGTTTACGTTATTTGCACGTGCATTTTTGTGTGAGTGTGTGCACGTATGTTTGCATGTGTGTATGCATGCATGTGTGTGTGTCTGTATGTGTGCATGTGTGCACACTTGTGTGTTTTGCATTTTTTAATGCAGTGATACATTTCATAAATTGCATACTGTGTAAATTAACTATCATCTCTACAATCCCCAAGCTCTTCGAGCCACCAGTGGCAAGACACAGTAGGCATCAAACAAGAGGATAGATTGGGACCAGACAGAGTTTTTTTTATTTATTTCCGATAATTATATTGCAAAGCAGAAGGTCTCTACGTGATGACAAGGGCAAGAGATTTTTCTTCCACATCATCTCTCCAAAAAAAAAAGTTGGAAAAAGGAAGAATACATCTCCTCTGAGGCGTGATAGATCACTCACATATAATTAGCCCAGCACGGGCCAGAGCAGCCTCTCTAGATATGAGCTTGGTCCTTCTGAGGTGACACTCCTAGGTCAAAGAGACGGCTGCATTAGTCACAATTGCAGTTTCATTTACAGGGTAGGGAAGGGCTGAATAAATAGCTTAACCCTGCCAGGTAAGACAGGTTCCGCTGAGACCTAATAATGTCTCCCTAGGCCACCAGGTTTAATATATCTATGGATTCTTTTTTTTTCAAACGATATATTGAACCTACCCCCCCAGGTTCAATATATCGATGGGGTATATCGTTTATTTTTTCATATTGATAGATTATTTGTTTTCTCCAATTGATATATTGAACCTACCCCCCCAGGTTCAATATATCGATGGGGTGTATCGATTTCTTTTTTCATATCGATAGATTATTTGTTTTCTCCAATTGATATATTGAACCTACCCCCCCAGGTTCAATATATCGATGGGGTATATCGATTTCTTTTTTCATATCGATAGATTATTTGTTTTCTCCAATTGATAGATTATTTGTTTTCTCCAATCGATATATTGAACCTACCCCCCGAGGTTCAATATATCGATGGGGTATATCGATTTCTTTTTTCATATCGATAGATTATTTGTTTTCTCCAATTGATATATTGAACCTACCCCCCCAGGTTCAATGTATCGATGGGGTATATCGATTTCTTTTTTCATATCGATAGATTTGTTTTCTCCAATCGATATATTGAACCTACCCCCCCAGGTTCAATATATCGATGGGGTATATCGATTTCTTTTTTCATATCGATAGATTATTTGTTTTCTCCAATTGATATGTTGAACCTACCCTCTAGGGAGGGTAAATGTACCGATGACTTCCTGTGAGAGGTGGAGCATGTGAATGTTATGCAGTCACTCTCATTCATAATACCGCGATTTGAATTATGACAGAAGAAATAATTTGTCCTTGTTAATATATTGCACAATGTTGAATGTGGGTTATTAATTGTATATATTGAATATGCTCAGGTTTTCTGAGCTGCAAGGTCAGCGATGGTAATGACATTGAGATAAAGGGCCCTATCTTGCATCCGGCGCAATTTACTTTCTCACTGGCGCATGGGTCGTTGCTAGTTTGCAACTGGCGCAGAGCGTTCTTTTCCCTCCTGCGCCACGCGTCGGTATATTAGGGAATGATCTTGCGAAAGGAGGAGGCGTGTTCTGGCGCAAACGTTCCCTGGTGCTATTTTGCAGTTTCAGAAACCACTTGCGCCACAAACCAGGAAATACCTGGTTTAAAGTCAGTGGCGCATTGTTCAGATGCTATTTTAAGGGCACATGCATAATGTTGCTTGTGCACCTCGCAGATACACTTTGCTTCTCTCATCTACCTAGCCACACATTCTTGGTAAATTATTTGGGAAAGAACAGCTGATACAGTGGTAATAAGTTGTACTTTTAAATCAATGCATCTGCAAACACCGTACAGCAAACACATATTTTCTTGACGCAGACATCGTGTACATGCCCATAACTTTTAGGATTGATGAGTATTTGATCATGAGAAAACATTGTTTTACCGCGAGTGAGTGTTAAAAAGGATGAATGAATGCGGGTTTGCGTGTGTGCGTCCATCGGTTTAAACACACGCAAACTAAACACGTAACGCATAATACAGTCCATGGCAATGTATATTAACGAGGGGACACATGCATATTAGGAACACAAGTCGATAACGATAATGCATACAATACTGATAAGAAACTATGTTTATAATGTATTGCGTATATCATTAAATACAACCCCAGTTACCGCATATCATATGTGTGCTAACTTTTCTTTGCAAAAATGTATTTGAGGACTCAGTACTTCCAAAGTTGTGGAAGAAAACCTTATTCCATGTGTGAATTAGGCCATATTATTTGGCCATAAACTGAGCCATTTGAAGTTTGAAATGCATGTGCATCTGTCTCATCGGAGACTGTGAGAAGCTCTGTCAAAATATCAACTCGTCAAATTCAAATGCGCTCATGGCTCTTAAAAGGGATGGGAGCTGGCACTCTCATTGGTATATTGCACGTTACACCCAAACCCCACCAACGGGTAATTTGGCTACTTCAGACCAACCCTTTTTAGATTTGCGCCGGGCGCATGAGTCATTTCTGCGCCGGTAAACTAGCGACATTGCCATAGAACCGCCCACAAAGCTACTTGCGCTTGGCGCTTCTCACTTGCGTTTCAGACCGTTAAAATAGGGCCCAAAGAGTTGTTTACCCCGTTTCCAACGTCTCCCTGTAATTCAAGTTTTAGAGCTAAAAAGTAATTAAACCCAATAAATTGGAAATCCCTTTGGTTTGGAGACACAGCACATGTCATCTGACCAAATGTGAAGATACAATTTGTGTTATCTGATATATATATATTTATTTATAGTGATAGATCGATTTATTTAATGGCAAATGTTCTAGCTTGCTCATAAATATTAATTTCCATGCAGCTGTAGTCTTGTGTTGGTCTGATAGGCTGCGACGCAGGCCACTACAGGGTCCATCTACTTTATACCATAAGCGGACTGATCATAAACAATACAATATAGGACAATACCTTATTTGTTCGTTCTATATTCTGTGTTTATCCCAATATTTAACTACAAAAATATCATGATAAAAATAGACAAAATATATAATGTCCCTTTTTTTCATTTCAGAAATAATATCAGATACGTTGTTGATTTATGGACTGCCGATTTGGCAGTCCATTAAATAACGACATATCACACCTCCCCAGTTATAATTTCAGAAATCTTCATTCAAAGACATGGTTTCTGAAATTAATCGGGATGTTTTCATGTTACATGATGCCGGTGGATGCCTCCTACGGGTAACCCCCATTAACATTTGTTTTTCCAATAAATAATTAATTAAATGCTTAGCTTCCACATGTCACATCTTATTTGCGCAAAGTTCAAATTCCTTAAGTTCAATGTCACTCTAGTCAAGGTTTGTCTTAGCAAGCCAAAAAATAATAAACTTTGACTGCCTGAGCAAACATAGACACGGTTAAACTCGCTTAAGCAGTGAGCTCACCCAGTAATGATTCAACGGGCACTGAATTCCGCTCAACTTTAAGATTGTTTCCACAGCTTCATAAATGACATCACCTTCCTCCTGCATGTTTCCTGCATCCAAAGTGAAATTAAGTTAGGCATTTGCAAACCCAATTAAGGGCTAATAGGAGGTATCCATTGTGGCGCGGTTGGTGTAAAAAGGTCAGGCAGCACCATTGATTTATGCACTCACCATTAGATGCCTTCGGGAGATTTGGGACCAATTCACAAGGGAACACAGGGACACGAGAGTTTATCACATGGGATGTTTCAATAATAACAACAATAAAAAATATAAATAATAATTCACATTACGAGTACCAAATAAACCATTCTGATTTGCATGTTATCACTGCTGTCAATCATATATTCAGGTTGAGGAGAACTGTACACCTGATGACCTGAAGTTTCCCGTCATACACAGGTCTCACTGACAGCAAAATGAAACACAATCCGACAGGTTGAGCATCTCGGGGAAGCCGCGAGCATACCACAAATATTTGTAAAACACCTTCCGGAACACCAGATCTCTGCACATATCACTGTCACGTCTCACAGAGAGGACGCACCGTTCGTCACGTACATCAAGCACGACCCTCTGTCTTGTTGCCAGGGGAGACACATATCTTAAGGAAATGTCATTATATGCATGGTTAGCATCAGAATCATTACTCTATAGACGATAGAACAATGGAGATGAGCAGATAAATACAACTACTATGTGTCACAGTGGCAATGCAGTGTTGCTAAGCCCGGGCTTTCCGAGCTAATGGCCTCTCCTCCCGGCAGGTTCCCTGGCTACACACACTCAGACACCCTGTTCATAGTCTGAGAGGTGCCCTGTTTTATAAATCCTGCTTCAATAACTCATTACGCGAGCATGGACGGCCATCCATTTATCATTTCAACTTATGCCACATGTTTATTTTGTAATGTAGAGGGAATAAATGGACCCTGGCTGACAATCAATACCCTCTTCCTATCTCCTCTAATTCACCACTCGCCGGATCTAGCTTTTGACGAGCTGACGTTGTTGGAAACAGAGTCGTCTCGTCTGGCTTTACACGTAAAGATTTTATCGATATAAATCAAGCATGGTGAATATGGGACTTACGGTTAGAGATAAAGCGAAAGGGTTGGCAGAGTTTCTTCTTTAATTTATCCAGGTGAAGAGGGGAGTTCTCCCTATCAGCCAGTAATGCTCCTCGGTTGGAATGCCTGCTCGGCTTTGGTGATGCAATCACTAAATCCTTTCTTTTTACAAGTTGATACATTTTTTATTGAAATAAAACGTTACACATTTTCCTATACATACTGCGTGGACGCTTCGCCCCGGTATGTTACCAACCTATTTAGGGCTGAGTTGCTAGCACTGTACTTTGGCAGTCTGGATTATGTCTTTACCAATAGCTGTACTATTTCCTCCCGTTGCCCCTTCCGGGCCAGATCTAGTGCTGTGGAACCAGAGGAATCCAGCAGAGTCCCGTCAGCCCCATTGAGTAGCAAGGCCTTCACGATGGCAGCGCAGCCGTGATTTGCCGCCAGGTGTAGCGGTGTGTCATTGTACTTGTTTACCGCGTTGACCTCCGCCTGATGCAAGATAAGCTCCAGCACGCTGGTGAAACTGCAACTGATGCAGGCCAGATGTAGCGGCATCCTGCCCGCTATGTTCTCCACCACGTTGGGCTCTGCCTTGGCAGCCAAGAGATCGGCCACCATGTCTCCATAGCCATGTTTGCACGCTAGGTGCAGCGGCGTCCATTCATTCTCCCCCTTGGCGTTCACACTGCAGCCCTGACTCTCCAGCTCGAGCACAGTGGTCCTGTGGCCTTTGGACGCGGCCAAATGCATAGGGGTCCAGCCCTGCTCGTTCCGGGGGTCGGGGTGGCCCCCGCCGGACAGCAGTGTCCTACAGATGCCCCTGTGGGCCTTGCAGGCGGCCACGTGCAGCGGCATGCAGCCACTGCTGTCCACGCTGTCGACGAGCGCCCCGCTCTTCACCAGGTGCCTCACCACCCGGTTAAAGCCCCCCTCGGCCGCCAGGTGCAGGGGGGTGGCCCGGGAGCGGTCGGCAGCGTTGGGGTCGGCCCCCTTGCAGAGAAGCAGCTTGGCGATGCCCAGGTGTCCGTAGTAGCAGGCCAGGTGAAGAGGCACTCTCCCATGTTTCAGCTCGGCTCGACTGAGCGCCTCCGCCGCCACCGCCCCCCCCTCCTCCGTCGTCGACGGCGGCGGTGGCGGCGGCTGCCGAGACAGGAGCAGCCGCACCACCGCCTCGTGGCCGTTCTGGCAGGCCAGGTGGAGGGCGATCCAGCCCATGGTGTCCGGCGCGTCCGCCTCCGCTGCGTGGTCCAACAGAAGCCGCGCCGTCCTGTCGTCGCCGTTCTGACAGGCGAAGTGAAGCGGCGTCCACTGGTCCTGGTCTAAGTTGGTCGCCGACGCCCCATGCTCCAGCAGCAGGGACGTGATCTCATGCATCCTGGGAGGAGACATTGTTTAGTCATGCTGATAAGTCTACCACGTGTGTTAGTTTGGAGAAAAAACAGAACATCGACTGCAATTTACACGTTTGTGAAAATGTTGAATGGGTTGATGGGTTGATGGGTGGATGGGGGGTTTAATTATTGAATGGATGACTGAATGGTGTGAATGGTGGTAATGTAAAATAACTAGTTAACAGAAAAGGATCTGTTGTTATTCAGTTTTCTTTCTGAGACCTGTGTAGGACGGCGACGATGAGAGGTGTGTAACCCCTGGCGCTTTTGCAGTTGACCTCGGCACCGAGATGAAGGAGATGCCGGACACTCTCTGCATCCCCGGTAGCGACGGTGTGGTGAAGCAGAGTGTTGTTCTCTGAGAACAACGTTGAGGTGTGCTCCTTCTGCACAGACTGACGGAAACTTTTAAAATCCTTCTTTCTCAGGAGCGACAGCATGGCGGTAGAACCTATAAAATAAGAAGAACATTGATTGTTTGCAGATGTTACGGACGGAGTGTGTTGTGTTTGTGTTTCACTGTGTTCTCTCCCAGGCCATGTTTATACATAGCAGGGTACTTATAGAAACAAATATTTCCCCCCCTCCGTTTTCAAAAATAACATTGTGCACACAACATCAAAAAAGTTGTTGTTTACATCAAAACGCATAAATACGCCGTCGAGCGCCATTATAACTATGCCAAACCTATGGGCGGCAGTGTAGGGAGAAGGATAAAGCGATGAAAGCCAAACAGAATCCTCAGAATCAACAACAACGAATAACACGAGCGTCTTCCTGTAACAAACAAACTGTAAACATAGGGCGCTCATATGACATTAAGCATTTCCTGGCGCATAATGTAACGCTTCCGAACCTAAAACCCTGTTTCTCCCCGTTGACACGACAACACATAACCAGCGTTTTCAGAAATCTCCACTTTGGCCAGAGTTTTTAGAAATGATCGTTTTCTGTGATAAAAACTGTGTTTCCGTGTAAATGAGAGGCCAAACCGCGTGGAAACATCTGCGTTTTCCCTTTGTGTAAACGGGGCCCCAGACTGATGCCCTTTCCCCCCCTTTCTGATTGCAACCCTAGCAATCAGGAAATGGAGTGCACCTGAGCTCTCCTGATGGCTATATAAGCTGGGAGCAGACAGACGCACAGCCCTTTTTTTTTTGCCAGCAAGCGGTCGACGATTGTTGTGTGTTGGAACTAGTGACGGTGTGCCGTTGTTGGTGTGATCTTGTGGATCGGGTAGTGAGCTATTGGTTCTGAGTAGTAGAGCATTTGGTTGGTTTGTAGTTAGTTATTTTTTTTCGTGCTTTACTCTTTTGGAAAAGTGGTTTAGTTCTTTGGCACGTCAATAAACCTTTTTGCTTACCGTTACCACTGTCTGTGTCTCCTCCTTGTTCCCCGGAAACTTAAATATTCTTTGTTACGCCCCTGATCACCCTGGTTACTATTTGGGGTCGTAACAGCAGAAAAGATGACTTTGAGTTTCAGTTTCTTGGTTCTAAATCAAATTTAATAAATTCAAATAATTTTATATATTTATATTAGAGCTGTCAGTTAAACGCGTTATTAACGGCGTTAACGCAAACCAATTTTAACGGCGTTAAATTTTTATCGCGCAATTAACGCAATTATTTTATAAAAAAAAAAAAAAAAAAAATATTTTTTTTTTGGCTCAAAACAAAGAAGCAGTAGCCTGACTGCTATGTTCAAATGACATTTGTTCAAAGCAGTCGTTTAATTGCAGTATAGGCTCTTTTTTTGTATCGTCCTGTTTTGATGAGTATATGCCAATGTTGTTATCAATAAAAAATCATTTGCACAAGGCAAGCCGATGCACTTCACCATGTTGATAAGAGAATTAAAATGAGAAGAATTATGGGACAAAAAAATCAAGGGATATTTAGCATAGAAAAATAATTTGCGATTAATCGCGATTAATCGTAAGTTAACTATGACATTAATGCGATTAATCACGATTAAATATTTTAATCGCTTGACAGCTCTAATTTATATTTTTTGTTATTTGTTGATTCGGCTTTTAGGGGTGGAAGTTATTCAAACTGTTGTTTTTTTTAACTTAACTGTCAGCTCTGCAGCCTACAAAGAACAAAATAACAGCCCGCAGTACACTCATAGTCTTACCTGGAGGAAGGTCAGCCATGTCCGGATGCGCAATCTACATTAGAGTACCAAAAATAATATATACATAATTTAATGATACATCATTTAACATTCAAGAAAATTGCTTAATCTCTAACAGAAATTTAGTTTTAGTCGAATATAGTTGCTCATATGGACTTTGTTAATTTGTAAGATGTATATGGAATGATGGGATATATATATACAGGCAGTCAGACAGATGACACAGACCTTCTGCGGTGGACTGATCAGCTGAAGGTATTCTGGTCTCTGCTTGACAGAACCGTTGATGCCTGGAATCTTCAGGACTTCGCTGAGCACCTCTGTTTTACTCACGATATCTGCAAGACACAACGCCAAGAAATGTTGTGCAGCAGAGCATGTGCTAGTCTCAATGTTCCTTCCTGTTTTACAAGCTCACCGTAGTGCCCTCCCACACAGATACATAATGTATTTTATTCATCTGTAATTCCAATGTGAATGACCTTTTGTGTATCACAAGTGGTTTTGAAGATGTAGGATTCAGAGGTGTTAGTGGGTATAAGGAACCTTTACATGTATTCATATTCAGTGATATCAATCTTCATGCATACATTTCTTGTTTCCTAGAATTGGGATCTGCACTCACCAAGTTGACTGCATTCTCGCTGCATAATTTCACAACGAAAAAGGGCAAGTAAGCCAAACAGGCTTACATAACTTTTTATGAAACAGTTGTGCATATATGCATGGACAATATATCTCTTTTGTCCGCAACTGTAAGAGCAACTGTATCCATGATGGTTAGCAATAATAGTGACAGGTAGAGCTGGGTTTCGATTCAAATTTCAAGAATCGATTCGATTCCGATTTTTAAGTTTCAGAATCGATTTTTTCCGATTTTCTCAGATTCCATCCGATTCGATCCGATTTTGATCTGATTTCCGATTCGATCCGATTTCGATTCGATCCGGGGGTTAATGTTATTAAAAATGAAAAATGTATTTGAACCGTTTCCTTCACTTCATGACTGTGTAGAGAAGCAACATATTAAAACTAGTATTATATCAATATTAAACAGCAAATCTTACAAGTATTGGTAGTTACTGATGGCTGGAAGATTGATGAAAAGGTTAAGGGTCAATCTACCTTAAGAAAGATAATTCAGGACAATAAATGGAGGACATCATTGAGGTGACTATATCTGCAACAGTGGATTCCTACTGGGACACTAACCAGTGCATTATTATTATGCTTGAAAATAATTAAGAATTCACCCAAAAGCGGTTGCTACCAAAAGCATTCTTATTTTAAAACTGCTCACACTTAATAAACTGAGAAGTACTGAAACTGAAAAAAAAAATAATAATAATAATTAATTAAAAAAAATCGATCTTTGGACGTACGAATCGATCATTAATATGCGAATCGATTAAAAATCGGAAAATCGATTTTTTCAACACAGCTCTAGTGACAGGCATACCATATTTTATCCTCAAGATTTCATCATACATAGTTCCTTTGTGAAAAGTCTATCTATACATAGATACAGACAAAGAGATAGAGAAAACCCAGAACATAGTCACTATTTGAACTTTAACTTTCAATTTTGACATCCATTAGCCTGTCACTCATAGTGCCTGGTGTGTTTTGTCTGGGGGAGGCGATGGAGCTGCGAGGCCTAGAGTGTACCTGCAAACGATGGCCTTGTGTGAAGGTCCTGGTCCCAGCATTGCTCCATGATGTCAATCATCTGGCCACACTCAGGGGGCTTGTCGTCAGGCACCATGTCTACAGAGGGCCGCTTACCCCCTGATACCTGCACCAGTAGCGTGGTCACACTGCGCCCTGCACACACACACACACACACACACACACACACACACACACACACACACACACACACCTACACACTCACACACACACACACACACACACACACACACACACACACACACACACACACACACGCATACACACTCACGCACACACGCACATACATATAAATACATGCACACACACACACACACACACACACACACACACACGCACACGTACACACTCACACACACACACGCACACATATAAATACGTGCACACACACACACACACACACACACACACACACACACACACACACACACACACACACACACACACACACACACACACACACACACACACACACACACACACACACGCGTATACATAAATTACTGTAGTTAAATGTGTTGGAAAAAAATGTATGATTTGTTTGTTAGGAGAGTTATCTACCTGGGTACGGTCTTTGCTGTGTCAGAATCTCCCAGATGACAATTGCGAAACTACAGGGAGAGAGCACCTTCCAGTCAGTTTTAAAAAAAAGTGGTCCCAATTAGTCAAAGTTTTCATGTTAACTTTTCATATCCTAAGTAGCAATGCTGGAAAACGACAAATTCACACCTGGTGAGATATTGGTAGAGTTTATAGATAGGTTTAAAGACGTAAATAAGCTCACAATATGAAGTTTTCAAACATTGATTACGGAGATGTAACCCTGAGACTGCTTTGCATACTTGGTTGTTGTTCTAAGCCACTTCCACTTCCACCTTATGCAATTCCAGTGAAGAATCTTCAATCAGAAATAAATGATTGCTTCAGTGTTTAAGAAAGTGAAGAAAATGTGAAATAGGATTCCTATTTCACATTTTCTCTCTTCTACCCTCTTTACTTCAATTTATTCCTATTATAGGAATAAAGTGAATAGAAGAGGTTCTGAAAAAAAAGAAATACATATGGCATACCTATACACGTCAAAAGCAGCTCCAGGGGGTTGGGGAGACATGTTGAACATCTCAGGAGGAATGTAACTGATGTTCCCTCTTGACGTCAGGTAATCCAGGAAAATCCCCTTGTCCAAGCCCTCTTCCCACTTTATTAACCCGGAATCTGAAATCTTTTGATTGCAAAAAAAAGCCATCAAAAAATTAATCAGAGCTGATTGTCTGCGTTGGGAATCTTACACAAACTCAAGGTGGCACCTACCCTACCTTCAATGATTTTTTATTCTCCCCGTAATTAACGCCTTGCGAGCCCAGACAAGTATATTTAATGAGCCCACAAACACGCTCTAGCATCTCCCAGGCATTTCGCTAGGCTCATTATATATATATATATATATATATATATATATATATATATGTCCACACTGCTGTGCCTTATTACGCTAGGCTGTTTCACTTGTTTACAGAAACGCAATTTTGGTTCTCACTTTGATGTGGAGGTGCTCGTCGAGCAGTAGGTTGGACGTCTTGAGGTTGAGATGAAGCATGGGGGGAGTCATGCTGTGGAGGAAATTCATGCCCATGGTGACCTCGTGAATCATCTGGAACTTCTTGGGCCACATGATGGTGTGACTGTCCAGGAGATGGTCCAGGGAGCCATTACTCATCCACTCCATCACCACCGCAGCAGGATCGCTGCACAGCCCATAGATGGAAACGATATATTTGATTTTCACTTTTGCTATCTCTGAGGCCTCCTCTGTCATTCTTCTGTAGGGGGTTGAAGGAGGGAGGGGGGGGGGGAAGAGGCGAGTGAAGACGGTTGTAGGGTCGTTATGGCCTTTGATACATCGCATGAGGTGGATTGTTAGATTTAATAATAATAATAATAATAATAATAATAAATGAAATTTATATAGCGCTTAATATGGTACTCTAAAACGCTTAAGATTATAGGCCGACATGTCTCTGTTGTGATTCAGAGAAAGGTACCAGACCAAACTACTATTTATCTCATATTTTTTGAGGAGATGATAAGCAGTAAAATACAAAAGAATCAAAGGAGAAATCAAAGCAGAATGAAAATCAAGCCTCACCTGTAGAATTTGTTTGCCGACACGCTGGTATCTAAGCATTTCAGGGCACATTGCTCCCTCCAGACATTCAGCCTGACTCGGTACACTTTGCTGAACCTGCGCTCAGCCACTTTTATCCAGTCGGGCCCAAAGTCACTCTTCTTGAAGTTCCTCAACTTTCCAGGAGCTCCGTCGAGACAATCCATACGGACAATTGATCCTCACCAACACAAGCTAATGCTACACAGATTCACTCGCTAATCACACACACAAACAAGGATTAGGCTCCGGGCCCGATAGAGATTACGAGCTGCCAAGTACTCGCTGCGCTGCGTCAGCCACGTAGAAGTGCCCAGGGGACGGCATGGTAACACAAAGTGTAAGAACTCCATGCATTTCAATGTCAATGGCTTTACAACAGCGCTTTAAATCAGGGGAGAGCTTGCTCGGACTTGGATGTCACAACTGAATTTATGAGTGCCAACTGGGAAGTTGCTTGTCCTGTAATGTCACAGGACCGGTTTCTATCTGACTGCCTGAAGATTTCTGGCAAAGCTTTCTACTTTAAAAGGGAAACTGGATCTTCCGCATGTCAGCTATTGCTTCATCCTACCTTTCTCTATCAAATTCTTATTTATAACCTACTGAGTTACAGATAGAGGAGTGGCAATAAACGTTGTCACTTTGGTGTCAACAGATTATCAATCACCTGAAAGAGCTTGTTCTGTAGCGCAGGCACACAAGCGAGTAATAAGCGTCTGTTTTAATTGATTTCTTTAACTCGTTTTCCTTTGCCCCATTGATGCTACCTGAATGAGTAGTAGTGAAAAGATTAAAAAAAAAGAGGTGGTTGTGATTGTGGTGTGAAGTGGAAACGTGTTTGTTTGCGTATGTTGTGTGTGAATAATATGCCTGCATAATGTAAAGGGGTGTGTGTGTGTGTGTGTGTGTGTGTGTGTGTGTGTGTGTGTGTGTGTGTGTGTGTGTGTGTGTGTGTGTGTGTAAATAAGACAGCTCCGTCTTGACAAGGCTTATATATGAAAGCTGTAGCTTTTTTGCAAGTCATTAAGTGTTAAAGGATTGATGTAAGTGTGTATTTTTGTCTTAAAGAGCATACAGTAAAACATGAAAAACAAAGGAGATTTGACCTACCAAGGGTATAACCTTTGCCTGTCTGGAAGATAAACTTTTTAGAAGTGGTGAAGTCTGCAGGTACCTAAGAAAGATAAATGGCCTGTCCGCAAGGGTCAGAACCTGTAGAAGAAAATGTCAGAGGAGCGAATGGTTGCTTTGGTTTGATCATTGTGGTACCACGACATCAAATGTATTTTATTTGTGTTTATTTATTTTATTCAACCGATCTTTAACCAGGCAAATTATAATTGAAAAATAGTTAGATTTTAAACTGACTTATTAATAATAATAATAATAATAATAATAATAATAATAATAATTTGAAACAGTGGGATGATTAGGGGGCAATATTGTGCTCTTGAAGCTTGTTGGTGCAAGAGCAGGGTGAGACTTGGCCAGTACACCCGGATGGGCAACCCGACGCCTACATGTGGTGTATGGGGCACGAGAGTTGAGAACTCCTATGATCTGGGCTCGCGTCCGGTCATTCCCATGCTGCTTGCCACATTATTATTAAAAAACCTGTATTTTTCAATAAATATTCTTCATCACAACATGATTGGGGATTTAGGGAGAGGGGGACTTAGAGGGGGCTCAGCCCCCGCGCTGCCTCTGGTCCAGCCGCATTAGGGATGTTTCACAGGCCAGAGGGAAGATAGTTCAAATATAAAGGACCATCTCAACAAATCTCATCAACAAGAACATGTCAAACCCAGAGCGAGAATTCAAATCACAAATCCAAAGAAAAAAAAAAGACCATGATTCGCTCTTTGTTTCCTTCTCATCAACATCTTGGATCTTCCTCATCTTCAGTGTGGTTGCTAAGATTAAAGTAAGCGAAAATTAACGTCTAAAATAGGAGGCACAATGCTGTTTGGAGGACTCCTGTTTCCATCAAGGGGCCGGGTGTGAGGTTTGTCCAGGAATACCAATACCTGGAGGACACCTGCACAGAACTCAGAGGCGGTGTACCAAAAAGGGTCAGAGCAGACTTACTTTCTGAGGACACTTGGTCATTTATCGACTGCAAACAGTCTATAGGTCTGCAAAACTTTATAATACAGAAGTTAAATAAGTTGGTGGTGGCTAGTGCCACTTTCTAGGCCTTTGTGTGCTGGGAGACTGATAATGAGGACAATAGATGCAAACTGAATAACATGCTCAGGAAGGCTGGGGGGGCAGTACTGGGAGCTGGAGGGTTAGCACTGTTCCGAATCATCGACAATATCTCCCCGATCCTTCACAAAGTTCTACCACAGCATAGGAGCACTTTTTGTTATCCTCACCTCACTAAGGTATCTTCACACTTCTCGACATCACCTCTGCAATAGTAATTATATCTATCCATCCGCAATGGGACATTTTTGATTCCTACAACCACACACACATACACACACACACACACACACACACACACGCAGACACGACATGTACTTTATGTAGTATAACACACTCACCTCTAAAACAGCATTGATTACTTCTAACAACTCAGCATCCGATGTGTCGTAATGAAGACGGTCTGACGATCAGAGTGCACATGTTTCACCCATGTTTCAGTGAAGGAGAATCTAAGTGATACTGCTTGTCTCCATTCCCTCCACACGTGTACAGGGTGGTGCTGATTGGAATGCCAGAGGTGTGACTGAGTGGTACTCAGTGATGGTAAATCGATGCAGCCAGTAGATGAAAAACACCTTGGCTGACAGCAAAACACGATTTGTTCACAACCGCAAATACAATTTAGGGGGATATCATTTTCTTTTTATGGGATTGTTTTTCAAACCTTAGGCCTCATCCACTCATGGACTTGGGTATCTCTATAAAAGTGGTATATTCTTTTCTATTTAGTAAAGGCCACTTATTCACACCAAAATGGTGTTCAAGGTCACTGAAAAGTAAGCTTTCTCAATGCAAAATTCTCTGTGTATTCGAATGGACAGGTGGAACATAAGCTTGGCCAGACAACAACATCATGATCACCAGTGTGTTGACATGTGGCTTGTACTGTATTTAATTAGATGTTTACAAGTCAATGTAGCGTTTCTTGGTCACTACACCGACATGTGGACGTGTATAAATACACTGGGGCCAATACTTCTCATTCCTGGTCTCAACCGCGATTCAAAGAACACTACCAACAACGGTTCTTGATCAGACCAGGTTGATCTAGCAGCTAGTGGCATAAATGTGGGAGCGGTTGTTGTTGTATTCGCCACTCAAGAAGAAGCCCATCAATGCGCATGCCCCGAATGTTCCTCTTTGGTGTATGACCCCAAGTTGCATTGGAGACATGTTTTATGGTGCCGCAGGTGTGGACAGGAATCGATTTGAAAAAAGAGGGGGAAAGTATGTTTTCATACATATATGGATGGAGCCTTTATGTCTTAATGTCTGCGGTAACACAGAGGCACACACACAGTCACGCATGTTCACACTGCTTAAATTGGTCCTCAGGGCTTAAACCACTACCTTTGGTGGTTTTATGAGGATTTGGTGTAAACGATGTCACAACCATCCTCTGTATCGATCCCTCTGTTTTATCTACGCTGCAGAGAATTATTTAAGAGACTTTTTCTTAAGGGTGAATCTTTTTGACGGTTGTTGATCCATATATCCGAAAAACAGAACAATCAACCGTTAGGACGATTCTATTGTTCATGCCTCTTATGCGGTTGTGTTTTTTATGTTTTTTCATAAGAGCCACATTCTGAAATCCTATTATATGTTGTTTTTTCCATGATAACTCCATCTCAGTAGAATAAGTATTTCCTCTGTGTGCTTCGCTTCTCTGTTCCCACAGGGCCCCATGACAGAGTAGACGTGCTGTCGAATCACGAGAATTTTCACTCATCCCGAGCCCCATGCCTTTTGTTTATCATTAACCAAAACCATTAACCAAAACTAAAAGAAAATTGGTTATACATCCATACATTTCCGAATCCATTTATATTGGTGGTGGAAACAACAGCGATCTCTCATTTAAAAACAATAACAAGGTCCCTGATCGTAATCAACAGCTTATCGTTCAACGACTTTAGTTTTTTTAATCCAAATGCAATCTCAAACTATTCACTGTTTGCAGATTAAAAAAACCAACTACTCAAACTTCTCTACTGTACAGGCCTAAATTTCGACATCACCCTTGAGCAATCCATACAGAACACAACCAAAAACACAGAGCATCGTGGAAAAATAATCCACCCTGTCTACACTGGCGGGCCATTATAATTTATCGTAAGACAATACAATGGCGGATTTGACAAAGCTAAAAGGAATCTATTCATTCCTGAGTGAACCTGCTATAGCTAACATGAAAGTCTGCCAAAGGTTTGGTTGGTTTGAGTTAGTACCACAGCACAATCTGCAGTGTTACTTCAATCGCTCTCTCACTTGTCCACCTTATCCTCTCATCCCTCTTCTCGTTACGCTTTCAAGTATGGTAATAGATGGATTGAACGTTCATTGGCCACATTTGTTTCATTGTTGAACCATTTCTTCACTTTTGGATTGATGTTCCAGTGCATGCGGCAAGCAAGACTCATGACTGCCTTTCTGATGGGTTACCTGAGGGGAGATGATGACTTGCTCTTTATCAATGGTACCCACACCTCTTGGCTCAGCCAATCAACGCAAAGGATAAGCTGAATAAACTGAGAAAACAACAGAGTCGCTTCTGGCATCGGTATTGTGCGTAGACGACCCAACAAGGCTAACTGTATTCTCAGTGATCCATATGGGATGTGCGAAGGCCTATACGTACCAAAACATTATCAATATATATACATAATGTAACATGGCCACACTGGGTGGTGGCGGGGGGGGGGATTCAAGTGAATAGGATTAAAGTGTAAGAGAATGCATGGTAGAGTAACAACAAACATGTGTTGCAAGCAGAAATATGTAATAACTCAAAATTTGTATTTAGAGGATTAACATGTCCTATGATTGTTTTAGGCCAAAAGTCAAACGTACATTATCAATTTGTAAAATTTGTTACTAAAAAAATCAACATGTGTAGAGCAAGACTCCCTGGCTCCCATTATCTGAGTGCAGTAGCCTAAGAGCGGGTAGCTTGTTAAGATTGCCTAGCTATGGATCCAAAGAAGAGAAAGATAATTTAAGCAAGTTGTTGAAATTTTGCATAGAAAAGCTTTGTGGTACTTGCACTTGGTTCTATGAACATCCTTTCTGTACCGACAGCGATATATTGATGCACTTCTTATGACAAATGTACTTATTGTAAGACGCTTTGGATAAAAGCGTCTGCTAAATGCCCTAAATGTAAAATGTAAATGAGCTAATATTTGCTCATGCAGGGAAGTGTTGCTGGGAATCAATGATACAAGACTACCTAGCACTGAACTGGCAAGTCAAAATTAAATTGTTTGAAATGTTTACCAGTGTTTTTATTTTAAAGATGATGTTTCATTTTCAAAAACAGGGTCAGGCAGATATTTTCTATGATCTAACGATATTAATTTCATTAGCAAAAACATGGACTGAAACTGCGGAGCTAGGACTACTCAATTTCAACTTAAATACCTGTTAGTATATGTATTCCTGCTTTCCCCCTCATGTCTTGTTAGATATAACATCCACTAAGATAAGAAATAGTTGCTTGTTTCGTAGCCTATGTTTTATTGCAATTGCTCATTGCGTAAATTCTAATTGTTATATATGCCTATACAGGCTATTTAATTGCTAAAGTAGCTAAATAGCTAAACCAGACAATCAGTATTCATCCTTCATTGAGGAACAGCGGTCTGTCTTAATCAAATTGTAGGTGAGTGAGATTAAAATATTACAACAAACTTGCGAGACGCATTGGCTATATATATGTCTGGTGGTCATTTGTGGCTGATTAAATGTAGCATTTATCTCAGATTGGCGGGCTGGGAGGCGGTAGCGTAGCCTAATGTAATACCGTGCATTATTGAAGAGCGTGTGGTGCTTACGAGGAGGCTTTAATGTCTGTTATCAGCTTTGGCGATGCGATTGGTTGAATATTATTAGCTAAGCTTGGATTTATACTGGTATAAATTTCAAGGTAATTCATTTATTAGCGCCATGACAAGGGAAGGCAGATCAACCTTTTAGACGTGTGCTGTTTCCTTTCCCATGTGTTTCACTGATTACCAGGGGAGCACATGAGAAGTGTAGAAAACCCAAGTGACAAACAATGTGCATTCATAATTTATCATGGTCTATTATTAGCTAAACAGGTATTTAGGGAAGTGGAAATGAAGGAGAAAAAAATATTCTCCACACGTCTCTACACATTAATGCAGAGGTTGCTAAATAATTGTCTCCGGTCCCTGCCAGCTGTGAATATGAAAAATAAATCCTATTGGATAAAGGGGTTAATTACTTAATTAGCCAGAATTACGTTTTATTTCATCACACTTCTCATCTCATCAAACTTATTGTCCTTTTCAGTTCTGAGGGGCACCACTAAGAGGCAATAGGATGTTTTCCCTAACGCTCCTGCTTTAACAAAGTGTGTTCTCGTAAATAAACAGGAAACAAATACTAGGTCTGAATGCCTTGGGCCTTCTCAAACCTAATAAAAAGCTAATGTTTGGTGCAGCCATGGTTGTATTTTCCGGGTAATGGCGCTGCCGGCGGCATGCTCACGTCACATCCAAGTGGTGTTAAATACCATTCACATCGGCAGATAGCAGATTTACATTACATTACAGCGCCGTTAAGGCTATTGATTTGTTGTCAGCGTTAGAGATACAAATCCCAGTGACCGTTCTATTTGCGGCTGCTATGTTGACAGTGTTTTCCTCGCCGATGATAATAGACGGCAAACGGGGCAAAGTGTGAAATCTGACTGCAGCAGCTGTGTCACATACGAGTGCAGGTGTGAATTGGATTGCTCCTCATCATCTAGTCTGCTCCACACCGTCTGATGCGATGGGCCCGCCTGGGCTCTACAGCTAATATGATTGACTGCTCCTGTGTCTGTTGACTAATGTAATTGGCCGCCTCGATTTGTTGCTGACGCAAACAGCGTAATTGCCGGTGGTTCCTCCTTGGTCACGGTATAGGACCACGACGGCCCTCCTCTGTGAAGGCGGCCTGCAGCGCCGGTTAGAGCCGCCTCTGTGGCTGGGGCCAGTGATTGCATCAGCTGGCATGCCTGCCAGCCTTGCCCCTGGAGTCACCCTGACAAACTACAAACTACTAGGCAGAAGGGAGGGGGATGGGTGCTACACAAGGGTTTAATTGAAGTTATGTTTTCTTTAATTTTCTTTATTGTCAAACAGAAACAAAGTTCTGCTGCAGAAGTGAACACGCATACCACGACGGAGCTACAGAAACACATAGACACTTGTTCACCCACTGACGCACGCACGCGCACACACACACACACACACGCACTTGCACACAAAAACTTTCATTCTTAAGTTCAACCTGGCTATCTTTCTGGCAGAAGACAAATAACCTGCTCATCCCTCATTTCCTGTCCAAGGGCGTCTCCTGTCTGGTGCATCTGTAGTTTGAAGGCAAAGATAATAATTAACTATCTTTCCTTGAAAGGCGCAGGCAGCCCCTGCGCCTTTCGACGTGGGACTGATGGGAGATGATGAGATTCTGAAGATTGGCTCCCATAGCCCACTGGACCTTCTAAACAGAAAGCACTCCCGCTGAGGGAGCTACTATAATCACACTGACGAGGGGAAGATGGCTTTTTTAACACATGCATAAACATGATACGGGTGATAACTCGTAATTATGACCAACCATCCAAGAGAAGGGCCCAGTTTACCTGGGGAGCAGCAGGGGTAGGGAGGGGGGGCTGTTAACTACGCACACAAATCTTTTAGCCGCTCTCTGATAAATGCCTAGGCGCTGGTTCCTGCTGATTTCATTTCACCGAGACAAAAGGATGGCTTCTGCTGCAACTATTACCAAAGAGTCTTGGAAATCTTTTTGTGCCTCGTGTCTAGAATCCAAGATGCTCATTAATCCTGAACAGAGAAGAGGTTTACTTGCAAAGAGACAAAATACTGTGGATCCTTTGGAACTCGATAGCCTGTTAAGTTCAAATAGAGATGATGAGTGGCCATGTTCTACACACCTCCTTGTGGGAAAACACGTGTTCGCTCTCATAGAAAGAAAACAGGGAGGTCTCTGTCAAGGCGACGCGGTCCCTGCCTGCCTGCCTGCCAGGCTAATCCTCCGCTCAGATCTGAGTTCTAACGCAAGTTAAGCCCTCCAAACGAAACCGTCTTGAAGCACCCCTTTTTTCTCGTTAACCCAGGTTCCTCCACCTCCTCCTTCTCCTCCTCGTCCCCAAAACACAGGTAGCCTCCTCAGCTAGCAGCCCATCTCTGCCTCGAGCGCTCTCACGTGCTATGGGTTGGAGTGTTAATGCCTTTTCTTCTCCGGAGCCTTATCTAACCTTTGCGGCGCAGCGAATGTGGTGATATCTGATGTTTATGCTGAGACTCGACGCCCTTGTCTAAGCACTGCCTGCCTTTTTTCTTTCTTTATATTTTTGTCTCGTAAACAACACCTGTGAAATGTCAAGGCAAAGATGCGCTGCGTAAATGCCGCCGTGGATCGCCGTACGGCATACACTCTCCCCCCCTCCGCCCCCTTACAAACATCCCCTTATGTTTCACACTGGCATTTTTTCGTACATTTACATGATAATTGTATTCATATCTATTCATGTCTTTATTTTGTGTATATCAGTATGGCCAGGCTACTGTTCCTCTGCCAGCAGCCCTCTGCCTCTTCTCCGCCGCATTCCACATTCTGTTGATTCCTCTCACACACACACACACACACACACACACACACACACACACACACACACACACAACCCTCCTCTATCTTCGTCCACGTCAGTCTCTTCTCTCCCCCCCCCTCCACCATCGCTGCAGCCAAGGCGACTTCCTATTTTTCACGCTTCTTCACGGTCGGACACTGCGCCCCCCCACACACCGTATCACCAAATTAAAGCACTCTTTCTCTGCTTCCGCTCATTTTCTCATCACTCCAGCACGTCCCCTGCTGCACTACACTACACCCACCACCACCCACCCACACGCTGCTCTCCCTCTCCCAGCCCGAGGAGAGCAGGGCTGGGTGCTGGGATGCCAGTGCAGGTACACCGCTGGTGAGTAATTAATCATGTGGAAGAGACTGATGGTTACGCTGGCGCCGGCTGACAGGGCCCTGGGTACCGGGCGAGTCCCCACTGGCCCTCCTGCTAACCTGGGGAGTCCCGGGAAGCGCTCGCACACACACACACACACACACACACACACACACACACACACACACACCCGCACACACACACACATACACACAATCCGACCAACTCCAGCAGGCACTCATCTCCCTAGAAGGCACTGATACATTCATCAATTTGGAAAAGAGGCAAATAGTTCCCATTCCACAGGAAACCTGTTCAGCCTTTGAGAGTTTTCACTAAAGTTCATTGTCTGTGAGTTAGTTGTAACTCTAGATGTGGGTAATAGGAGAAACAGTGTTAGTATGAGGGAAAGCAGTGAGAAACATTAGAATTAGTGGTAATAGTAACAGCATGAGCAGTAAACATAATAACAGTAAGAGCAGCGGAAATCGTAGATTGTATAGAAAGAAATTACCTTTTTGGATGAATACACTAATATGTCGATATGTCTACAGTCTACACCACTCAATGGTATCATATTTCCACATACCATCACAATGCATTAGCCGCACACCTGCGTCATCCCCCGGTGCCATCCACATGTGCACCTTTAGTTGGAGTCCACAGCTAACTGGGTTGGTCCATCTCACAGTGTTTCGAGGTCACTGCTCTTGGCTGCACCCTCTCACTGTGTGGGGGAAGCATTAAATTTCCAATGCCTGCTCCTGGAGATAAGACTTTCGGCAGAGGCCACATTTCTATGCTCCGGCCCAGAAATATTCAATACTCTGTATATGCTCCAATCTATTGGAATCCTTCTGAGGCCCAGCTTCAGGTTTACCCCACGCACAACCTTGGAGAGCATTGCACCCCAGACGGGCAGATGGGCACGGATCTAGGGTTGTTTGCAAAGGCTGGTCGATTCAAATCCATTCAATGTGATATTTGTTCGAAGATATTCATAATCCGAATGACCACGAATGACCATAGCGCTTTCGTGATAATACTATAATTAGTATTATATTGTGACTAGAAGCAGGGATCCTTATCTTACAACAAAAAAGGGGAGAAAACCTAGCCATCATTAGTAAACAGGCAGGACCTTCATACAGACGGACAGTGTTATATATCAGAGCCTGCATCGAGTGGAAGGGTTGAGGCTGGGAGGTGGGTTTCCAGGCGACTGATGTAGCCTCATTAGATCAGGTGTTTAACATGGACACCCTGTGCATAAACTTGTGAATTGGGGTCCCTTGTGCAGACAGTGTGGGCCAGACTGACCTCATGGCATTCTGTGTTACAAATGTCACAGCCTTTAGCTTGTCACTTATTTGGCTGTGGTTTGGTGAGGAGTTTTTCTCCCCTGTTGTCAACTTGCAGTGGTCTGGTCAATATTTAAAAAAAAAAAATTGAATGCGATAAAATAGCTTCCTTTCTTACAAATTCCACCCTAAGATGCTTTTTCTTTTTGTTTTGTGGACTTAAGCCACTTGATTTTCTTCTGAGGAGGCGCTTTGGGGGATTTGTTAATGTATTGTGTCTCGCTCTTTGAATGCAATAAGGCTTGTTGGACATTATTGGGTGTTTTTTGCTGAACAGATAAGCTTATCTATAGTCTGTGACGATGCAGTTCTACGAAAACTAAGCAGGCTTAGGCTTTCTTTTTTATGTAAATTTTGGACTTTGTGCAAGTTGTAGTGATGGTGTTCCACTTCTACTTTGGTCTACCTTGCCTGATGTGTTGAGGAAGAGTATAGGTATTGTGGAAAAGGTAGCAGGTATAGGCATTGCTTACTCAGCTCCACTTGTGCGCAGTCAAGGTCAGTTACATTTCGATTTGGATCCTGCTCCATCCAGTTCATGATTATACCTACCTCGACCCCCTCCAGGACATGGCATGAATGCCTTTGAAAGCACTGCTTACTTTCTGCGTTGGAATGATCACACTTGGAAGGATGGTTCAGCTTCCATATCTGTGGTAAATGTTGCATTGTTTTACATCATATCTGCGGGTGGCCTTTCCCATAAGCCATTCCTCAAAGCTACACTTGTTCAGGCTCAGTGAGTTCATATCTTCTTGTTTTGTTTGAGTCAGGCGTACAGGTTAATAATCAGAATGGAAAACGATTTGCTTTGCCTTCCAAATCACCCTGTGTTTTTGCTGTTGTGCTTTTGTCTTTGCGGTTATTTTCCGATGTCCGCTTTTCTATGTCCTGTTGTTACCAGCCTAATACTACATCTGATATTGCTGGGGACAAATGTTGATGTTTTTTCAACGTATATTTTAAATCAATATGCTTTAGATTGATTTGACCTTCCATTCCCCACACCAAATATCCGTAATGAGTAGGATTAATATACTGAACATAGTATGCAAGGCAGCAGTGCGTTGTTGAATCAATTGCTGCTCTAGTGATGATTAAAATATGATCAAGTTAGGAACACTATTTATTTGAACATGTGGCCAACAGAGGGGCTAAGCCCCACATGCTGCAAGTTTCAATTAAAGTTATATTATGTGAGACTTAAATTTAGTGGAGTCAATTGTGGCCCCCCAGATCCTAATTCATGGAGTGCTCAATTTTTCCAGGATTCTTTATTGGCAAATGATCCTGGGAATTGCTCATCAGATTAGTGGATTCATAGTCAGACCACGGCTAATGTATTCGACACTTTTTACAATAATGGGCTGCACACTATTTCAGAACATCTTTTGATCGCTTGGCTGAATTGTATTTCTATTTGAAGACATAAGACAAGGAATAACAGGTTTGTTTGCTTTGTGATGAGCAAAGAGTGGTAGGGTTCAGCATGTTTTTTCAGAGGTATAATGTAAACGGACATGAACTCTGGAAGTGGTTCATGAAGCATATCCCGGTCCCAGGCGAATCTTCAGTCAATAATGTTATGGGCGGAATGGTAAAACAGCCAAGCCTACAGGGTCTGATTTACCTCAGAACAATACAACTTTATATGGCATGCCTTGACAACTTGTCTTGACCACTAAGTGTCGAAGCACCATGAATGTGTGGTTCAATGAGGTCATAATTAGGGATGTCCCGATCCAGCTTTTTGCACTTCCGATCCGATACCGATATTGTAGCTTTTAGCATCGGCCGATACCGATACCGGCCGATCCAAGCATGTATTAAAGATTAAAGATATTTACTTATTTTGTTGTACTACTCATGTTGAAAAGGGTTTTACTCTTAAGAACAACTAGCCAACTTAATTAGGTTAGTTTGAATAATCCACAATGGTTGGTAATGAGAAGCTGACCTGTTTATTCAGGGTTAAATAAACACAAAATAGACAAAATAATAAATAGTCAAATTACCACACACACACTGAATTGGCATCAGTGCTCTGTTCTTGAACAACAAGAGTGTAAACAATATTGTAAACAATATAACATTATATATAAAAGCAACACACACAAAACCTGAGTAGAAAATAGTCAAATTACCACACAGTGTGCGCTAGGTGTGCTGAACAACGCGGACCGGATTTGGGGGGAAAAGCTGAAAAAAACTGGAATGGATTACCTACATTGGTGCGCTCGAAAACACGGACCGGAGTTTTGAAAACAAACTGGATCGGGAGTCCGGATCGGGATTTTCCCGTGCAGGCCGATCCGATATTGATATGCATTTTTTTACTAATATCGGCGGCCGATCCGATCCAAATGTTAGCTTTAATATCGTCTGAGGTAAATACGATTCAGTAATTGACCTTGCCGACAACGTAAACAATGAATTAAAGTAGCCTACCCTGAGAAGACCAGATGGGTCATAATGGGAGGTTTAGGTGGTCCTGTCTAGGGCTTGTGTTAATGCTATTTGGCTGTGTTGCAGGGCTTGCCCTCACTGTCTACCTGACTCTCTTTAAAAGAGAAATAAAAAATGATATGCAGTGTTTCGCAAACACTGAAATAGATTACAGTATCAACAGTAATTTATTTTAATGACGCTATTTTCCCTTCTTTATGCACAGGCTCCTGCAGGATACCTCAACAACTGTCAATAATTTACTGTTTTCTAGGTCAAACGTACAGAAATGTGAAAAACACTGTTTCCTATTAGGTTACCGTTTTTCAGAAGACACTAATCACAAGCTGCCTACACCCTCTTTAGGTTGAACAATTGGCGGACTGTGATACCTGGGTAGGATTGGCACCCAGACCAATTGGTCTGTGGGACATCTGATGTTGGACTGACAAAAGGGCCTGCTTAAAAGGATGATGGGATATCCCCTGAGTTGCTCCATTGATCAACTCCTTAGGAACAGTAGGGGGCCAAGATCTGGCAGTGAAGAGGATGAGTACAGGATGAAGACTAACATATGTGCTGTACTATCAATTAACAGTGGAGATCTTTTCAGGGAGGGCTGAAGGCACGGCATATTTTTCATCATATTAGCTGTTTGATCAGCTAATAGTTGGGGTCAGAGACAGGGCTGTGGAAGGGAGGGGGAGGGCAGGGAAAATATGTAATCACATAAGCTGTTTGGTCAACTAACAGTGGGGGGTCGGAGACAGGGTGCAGGCAGGTAGGTGGGTGAAAACCGAACAAAGTGAAACCATATTAGCCGTTTAGCTATTAATACATTCTTCTTTATTTGCTCAGAGGAGAGTCAAATAGTCGGACTGATATTGACTAAAGCCTTGATGTTCTCATCACTCACAGACATTGGTGGGACCACCACCGTCACAACAGGTCCCACCCCGATATTCCCCCTCTCATTGCTCCGGTGCAGTTGGCTGGCTTTGAATCTCGAAGGCAGATTAACTGTCCCCCTTCTTAAGATCATAAAGAGCTGCGCTGCAGGTGGTGGTGACGAGTGCTACCGCCGGGAAGGCCTCGCTCTCGTTCTCGTGTTATCAGGAGAGCCATGGAGCGCATACCGAATGGGCCATTCCTTCTCAAGTTTGTCTTTGAGCATGATTGGCCTGCAGATCTTTGAGAAGGTGAGGAATTCAGAGTTGCCTCACAGCTCTCTCTCTCTCTCACACTCAGTGTCTCACCTCGCTGTAGCTCCGGCTCTGACTCACCCTTTGTGAGGAGGACGTCACGTACCACGAAAGGGTTCGAGCTGGGATCAAGGCTCCCGGCTCTGAATGCTAGGTGTTCACTTTAGGCTACATGGCTAAATAATGCATATTGGACCTTGGTGGACGGATGATCTAACATATTCATGGTGAAAATAACCAGAGGAAGTAGGTCTATGTATTTATGCAGCTCCTTCATTCATTTCTGTAGGTTTAATGGGGACTGTTTTGCTCTCCGGCCATGGCCAACACGGGTGGTCCGTAAAGGAGAGCTGGATGACTGTGATCTAAAATGCTGTAAATATTTGATGTATTGTCTGGGAGATTTATTTAGTATTAAGTGGACCTGAGTAGCTGGCAGTTATTACCAACTGGGAAGTGATAAGTGTGTGGGATTTACCAGTGTGGACATTGTGTATTTAGTTGCTGTGAAACTTGGTTATATTTAAGCTTCAGGTAGTGGAGCCTCAATTCTACATAAGCCTGGAGGGACTTTTATGATAATTTCACCATAAAAGTATTTTGTAGAATATAGCAGGTCATAATAGCATGATATATAGGAACAGTTAACACAAGGTAGCTTTTCAAGTAGAGAATTAATTACTCTTTCACATGGATTCTCAGTGGACGTTGGTTTTTGTTCTGTAGTGTTGTTCTGTGGTGTATTATGTAAATGACTATGGCCCATGTCCAGTTTCCCTCAAAATTGTACATTTCTATGCAGACGACTTATTGACTGCGTGCATCCATCCGTTTAATTAAATTGTAGCGGACAATATGTGCCAGTAACAGGGGGTCCTCTATGTCCTCAGACTCCACTGGGGTTACAACAGATGAAACCAAGGACAACAGCATTTTTTTCATGCATGTTCACCACTGTCTTTGTCCTCTCTGTGAACGTTCATGGCGTGTCCTCTCCGTGTCCTGTATGTCCCCGTCTCTCCTCAGCTGCAGCCCACTCTCCCACCCCGTTTCAAAATCCAATTTACAGCTCTAATCTGCTCCTTCTTAGTATCTACGCTCGATCGCTGCTTTCATGTGATTGTAACACGTATTTTCACTTTGTCTGTCACTTTGCTTGGGCTTCTGTCATCTCAATCCCTCCTGTTTATCGTCATTCCTCCTCGAGGTTTGCTCTCTCTGTCCTAAGCGTCGATGCATTGTCTACCACTCCCCGCAGTCCTCTGAGCATTCTGTATTATTCTGGTTTTCTTCCTACCTCGAAGAAAAGTTCATTGTTTCAAGTCTGTAGTCCTCCCTAGCTCTTAAAAATTGATTTTGTACATAGTTTTTTCATCTTTGTTTCATCTTCTTAGTCTTCCCTCCTCCTCTTCTTCCTCTTCATCACGCTAAGGTATTCTCTAGCTTTGTCTCTTGAAACTTTCTGCCCTTTATAATGGTCATTTCTGCCTCTTTATCCTTTTCAACTTGAACAAAGTTATCTCTTTGCTTTTGAAATGTGCGCCGTTAAATCAAAAACCATTGATATTCTTATTTGTATGCAGTTTAGATTGAGGTTTACGCACTTATCGGAGGTACACTCCAAATGTATTTTTGCTGAATCATTCCCAACTGCAATGTCTTGGTCAATTCAATGATATTCATTGTTTATCCTCCACAAAATGTCTTCCTTTTTACTCCCAAACTTTGGTGGCGTTGTAACCGTTAATGTGTGAACATAATCGTCCTTCTTCCTCAAGTAAGTTAAATTGCGTTTTTAAATTGCGTTCTTTAAGATGCCCAAAAAGCTTTACATAGTGTGTGTGTGTGTGTGTGTGTGTGTGTGTGTGGGGGGGGGGGGGGGGGGGGGGGGGACGATAGCATCCATCACTAGGATTGTGTCCCTGATGATAATCATGACGCAAATCACTAGCCTGTTTAGTCCTGTATATAAGACTGCTTTGTGATAACGTTGTGTTTTTGTGTGGTTTCCTAGGAAAACTGTCAGGAGCCAGAGTGAGCAGTCTGGATACAAAGTCAATAGAGGGGACCCTGTTGGGGCAGCTTGGGGCCTCGCTGGCAGGTGGCCAATTCCACTTGATAAAGACATCAAAGATTTGTTTTTCCTCTGCCAGGGGAGCGAATGACCGGATATTTGACTGTAGAAGTGGTCTCCAGCATCCATAATCAGGGGTGGGGGGGGTTGCTGCCCTGCAATGCTTCAGTCCTCTTGTTGTCATGGGTCAGCTGGTGTTCATCACTGTGCGCATGGCTCTCTCTTTCTTCCTGTTGTGGCAGAATATTCCAACGACTGGTATCATTCATATCTGTGTGTTTTTTTTTGTGATTGTTTGTTTTCCCCAGTATATAAAATGTCTACTCTTTTGATTTCATATCTTGGGCACGCCTAAAGCAGACATGTATTTTGTCTTGAAGTTTTGCATGGAGATTCAGTTACTTCTGTACGGTATGAACAGGTCGTTCTCTTTGCTACATTTTTGAAGCACAACCGTGATAAACTCCCAATGTGGGCCACTCTACAATTTATATTTTGATTGTGATCTATGTATTTGTTTATTGAACGGGGAAAGACTCTTGGTGAAAAGGCAATCAATCCTTTAGAGTGGAGCTGGGGTGTGTCTTTCTTGTGGCACACGTTTTCCATTCTTACCGCCATTGTCTGATAAACCGCTGGACGAGGAAGTGTTGATGGAATATGGTGATTTAACGGTGCCACGCCACAGTGACAGCACGGGGGCGACCCGCAGCTAACAACATCCAGGCGTCCTGGGAATTCTTCCAGGACGACACTGCTCTTCAATCTTGCTGCAGAAGAAACACAGGTTTGTTGTGCTCCTTTTTGTCACTAAGACCTTTAGCTCTGTCACTTTGGATGACAGATACCGCTGGGCAGGTTGATACTCTATTCCCTCCCAATTCCGGACTTCCTTCTTCATCCTTAACCCTGGTGGCAGTTTATCCCGGTCCAGGTCCAGGATATCCGCTGCCAGCTAACGTGAAACTGATCACAATCAGCTTCTCCTTTATTTTCATCATGTTAAAAAATAACGTCTACACTAAACGAGCAACCCAGGACCTCCGGGTGCCATTTATCATAGATTCAAAAGTTTCTCTCTTGGAAGTGACTTATGACCTACTCATGATGAGGCCTAACACATCTGAAAGATTGTCCCACTCCAAGACAGCGGACCAATGTCGCCCGTAGCTGGGACCAAAATTGACTATTTTGCGGTGAAGCAATTACAGCGGATGGTTGGGGTAAAACAAGGCCATCGGAAAAAGAGGCGGCTCACAGCCAGCGGCCTTGATATGCATTCTCTCTGCTGCTCCATTTGCGTTTGACCAGTAACATAGATCTCCCTTTCCAAAAGCTGGGATGATGTTATGACTTTTGGATTTTAAAAGCCAAAAAAAAACAACTATCTATTACTGTTGTATTTCTTTCATCTATTTTATTATGATTTTGCAGCATGCAACACGCTGCAACATGTTGCAGCGTGTTGCATGCTCCGGCATTTACAGTGATCAACTATATCGATATATACCCTGTGTATTTCCTTAAAAGGGTGCAGCGAAAATCTAAACAAACTATTTGTATATATATTCAGTCAATATGGTAAGTTTTGTTTAATATATGTATCCAGAGATGAAACAATCATGAAAATATGTTGTCTCCCATTAAAAAAACACAAAATAATGAGATGTTCCTAATACATTATACATGTATGGAAAACAAACAAATAACTTACCAGGGCACAGGTTGGAAAAAAAATGGGCACAAAAAGCTCAGTGTATTAATTTGCCCTCTTGCTTCAGGGTTTTACTTATCTCTGGAATATCCGGAAAAAATAAATACGCCCTCATTGCAAATTGTGTACTTTGCAAAGCACACATAACCCTCACAGTCTTTTTACTGGAAGCTTATGTCCTCAACACTTGATTTATTCATGGTTTGAATTTCTATGACAAACAAACCAAGATCTTCATTGGCTCCTGCCTCCCCCGTCAACACGGAGGCTTACAGTGATAACACTGCAGGTATCCCATTTTGGTCACGGTACGTTTCTTAGATGGTCGTGCATGTGTAATTTCATCGCATATGGTAAGGACGTTTGGGCAGCCGCATCACAACAAGGGCGTTTGCAACATTATGGATTCATTAAATTCACACCGTAAAACGATTTCAGGATATTACGTTTTTTGTTTGTTTAACTTACCTCTCAACTTATTAAAGGACGACAGAGAAATTATTGTTGTTGCAATAAGTATCGAAAGGTAGATCCCCATCTACATATACTTATTTTAGGGGGAAATTGATATGACTTTTGGTTAAGCTGTCGTGAGCTTGCAATTTCATTTTCCAATCAATCTTTTGAGACCTTTCTGGAATAACAAAAACAGATCATGTCAAAGAGAAGAAGGAAAGTCAATTTAACCAGAGTCTGGGAGTAAAATAGCATTTTCAAATGCAGATCCTATCAGTGGAGTTAGAATGAGGCGTGCATACTACAGGGCTCACGCGATTGTAAAACCAGCAATTACGGCCCATGTGTGAGGCACTGTGCAGAATAGCAATGCATTAAACATAACAGCATGCTACTGCACTTTACACAAGAATACATCAGTTCAAACGTCAGAAGGATTTATGGTTTTATGAACTCTAAAGCCCAATAAAGGAATCTCATCCCGTCATAATGGTGTTGCTTTGTGGGCAATATTGACCTGTCATTGTGTGTATGTATTTTAAGCTGTTTTCACCGGATCTCAAGCACCTTGCCCTCCATCTATTTTTCTTTCAGCAAATACATTACCACTTATGTGTTTATATTTAGGATGCCACGGCACTTAACAATACAATACTCTAACCACTAAAGCAGAAAAAACGATGTTTTTTTAATGTCGTTTTCCAAGTATCATATTATAAGTACCACAGTAGCAGCTGCGCGAATGGAAATCGTTCAGCCTTGAATTGCCAGGAAAAACGTGGTTGCAAAAAGCCATAAATTCCCTATATATAAGGACAGAGCCACAAACAGGCTGCCTTATATCAAAGGGCTGAGGGGCCAAGTAGCGGACAGAGACAATCAACTAAAGCTGCCGTCTCAAATCGCCCTTGACAGCCGTTTACATACACACACATATAAAAAAGATTATATCAACTATACCTCAATGGGAATAAAAGCTGAGCTATGGCACCTCTAACACGATCACGCAGCTGTGAGGAGGGGGTGAGGCTAGAGGATGTGATGCCGCTCATCTGGGGGTTTAATCAATGGGACGAGATGGTACATTTGGTCCCGAGTAATTAGCCTGTTTGAAAAAGTGTGATGGGCACTGGGTCGATTTATTTATTAAATGTCTTTCTCGAGGCAGAGGTGACATTGAGACGTACGGTCAAAGACGAAGGGAAATCACACGGGAAGGAGACATTTAAATGCTATGAAAACTTATGTGACACCCGTGGCTCAGCAGTGATGAGCTTCAAGTGATGAGCTTCATGCAGGAGTGGAGGACCTCGACGCCGTGCAGCTCCCGCAGTTTGTGCATATGTCTGGAAGAGAAGGCGGGGAAAAAGGGATTAGGAGACAAGGACCGGGAAACCTGTTGTGACCTCGACGTGCGTCAGGGCGGGGAGTCTCTGTCTGTCTCTATCGGGGGATGTTAAAGGTAAGCGTTGTGAGTCAAGTTACAGCTAGCTAATAGGCCTTTCACACATAGCACAGAGAGCCTGAGCTCCTCTCTATAATCCGCCGTATGCGTCATCAAAAATGTCAGAATCCGCCCCCTCCGGAGTTAAATCTATAAAGTTCGGGGAATCGGAGGGTCTGAGTATCAACGAGCGAGTGGGCGTGCGGCTGCCGTGTTGATGAGGTTTCTATCGTGAGACTGGCGGGAAACTGGGACCAGGGAGTGTAGCTACTTCGTACTCTTCTCTTCTCGCCAATGTTTGCGTTCCAACTTCTTTCTGCTTTCCACTCTTCTGTTTACATGGCGGATCCGTAGTATTAACATCACCAAAATAATGGTCAGCGTTACGGAGTCGGTCGTCTCTCCCACCATCTTCGATGTATTGTAAAGAAAACCCTGAGACTTTAAGTTTGACGCTACTTCCAGCCTCCTACACACTCATCCCAGGAGTATCTCCAACAAGTGTGGACACGTCTGGTATGGTTTGTCTCCTGTTGTGTCTGATCATCATCAACCACAAATCATTCCGGAGTTCCTCCTGAGGCCATGTGCCTATGTAGGAACAAAGCTGTGCATCAGACACACCTCTACTTTGTCGACAACTCACACTGATGACTCGACAACCATGACTCTTTGATCACGCACATATATCATAAGAACATAATGGCTGAATGATGTTAGATGTCTTTCTTATGCATTAGGATAAGATTTATTGCCCTCTCATTAAAGGAAAATGCATAGTCGCTTTGGCTGTCATCTTCATTAGACACACGCCGCATGAAGCTTTTCTTCGGTTTGGAACAAAGATGAATTCCCCGAACCCCGAGTATGTTTCAGACGCAACCGGCTGGAACCGATCTTCTCAATATGTTTTTGTCACAATAGTTTCCCTGACTTTCAGGATTAATAACTATAACTGGAGACTCTGAGTCGGCCAACTAGCTTAGCTCTCGCACTGCCAGTCAGTCAACCTCATATGAACCGCTGTTGGCCAAAGATGTGCATTCTATGCAACACATTAGTCCCCATACTTCTCAACAGTCGCAATGCTGAGCGCGTTTACGCCTCATTCATGGACATTTATTTTGAAGGGTTCAAGCATGTGGTATTTTAATGAAGGCCGTAAAGACATTCTTGCAAAATTCTCAACTCAGTAATCTCAGGGATTGAATATATTTCAAACTGTGTAGTAAACATAACATAGGATCTATACTATCTGCTATTATAGTATCATCATCTATGCATCTATTCTAGGCTTTGAGTTCTGAGATTCATTCCTTCAAAGCCTGTGTGGGACTAAACTTAGCATTCAAGGTGGGTAACATTTGACTCCATGTGTCGTGGTTTCCTGAAATTTAATTATATCTGGTTTACAAGGTTATTCAATTCTGGGTTGCACCGAAGACGTTACACTGAAACACACTTGGGATGCTCTTTCCAATTATTCACGCCAAAGCAGATGCGACAGCCCGGCCTGGACAAACTTGACAAACTTTGACAAATAAATGCATGAAAACCGCCGCAAGAACTACATCAATAAAGTTGCTCCATTATTATTAACATTCCCTCATTTACACATCATTTCCATCGGAAGAGCTGGAGCGTGAAAGAAGGAAATATTACCTAGACCCAAACCGTGCCTCCGCAGAGACTGCCGATGTTGTCGGCGAGATTCATTTTTCATAGGATTACAACTTTTGATTTATTTATTGGATACTTAAAATTCTCCTAATGAGGCCCATTGATGGTTACACTAAGCTAGGCCTGATCTGGTCTCCTACACCCGGCTGTCATGGATCTACGATTCCCCGTTTGTTAGGTGTGCAACTCCGCCATTAAATAAATCATATGCGCTACGCACATTCTAAATCAAACAATATCATCATCAATATTTTGTAAGACCTTGTTTTCCGTCCGTTGTACAATGTTGCCATGACTCAGCCAATATCTGTTATGTAAAAGGTGAAGACAAAATATGACAAAAAAATATATATATATATACCTTCAGCAGCTCCACCCCCAGGGTGTACCATACACTAGAACAGGGGTACTCAAGTAGAAATGATGAGGGGCCACAATTTTTTTTTTCAGTGACTCAAGGGGCCGGTCGGTATACGTGTGACTGAGGCCGATATATGCTCTGTTTTAGACGTTACGCGTAAGCACGTAAGATACATAACCCCCCCTTGCGTGGTAAAATATCCCCCCTTACGTGCTTAAGTGCGTCGGCCAAAATTCCTGACTATGCGACTGAAACACTACGGCCCTACGCAGCTCGCAAAGACTGTGATTGGCCAGCTAACCACATCCTTTCAGGAGTCTCACATTTCCGGTTTTACAGCATAATAGCGCCAATTTTAAAAGGCCGTGACAGAAGCGAATGAAGAATTTTGAAGAAGGAGAAGAAGAAAACACAAGAACGAATTATGATAATTATAAATATAAACAAGCCAGCGATTTCCACTTCCACGCCCACAGATTCGTTCGTTGCTCCCCCTACTGTTCTAGCGGAGAATCCCCTTGCAACACGCGCAATCCTTAAGGAACCTTAAAGGAACCGTAAATCAAAACTTGTCTAAAACAAGTCCCTTGTGTAAATTACGTGCTTACGTCTCTGCGTCTAAAACGACCCTAAATCGGCCTTGACTGCTGCTGAGATGGACTGTCTGCCTCGAGTTTGGGAGGGCTGGAGCGGTCTGTGGGCTGGAGTGCTATCTGTTTATAGTTGCAACCCCCAGCCTCGTATTGAGATCGCGGCGCGCGGTTTCAAAATAAGAACGCCCAGAACGATTTATTATTATTTTTTTTTTAATAATTTAAAAAACTTTCAAAACAGCTCAAGGGCCATTAATAGACACCCCGCGGGCCACAAAAGGCCCGCGGGCCGCTACTTGAGTATGACTGCACTAGAAAGTAATCAGTAGGCTCGGACAGAGAGAGAGAGAGAGACAGAGAGAGAGAGAGAGAGAGAGAGAGAGAGAGACAGAGAGACAGAGAGACAGAGAGACAGACAGACAGACAGACAGACAGACAGACAGACAGACAGAGAGAGAGAGACAGAGAGACAGAGAGAGAGAGAGAGACAGAGAGAGAGATCCACCTGGGTTCAGTGTGACACAGCTTCCCCAGCGCGATGGCGGCGTTGCGCTGGGCCTCCGTCCTCCCGGCGGGGGTGTTGTCGGCTGCAGCCAGGCGCAGCAGCAGAGGAACGGCGTCGGTGGCCAGCAGGTTAAGGGCTGCTCCCTGCACCTCCAGGCAGTGGCTCAGGCACAGGGCGGCGTTCCCCAGCACCACCTCATCATCGCTGGACCGCAGCAGGCGGCGGAGGACCGACAGCCCTGGAACAGAGAGAGCCAACGTACTTTAACGCCTTGCTAAAGCACATTTTAGACACAGATTGGTCGAATTTGCATTTGGCGTCCGACAGCACCCATAGCCATTATTTGTAATAATTGTGCAGCAGATGGCGCACCCAGTTAGTGCAAACTCAAATGCTTTGCTTTCCATTAGAGTTAAACGTCCATCTGTATACTTACATTTTCCAAATTTCTTGAAGTTCTACACCCTGATTTGCATTCAGAGAACACTTTCAGAGGAAAAGCAGTCCGTCTTTAATTTTGCAACATGCTAATTGTTCTTTCCTCTACATTTTCAGCTGCATAAACAATAAATCAGTGCTACATACTGGACACAGATAAACACAGACACAAAGCAAGTATAGACACAATGGCCCTCATTTATCAAACGAGCGTACGACAGAAAACGTGCGTAAAATGGACCTACGCTCATTTCAACGTTGAGCTTGGCACTTATCAATTTGAACGTGAGCACAGGCTGCGATGAAATCTCACGTCAGGTCTGAGCTCGTGTACGCAAGTTTTTTTGGCGCAACATACGGGTATTTCAATGATGAATAGTGCAGCACAATTAGCCCATGTTCAACATCTGTATTAATTACTAAATAAATTGGAATTAGCCCAGCCGTTCAAACAATTACAATCAAGTCAGGCCTAATTAAAAACAGTATTGCTATGAAAATAATTAGAATGTGACAGGTGAAATGTTTATTCAGCTGTCTATATTAACAGGAGCTTTGCCAAATAGGTGGTTGTGTCTCAGCGATGGCAGATCTGGCTCTGTTAAGGACCTCAACGCACAGACGAGAGAGTTTTTCGAGACCGCGCCGATTTTTTTAAGGAGGGCGATGAATGGCTCTTGAGTCGTTTTCGTCTCCCAAGGCATCTCCTGATGGAGCTATGCAATGCTTTGGAGCCACAGTTAAGGCGAGAAACTAGACGATAAAACGCAATACCTGTGCAGGTTTGCTCTACCTTGGGATTTTTGGCCACCGGGATCTTGCAGCGGGAGATCGGGGACAGGTCTGCTATTTCCCAGCCAAGTATTAGCAGAACCATGCCAGCAGTTTTGGCAGCTATAATGTCCCTCTCCGAACGTTATATTAAATTCCCATGTAATACCGATCAGCAAACTGGAATCAAACGGGATTTTTATGCTATTGCTAGGTTTCCAAATGTGATTGGTGCGGTTGATTGTACCCATGTGCGTATGAACCATCTATTAATGATTACGCGTACATCAACCGCAAAAGCTACCATTCAGTTAATGTTCCGATTATTTGCGATGCCAGAATGTCAATCCTGAACATGGTAGCCCGATGGCCTGGGGGCACGCACGATTCTTTTATTTTCCAAAATAGCAACGTTGGGCATCGTCTACATCAGGGCGCACTACATGGTCAGAGTCATCTCGGTGAGTTACGCTGCAGTCGCACTGCACCGGCCTCCTCCCGTTTCTTGCTTGGCCGGCTTCACAGCCGCAACACGTTTTTTGGTGCTGAGCTTCATGTCGGACCATTTTTTCTTCACCTTATTCGGAATTAAATAACTTTAACGGAATGCAAACAATAGCATATATGTGAAATGTTTTAAGCTGGATAACAGAAGTTGTACATTTAATTTATTATTTAATTAATTTAATTAACAAACCTCTTCCGTAGCCCGACGAACATTGGAAACACTATTCACGGCAACAGTTATTTCCTTCCATATAGCATTCTTTTGCTGGCCTTTAATGCCAGCTATAGGCTACCAAATAAAACCAGACGGTTCGCATCCACCAGTGACCCGAGCGTCTCCATTTGGGTCTCGGAAAAATTCCTCTATTTTACCGTTGGACGTTTCTCCATGTCGTAAAAGTTAGGGGCGAGACTTCTGAAGACGTGCTTTTATATGGGCGTGTTACGTTAATTACGATCGATCTCAGCCGCCGTATTTATCAACACCAAGATCCTTCGTACGCTGGGATTGGTGTGATACGAAGGTTTCGTAAATCTCACGTGGGTCCTATCGTAAGATGAATCATGCGTTCAGATTTGCGCTCATTTCTACGGTCGTTTGATAAATGAGGGCCAATGTGTGCGTGTACATTGAAATAGGTGAATATTATATTACTCATACATGCACCCCCGAGTGTGTGCTCCTTACCTACACACGCACCAAACAAGCGCATGAATGCGTGCGCACACTGTTTCAGCGTCTGAATACTAGGTCAGGCAGCACACATTATTCATAGTTTAAGGAAGCAGATTGAACATGTAATGCCAGCGTGTCAATCATGCCTCACTTTTATCAGACTCCAGCAGCTCCTCTCGTGCCAGGTGACTGGCAGCCGTACACACTGTGAGGGTCTTAATGGCATACTTAGTGCTGGTTGGTCCTGCTCCCTGGATTATATATGGAAATATATGGAGACAAAATTAATTATATAAAACAGTTATATATGTATTTATACATGAATACAAAAATGAATGGATTTTTTGCATGAAGTCTGACTATATTTCCTGAAATCACATCAACCATCATCATCTTCAATTGTTTTTGAAATGCCCCCCCCAAAGAAATGCCTTCAAAAACATGCTTTGGTCAGCGATGAGCCGATTGGTTCTGGAGATGTGAGGTGGAGGCGGGGATCAAATATGTGGGTGGAGCCCTGATAAAGACATTAGCACATAAAGAGTGCAAAAATATATATTATACCGACATCAAAGCCGGCCAGAATGTGAGTGATGAAGCCCAAGGGAAGTGACGAAACACAAGGGAAAAGTTATGATGATGGTGAAGATGATGATGACGATGATGCTACAACAACCACAACGATAACGATCGCCATACGTACTTTCAGGAGCCGGCGCATGGTGGTGACCACCCCCCTGCGGACAGCGAGCTCAAGAGCCGCACTGCATTGTGGGAGGACATGGCTGAGCACACCAGCAGCTCTCTGTGGGACAGAGGGAAAACAAAGGGATGGAGAGAGTAGAGGCCTCAGAGGTCACGCTCAGAGGGGCTCAGATGAGAGCGAGAGAGTGAGAGAGGCAAAAAGGTATCGCAAGGCAACAAGTTGGGTGGGAAGGAATGGCCTGAGGGCAGTAGTAGAGATAAATAAACAGAGTCTTCTTGGAGAAAGAGAGGTGGGCCTATAAAGAGGGAGGCTGGGGGAGGCAGGGGTTATTGGGAGTGCAGAGAGGGGAGGGCTGAGGGGGGAAGAGGGGGTGAGGAGGGGGGTAAACCGCACTTCCCAGAGATCTGCAGGGGGACCCATGGACCGTTAGCAGCGGTCTGAGACCATTTCTGGAGGTAAAGTGAGATCCTGAAGTGATAATAAATGCCATGGCAGATTGAACATCACATTTCAGACGGCAGAAGCAAAAGTGAAGGATGACGAAAAAATGCCATCAGAGGTGCCCCAACTCCCTTATTTTCTCCAGTCAGCCCAATAAAACAACCTCACATTTTAATCCGGTTCTTTTGTGCAATACCTCCACCCCCACCCACACAGACACAAATCCACAACTCTTCTTCCCCTTAGTTGGAGAGTAGTCAGCTTTATAAATTGTGTACAGCACCAGGGTACTGAGGAGCTTTTCACAGAGAACAGATGGGCCAAAAATAAACAGAGCGTGCAAGTTTAAATTTAGTTTAATTTAAGGCATGGAGGCGTCCTATTCTAAATAAACACACCAGGTATGGTCCCAGGACACCATTCCCATGCAGAGCCTCTAAACTATCGAGTCATGTAAAGAGTTTATCCATTAGGGAATAAAGTAAAACGGATTACAATATCAGATCAGTTTGTACTGAAGGACTATATAAGAGGCACAGTATAACTTAAGTGTACTTCTCAATGGCTATCGGACTAGGACACGTGTTGCGCTTAAGACGGCACGGTAGCTGAAGGGACAAGTTGAAAATGTAAACGATCAGAGCGCAAAAGATAAAGGTCAAGATTAAATCAAAATGGAAAAATCTGCACAATGAATTATATAGTCCATAAAATGACTCAAGGACAAACGGGGGTATGACGGGAGCATACGGGGACAGATTGCGTACAGCAGTAATACTCATTAGCATAGAGGGCAACGAACACACTACCGTGTTACTCATTAGCACACAGAGCAGCTCCTGGAGCCAGGACTTTAATCAACAATGATGACACACGGAAAGAACAACACACAAACACAGACAGGCTCGCTCAGAACAAAGCAGGGCCATTGCAAGCTGTGTTATTTCTCTGTTGTTTGGGCGGGCATTGCCAGTGAAACTGACATCACATTCGTAACATCCAATTACCCATGATGAATGGTTTTATTTTCTCACATTGTCAGAAATATGTTTGTTTTTTGTCTCTTTGTACCTGGGGGAGTTGTCGGATATCCATCAGTCCAAAAAAGCAGCAAAATTCAGTTCAGAGTTTCACCAGAAGCTATGACAGCAAACAAAAGTTAACTATGTCTGTTGGACGCCGACTTTTCTGAATGTGAATAAGAAGAAGTCGAAGAGGAAGAAGTGCTCCATTACTCACAGTGATTATTCCTCCGTGGCTATCACTCAGCAGAGCCAGACACCATGTGCAGAGGGGAATGCCGTGTTCCTACAGGTAAGAATTTAGGAGGGAGTCTGGTGAGAATACACAACACAGGTTCATTTAATGCTATCCGAACATCTATTCCACACAGACGCTCGTTTTTCATCTCCTAAGCAGGGCAGACTTCCAAGAACTTACACTTAAGTACAACTTTGAGATGCTTGAACTTCACTTCACAACTTTTATATTTTGGGAGGTATACTTTGACAGCACTGCACTTCAAACAAAAGCAGATATTGACATTTTTCTATTTCCCATGAAATATTCTCACATAAATCAAGGCTTGGGCGCTAAATCAAAGCCACAAGGTGTTGTTTATTCTCCTCCTCAGAAAGCATATGTCCTACCTGGAGGCCAGGAGAGGTGACCACGGTTGAAATGTTGAAGATCAGTCCAAGCAGCGGATAAAGGTTGTCTCTGTATTCACTGCTACTGCACTGTTTCTGCACGGCAACATCAAAAGCCATTCAAATGTTAACAATAATCTATATATATATAGAAACAACAGCAGGTGTCCAGGTATAGTAATGTCACTATGATAATGGGATGGATCTCCCTAATCCATTTAATGCTGAATTTATTGGCTGACATTTAAGATGCTATTTGAATTTCCATCCACTTATTTCACTTCCTTATCCATGGGATCGGGGCCGTCCATGAATCTAATCCAGAGACACACATAGCCAGGGGAAACCATCCACAGACTCCACACTCTGACAACACAGTCTGACACCATCTATACTCACCAAGGCAACCACAAACGCCTCCCAACATTTCGGTGAGTGAGCCATATTATGACGGATGACATCATCACGGACCAGACAGCCGATTGATGAGATCAAAGATGGAAGAACATGCTGATTGGTCAGGTTGAAGGTTTTCTAAAATAGGATTGATGCCCACACACACACACACACACACACACACACACACACACACACACACACACACACACACACACACACACACACACACACACACACACACACACACACACACACACACACACACACACACACACACACACACAGTGTGGGTCCAAAAGGGTTCTGTGTAATTCAGTTTACCATTACATTTGTATATCAAATTTAAATTCCAATGCAGCTGGTCTTACCAGTATTGTTGTGACAGGGACTAAGACAGTTTCAGATAGCTTATCCCGTAGCTGCATGCAAAATCTGTGGGGAAAATTTGAAATAATTAAATAATATTCAGATCTCTGACCCAAAACCAATGGGCAATTCGTTAACTCAACTCAACTGAATAGGTGCTTCCATGTTTTTACAGCATACACTTTAGAAAGGGAAAACTAGAAAGCTGGGTTATACTTGTTTTCAGATGCAAAGTTCTCCAGCACAGCCAGAGCTCTGATCTCTTCCTGATCCTTTGGGCTTGCGATGCATTGCATTAGATTCTTCATCAACCTTTAAATCAATGTTGACACAGACAGGAAGAGAACGTATTCACATATAAATGCATCAAATTTAAATAAACAAGATGGAACTTGTGCTGATACAACAGACCTAGCTTACTGTATAACTTCCAAAATTGCAGTTATAAATACTAACACAATTTTACTACCATCTGCAGGGACCCAGCAGGGACTAAGTTTAATCAAGTTCATTTTTAATAGGGCTCCCCAGAAGAAAAACAACTTGTTAGCCAGGGTAAGGAGTCGCAGATTTTCATTTTCCATTTTGTATCGTCATATTGATCCTGTTGAATGTGGCCTGATGAAAACAAGGTGCAATGTCATACATTTGCACATTCAGGTCTTCAATTGCCATGTGTCTGCTGCGCTGAGTCTGGGAGTACAGGCACAGGAGGGACAGACTCTCTTGTCGCACCGCCATGTGTTCCGAGGCTAGACAGTCCACGATGGACTGGCTGGAGACGGTGCACGCCATCAGCGTTTTCTGGTTTTCATCTGAAGTACATTGAATCAATGTGGATGTGGACGTGGAGAGACAGACACACAAAGCATCAGTTATATTCTTTGAGTGGGGAGTGACGCCACACTTGCTCATCTCACACACAAACACACACGCACACACACATGCACAAAAACAAAAGAATAGTGAGAAAATAAATTATATTACCAGCCAATATTCATTCACTCATATTCTCATGATGAGAATATGGATAATTGCAATTCAATTGCAAGAATCGCTTTTGCAATTACAATCACAATATTGCCAAAGCGTCATGCATGTTCTATGTATTTAGCATCAGCATACACAGAAATGAACGAAAGAAACGGGTTAATGAAATATGAAAACTCTCTCGCCCACACACACACGCACATCTTGACTCAAAAGAAACACGAGGACTTAATCACAGGGGAGGCATCAGATCAGCTCCTTGACAGGCTGTGTAATAACACAATGGCGTAATTAAGCATATACGGCCCTTCAAGCGTCTCTCCCTTCATGATCCTGCCCACCTGAACATGGTGGGAACGAATCGTCGCTCGACTGAAAGGGTCCGCGGGGGTGGCTGTTGGGGGGGGGGGGTGGGGTGAAGGGGAAGGGAAATGAAGTATATAACTTAAAAATCCACCAACCGTTTCCACTGCAAATCACCCGCCATAATCTCAGCAGCGAAGCACACAGCTCTGGGGCGCACAAAGTCCTCGAACCACGGGACAAACCGCTGGGGAGGAATTTGAGGAGGGAGTTCTCAGTGAAGGAGCTCGTCGGAAGAGGTCGCCAACCTTAATAATAAAAACCTAAATGTCCCATGAAAAGGCGGGTGGGTGTCAGGCAGTGCACTGACGAACTACAATGATCGACGACGACCATTAAATGAATGAACACGTGAAAGCACAGTGAGACCACCGTGTAGATAAAAGCAAATAAACGACGTAACAAACATAGTTTGACAATATCACCAAATAGTCAGTCTAAAGGTTGGCCATCAGTGCATAAACACAAACAATTATATCAGCAAATAAAAATGAGGCAGGAAAAGGGAACTGAGAGACACAATGTAAATAAAAACAGATACGCACAAACGATAAATGGTATAAGGAAAAGCGGAAAAGTTTGACAATATCACCAAATAGTCAGAAGGTTTGTTCAGTGCATGAACAAATTATACAGCGTTTTGGGCGGGGGAGTTAATACAGAACACCTTGAGTGCAGATTAGGCTAATTGCAGAAAGGAATATAAAAAGACCCATGGTTCTTTGGATCTTGAGCCTGGGCTGTTTCCAGCAGCGAGGCCGAGGGCATTAGTTCATGCTTCCTTTTGAGTGTGGTAGGAGTGTGATACAGCTCGCCTGCGTTGGGCAAGACTGATGTGGCCCTTCACTCAACACGTTGCCTCTTGAAGATCTCGGTAAGATGTGGCTCCCCCTCATTCTATTAACCACTGTCGGCCATTTCATCATGCTTGACACTTCCAATCCCATTACACAATCAGATCGGACAACTTTCTGAGACGCTCCATTTCCGGGGGCCTTGAATGATGTCCGGGACGTTGGGATCAAGTGACGGACAATACTATCCTGGTCCTAATCGGACATAGGGGAAACATAATCACCCCCCAGCCTCCTTCCCGCCCTTTTGGAGTGAATCTTTTTTGGGTTTCAGGGACGAAAAAAAAACACAAATTCTGAGTCGCCTCGCTCATTTGTTTTTTAAAAGTCATTGAGTAGGAGAGACACGTACCAAGGCAAGGACAAAATACCCTGCTTTTATAGAGTTAAAGAGTTGACCGGCCTTCTACTCGTTGGGCAGCCGTTGTGCAGTCATCGTCAGTCAGAGCCCCTGTGAGAGCTGTCATCTGCCCACCACACCCCCCCTCTGGCCCACTTCCTCTTACCTCCTTACTGTGTCAATGCTGATGACGATGCTGAATCCATTATTCAGCCGGAAGAGGGTCTGACCAGTACCTGTGTGACAGAGAACGCTCAATGATCGGTCATGAACAGCAAGAACTCCTGAATCCTCAGTGGAGAAGTCTACAGCACACACAACTACCTGCCTTCCAGACACCAGTTTTTGTTGTTTTATTCATTGTGGAGGTTCAGTTGTAGTTTTATTTTGGTCGTTCTTCCAACACATAGGGCCCTATTTTAACGGTCTGAAACGCAAGTGGGAAGCGCAAAGCGCAAGTATCTTTGTGGGCGGTTCTACGGCGCTATCGCTATTTTACAGGCGGATAAATGACGCTTGCGCCGCGGCGCAAGTGTCAAAAGGGTTGGTCTGAAGCAGCCTAATTACCCGTAGGTGTGGTTTGGGCGTAACGTGCAAAAAACGAATGAGAGTGCCAGCTCCCATCCCCTTTAAGAGCCATGAGCGCATTTGAATCGGACGAGTTGATACAGCGCGTCTGCAGTCTCCGATGAGACAGATGCACATGAATATCAAACTGCAAATGGCTTAGTTTATTGCCAAATAATATGGCCTAATTCACACATGGAATAAGGGGTTTTCTTCCACAACTTCAGAAATACTGAGTCCTCAAATAAATTTCGGCAAAGAAAACGTATGATAGGCTATATAACATATGATATGCGGTAACTGTGGTTCTATTTAATGATATACGCAATACATTATAAACATTGTTTCTTATCAGTATTGTATGCTATCCTAATATGCATGTGTCCCCGCTGTAATAGACATTGCCATTGATTGTATTATGCGTTACGTTGCGTTGCGTTACGTTTTAGTTTGCCCAAGTGAAGGAGTTCAAGTAGGCCTACCTCGGGGTCTTGTACGCGAGTGAGGGAACTATGGAGCGTGAGATTGGCCGGAGAATCGGAGCAGCGGGGGCGGTATTGCGTTCGCTTTACCGCACCGTTGTTACGAAAAGAGAGCTGAGCCGCAAGGCAAAGCTCTCGATCTACCGGTCGATCTTCGTTCCTATCCTCACCTATGGTCATGATGAGGGTTGGGTGATGACCGAAAGGACGAGATCGCGGGTACAAGCGGCCGAGATGAGTTTTCTCAGAAGGGTGGCTGGCGTCTCCCTTAGGGATAGGGTGAGAAGCACAGCCATCCGTGAGGAACTCGGATTAGAGCCGCTGCTCCTTTACTAAGAAAGGAGTCATCTGAGGTGGTTCGGGCATCTGGTAACGATGCCCCCTGGGCGCCTTCCTTGGGAGGTGTTTCAGGCACGTCCAGTGGGGAGGAGACCTCGGGGAAGACCCAGGACTAGGTGGAGAGATTATATCTCAACACTGGCCTGGGAACGCCTCGGGATCCCCCCGTCAGAGCTGGTCAATGTGGCCCGGGAAAGGGAAGTCTGGGGCCCCCTGCTTGAGCTGCTCCCCCCGCGACCCGACCCCGGATAAGCGGACGAAGATGAGATGATGATGAGAGTGTTTAGTTTGCGTTGGTTTAAACAGAGCACACACGCGCGCCCGCATTCGTTCATTATTTTTAACACTCACTCGCGGTAAAACAATGTTTTTCACGATCAAATAGGCCTACCCATCAATCCTAAAAGTTATGGGCATGTAGGCCTACACGATGTCTGTGTCAAGAAAATATGTGTTTGCGGTACGGTTTTTGCAGATGCATTGATTTAAAAGTACAACTTATTACCGCTGCATCAGCTGTTCTTTCCCAAATAATTTACCAAGAATATGCGGCTAGGTAGATGAGAGAAGCAAAGTGTATGCGCGAGGTGCACAAGCAATCCGTATGCATCGCATGCGCATGTATGCATGCGCCCTTAAAATAGCATCTGAACAACGCGCCACTGACTTTAAACCAGGTATTTCCTGGTCAGTAGCGCAATGGTATTCAGAGACTGCAAAATACCGTTTGCGCCAGAACACGCCTCCTCCTTCCGCCGAACCGCCCCTTGGGGCGCATGATCAATCCCTAATTTACCGGCGAGTGGCGCTGGTGAGAAAAGAACGCTCTGCGCCAGTTGTAAACTAGCAACGACACATGCGCCAGTGACTAAGTCACTTGCGCCGGATGCAAGATAGGGCCCATAATCTTTTCAAATAAAGACATTTTATTATGAAGCTTAATTTGCCCACTAGTTCAAGGACAGCGTCGGTCTGGCTTATCAATCCATTGTAACCGAGCCTCCTGGCATCCCCAAAACATCCGTTGCCGATATCCTTTGTTAAACGGACATCCTCGCCACACTTTGTGTTATGGGTGCTTGCATGGGATTTCACTGATATGAGGTCAACAAATGCCTTACTGACAGTCGCACATGGATTCCGATGGATGAAAGTGCAGTATTGCCATTGTTTACAGGCACGTGGAAAATAAATGGTCTCCGGCAGATTCTGTACAAGGAGGGCAATTTCACAAATGATAAATGATAACATGTGTCTTGACGATACGTTTACGGGGGTTTGATCATCCACACCGGTTTTGTCCTTTACTGTGAGATCTCCCTACTAGAATGAGTATGAAAAAGGAGTTGAAACAGAGCTTGAAACCAGCAGACAGCAGACCGGTGACCGGGCTGTGCTTTGAGGGGAAGGAATCTGTCAAGTCAACGCTGGCATTACCATTCCTCCTCTCCCTAGAGCCTTGCTCTCTTTTCATTTTGTGCAGCTTGTTGTGCCTTTTCATGACACAGAGAGAGAGAGAGAGAGAGAGAGAGAGAGAGAGAGAGAGAGAGAGAGAGAGAGAGAGAGAGAGAGAGAGAGAGAGAGAATCAAGTTACAGAATACAATCGGTGACGAATACATTAATGATGAAACCAAAACCGATGAATGAATCAGAGCCGGAAGCATGTGGTGTACAATTTTCCAGCACTGGAAGAAGCCAATGCATACAAGCAAAAGACTGTGTACATGGTGTGGGAGAAGTAAACAGTGAGCTACTAACTGACAATACAACGTATGCAGTTTGCACAAACATGACAGTTCTTCGCACCTTGACAAACTTAGTAGTACTAGGGTTGGGCGATTAATCAAATTTTGATTGCGATTTTGATTTTAGCTGGATACATATCGGTACATTATTTTAGATTTGAACATTTTCTATTTGACAATTTTGCGTATTTTTTTAGGTTCTCAGTAACAAAGTGTTTTTTCGGAGGGACATGCTGAACAAATACATAATGTTTTCAAACTCCAAAATAATCATTTGAATAAAGTGATTTCAATATTGACCAAAATAACCGTGATTCTGACTTTTTCCATAATCGAGCAGCCCTAACTAGTACTGTCAACCAATATGGACAAGCCAACCGTAGGGGATGGCCAAAATGGCAAAAAGAAAAACACAACCCTGCAATATCCGTATTTGAGTTTCCATGTCAAGTTGTCTTCTTAAGTTAGAATACAATAAATCTCCAGTCTAATTTCAAGTGCAGAGACCCTGTGCACCGAGACACAAGTGCTACAGCAAGTGTACAGAACCGCTGTGAAACAGACGAGGACGCTTATAAAACTACTTGACAGAGAGCATTGTGAGAGCTGCTTGGACCCCTTGTTGGGTTTTATGTCTGCTGAGCAACTGTGCCTTTTCAACTACTGGAAAAATGGACTCGTTTTGGAATCATCGTACAACTCTGCAATGCTTAAAGCAATCGCAGAGTGTGGCTAAGTGTTATCTAAAAGATTTAAGGAAAGGAGACTTGAGATTGCAACGCCAATAGGGAAATTTCCTGCAATCATAGCTTTGGGATTTCAGAGACTTTTCCTGCTAATTAAATTAACAAGGTGTTTTTTCCCCTCTGGTGTATCTTCATCCAGAATGTTTTCCCGTGTCTGTGCTCCGTGCTTGTGCATACGCTTGTCCTGCTGTTCAGTTTCATTGATACCTTACCCACAATAGCACTACACTTACACATCATCGATCAATGAAGATACAGCTCAGGTTCTCTGACATTAATCCAATTCATTCTGGGCTTTGTTTACCATTTGGAATTGAAACCAAACAACCTCAAACACAACAATTCACTAAGTTTGGCCCAGAATTGTTGAATCCTTTGAACCAGATACCCGGATAAAATATGCACACACAGAAGCCTTACTCAGAGCAACCCTCACCGGATCCCTACCCTGGCTTTTTGTTGTGGCGCTCAGTGCAATCACTGGGATTACTACAGGGACCCCTGTCTTCCCCTACTTTTGCGAATGGAGGCCTCTCTTCCCCGATCCATCCCCCTAGATGTGGGCCTGTAGCCCCTAGGCTACTGACAACTCACTGTTTTACACTATCACTGTCACTGTGTTTGTGACACTATACTTTAAGTGTATCGCTATTCTACTGATGCCTGTATTTCCCATATGCTGTCAATTATGTGAACCAGCTAATATCAGTGTTTAAAACTGTGATGTACATTAACTTGTTTTTTGTAAACATTATTTGCCAAATAGATAAAATGTATAATCATGCAATTTTTTATGAATTAGTTGACACACACACACACACACACACACACACACACACACACACACACACACACACACACACACACACACACACACACACACACACACACACACACACACACACACACACACACACACACACACACACACACACACACACACACACACACACACACAGGTTCCTTGTGAAGGGTGGGGTGTCCAAAGAGTAATTGTGGGATTATGGTCAACAACAAAGGGGTCAGGTGGATGAAACAGCCACGGTGCACAATCTGGTGTTTTCACTCTGGAAGTGAAAGAGCCGTGAACGTTTTCAAGTAAAAAATGAGGTTGTCATCGTGTAATGTAAGCAACTGTAAGCCGTTCAATGAATCCTATCGGACAGATGTTGTAAAGTCAACTGAGAATTTTCTTTTTGAGAGGCATAGCACATACTTTATCATCTCATATTTGCAGATATGGGTAGTAAAGCGTCATATTTACTCTGTTACATAGTATTCACTTTCACTCACGTATATTTGTGAAAACATTCTTGTTCATTTTACTGTGCTTACGGCTACATTCCACTAGTTCTCTCAGAGAGATTCAGTCAAAGAGACTGACTGGTGTTTGCATTCACCAATCAAACATAACCAGTCAGAGTAGTAGTGATGGTGGTAGTAGCGTAAGTATGACCAAAAAGAACAAAGCGGTGTGAAAATGGACGTAAGCGCGATGAGCAGCTGAGCGCTAAAATGCAACACAGGGAAGAGCAGGACAATAAACGCTGTGCAAGGTAATGAAGACACAAGATGCCCTTTGCAGGGTGTGAAGATGTGAATGGCATCTTCACTGTGTTAACATGTTTTTAAGGATTCACGTGTTCCTGTCCGGCTGTTAGCCCTGTAATAGTCTGCAGCTGTGGCTCATAGGTTAATTGAGCCACACCCATTCTGGTGCTCCTTAAGAGGGCCAGAGTTCTAGACTGGAGGGAGGCTTGAGTTGTGCAAGTGACTCGACTGTTGTGGTATTGTTTTTAGGTAAAAATATGTTTTTACCAACAACATTGTGTGTCGAGGAAACTCTTTTTCACACAGGGCTTACAGTGATGAACGACTCATTGACGCATGTCAATGTGTCATTGATGTGGGTTAGCAAGGCAACGCCTCTTGAGAATTTTTCATGAAACTCTGCATGGTAAGGTTTAAGTTGACATTGTGAAACGTAGCATAGCCTCATTTATAAAAAACATTTGCCTAGTGACATTGGAATGTCTTGAATGGATATCCACTATAGGGGGAGATCTAGCCTGTCGTCCTCAATGAGTAGACCCGTGTTAAAGCGACACTTGCGTGAGATTAAATGCATACAGATGAGTTCCATTGCAAGCTCATAAATGCCAATGAATGTCAATATTTATATTTGCTAAATTTATATTCCACAAGCATTTATAAAACATAATTTGGAAATCTGGATATTTACGAACATCTTGCTACGAATTATTTGAATAACTACTTTGACATCTTCTTGAGTCATTATCAATTTAACGTAACAATAATTTTACCTGATATCTACTCTACCCACCTGTATGTGTTAGAGAGATTATTGGGGAAATAGTATTTTCCTGAAATAAAGAGAATATAGAAATAAAAATTCTAATGCCGTCATAAAAAGCTACTTCAACTCCCAATTGACGTGCACTTTCCCAAATGTTACCCTCAAATTCTCATTCAAATAAGAGCTAGTTTGATGCTGTACATTTCTTGAAGCATGCCAGATAAGTCAATTTAGAAAATACTAATCAAGCCGACTAGTAATTTAATGGTAATCCTGTGAAGTCATTAGGGAGAAATATGAAGAGCAAAATTAGTTTATAAAACCATATAAACAGCTACAACTTGCTTAGAATATGTAAAATGTAATATCGGTGGCTATTTCCTAGATCAGTTGGCTTGGCAAACCGATGTACTGTGTAAGCCGGTAATGAGATATACTCTATTTAAACACCAACATTTGAATGTCATCCCAAATGTAAATCCACCAATTTAATTTGCCGTCATTTAATGTTCAATCATCGCTTCCTCTCTCTGAAATGCTTTAGCTGTAAATATGCTATTTATTCTCCCAAACCCTATTACCATTGTACTTGGTCTCGCTCAGCCACTTCCTTAATATCATAGGAAGAGGCAAACCTCTGGCCTGTGAAGGACACAGGGAAAAGATAGCTACAAACAAGATGGCATTTGAAGCATGAGGCTGTTAGATTAGGCCCCAATCTATACATGCAGCCCTAACAGGCCCAAAGCATCAGTATTACGACATTTACGGTAGTCGCTTTTCCAATAGACTTATTCCCTAAGATACAATAAACGAGTAATAACTTTTTTTTACCATTACTTCTGTTGCTTAACTGTTCTTTGCCCATTGGCTCCCGAAGCAGAACACAATATTTGCCTTTTGACCATGGGTTTACAAGAACTATTGGAAAACATTCTCAGTGGGACGAGCAAATGGACCATGAAGAGCGATCAATAACGACCATGGTAAGGACTCTCTTTCACCTCCGTTTTTGTAGGCATCGACAAATTGACCGTTACCCACAACAAACAGACTTTTTAATTTGATGTTTCACCTTTCGCCCAGTGTTGAAAAGTCTCCCTCAGCCACTCATGTATAAACAAATGAGGCAGTATAGAAAGTCAATGTGACCAGCCTAGCTAATGGTATCCCTCCTTTTCTCTTCCCTCTTTTGACCTAATGGGGCTCCCTCTCTCTCTTTTTGCAAAAATTCTGACTCTGTAGGCCTTAGAAGACAAGGAACCTGTGGCAACCAGTTGAGCAGGTAGTCGAACAACATGAGAGGGAGAACGTATCAAAGAAAATGATTGGAGAGGATGTCCCCATAGTGCACTCACAGTCAGTAATGGCTTTCGAAAGAAGTTCCAGCCCTCCGCAGTAGTATAGGGGGCTCTGGTTGGGCCTTGAGAGTTTATCCAGCAGCTGAGGCACTGTGGAGGCCTTCTGTCCTCCCCTGTCAAACTCCTCTGTGGCACTTAACTCCTGCCTCTCTCGCTCCTCCTCCCATTCCAGCTGAGTCAGGTATTCTGCAAGGAAGAAGATGAAAGATGCAAAAAAAGATGGTATCAGAGGTAGATGAGCCATCATGTCCCCTCCCCCTACTTAGTAGGCTAGGCCTCCTATGAAGCCGTCTTCCCCCCACCATCTTCCATCACTGACCTTACCTCAGTAATGAATTATCAATGTAACGCTACTTTCTAACCCCCCCCCCCGAAAGAAACTGTCATTTTCCTGACAAATGCCAAAGAAATAATTACACAGAGCATAGTATAAAATAATATACCTTTAATTTTTTCATACACCCATTTACATTTCACAGCTCACTCAAATTCAAACCAGACTTGCTAAATGCCCTGGCAAAAACAGTCAGAAGTACTAACTTTTAAAATGTATATTGAACACAATCCCTCTTATCGTCCTAAATGTCCCTTTCACTGGAATAATTTAAGGAGTTGGATGATTGCGAGACCATGAAAAGTGTTAAAAGGGGAGAAAAGTGAAAAGAGGATGTCTCCTTTATGGTTTGGTCATAAAAATCAGAATTAGTTTCTTTGACAATGTGAAAGCATTTAAAGAATAATAATGAAACTATTTGGGAATAGAGAAATTTTTGTCACCTATAATAACAAAGAATATCCCCCGACCACACCCCCCACCCCTGCCTCACGTCACATTTGCAATGGTCTGACATTATAAGGCCTAAGGAGTGAGGACAGAACTTGCAATATGTTTCCAACATTAACTTTCTTATCTCTTACGCACTGCTGTGCATGTTATTGTTAAACTTCTCTTTACCGTTCACCATTTTTCGCCTCTCAGGTTCAATTTCCACAATCTTTTCATAGCAGTTTCTTGCCTGCGAAAAAAAAAGAGATTTTTTTTTGGTACATCACCATTGTAATAGGATAGGTTGTTGTTCTCCCCTGATGTCTTCCAGGACCATGGAAATCAATAGGACTGTGGCATCAGCAATGTGTACTCTCTCAGCACGAATAAGTGGCCAGGAGAAATGTAAAACCATGATAGGAAGTAAACCATGCATTCTGCAGTATTTACATTCTAATTACCATTTGCCAGGTGCCAGTAAGATATTGCTTTGCCAAGATTTACCACTAAGGATTTCAGAAAGCTGCAGGATATGCTTGACCGAACATTGATATACATATCGCAATTATTATAATTGAGATTTAAAAAAAAAACAGATGTATTGCAGATGTCAGGTGACTGTATTTCAGAGAGAGATTGGTATATATAGATTGATATATGTACAATGATAAAATGTGGGGGAGGGATTTGTTTTAATGAGGGGTGATCATGCTCACCTCTTTATAATTCCGTAGGCCAACATATGCTTTGCCCATGTGTACATAAGCTTTGAGGCATCTCTCATTGCACTGACAGACCGGGCAGAAAGTAAGAGAAACAGGGAGAGGTTACATATATATTTTAACACACACACAACATTTCTATCCTGCCAGTTATGTTTTACAAGTTGTTTTATACGGTCCCACTGATTGAAGACACGTTATGAAGTTCAACGGAACATATGAGCTACACGTGAACTGTTATGTTTGATTACATTGTTCAACATGAAACTAACAGATGCTTTAAAGAGCCTATTTATCATAGCAAACGGTGTATTCACATTTTCTCTGAAATCTTTACTGCCTAGAGGCAATCAAGTACAAGAGAAGGAATACCAAATTCCTTATTCTTTCATCCATAATCCATATTCATAAATAATTTCCCTCTGGGATTATTAAAGTATTTATCTATCTATCTATCTATCTATCTATCCAACCTGAAAAGCTCATCATCGAGCGATGCAGTGCAATGAGTGCAGCCTTGTGTAAAAAATACAAAAACCAATACCCATTATTAGATCTCTGCAACACCAAACCTTAGGTCCTCTGAGTACCCAGGATTACAGAAACTTTGGCTTGAGATGACACCATGAAAAATGAGGTATCAACTGAGCGACCTGCAGTTTCCTAAGTAGAGCTCACCTTCAGGGCCCATTCGCAGTCACTGACGGCCTTGTTGAACTCTCCCAGCTTAATATAGGCCTATAGGAAGGTATTGTTCAGCGTTAGACAACGTTAAGTAATCGCTAACAAACCACAGTGAATAAATCTGACGGCAGGAGGTAAAGCACGTGATTCTTAAGCAGGGATATTAGGTCGTTGTGTGGGCAAAAATGGTGCAGTGAAGTATTTCCGTCAATAGGGAAAAAAATTTAGATTTTAAAAGCAGAGCATTCAATTCTGACCCCATTCCTCTAACTGTACACTACTTGAGACAAGTCTGTTTGGCAGAAGACATCAGAAACACTGTGGCTCATTAATGAAGGAGTAAAATCTGCACTCAAAGAAACGAGTTGAACCCCTTGGGGTTAGCTCAACACTGCTCCTCCTCCTGCAAAAGAAAGTTTGACCAGACACTCGACAGGTGTGATCAGACCTTCCTGCTGATCAGCCACTCAACAGGTACTGGACTCACATCTCCTCATGTAAAAACAAAAACAATCGACAGGGCACCAAGTCTCAAACAGGTTGATTCATTAATTGAAGGCATCTTAAGATTAACCTGTGCTCTGTTGGTGTATAGTGGCTGCATGTCACGTAATTCTGCCAGCCCATCACTGTAAAACTCCACGGCCAGTTGGAAGTCTTGTCGGGTATAAGCTTTGTTTCCTTTGTCTTTGAGTTCTGCGGCAAAAACCAAAGTGGACGTTATGTGCATGTAGCAATACGGTTTGATTGACACCAGCAATGAAAGTGGGTTTTATCTCAATACAAAAAAACTAGGGAACAGATGTTTACAAACCGTTTGCCCTTTCCTCCTTAGCTCTCCTTCTCTGAATCCTGTCTTCCACATCTCTCTCCAGACTCTTCATGTAACTCTCTTAACGCCAACATATTCATAAGATCCATTAGTACAGATGCAGTAGGCTTAATGCCCTTTTAAAAAAATATCCATAAATTCACTTAGCATCAGGCTCTCTAAATGCTTATTGTTAAACAGTTGAAAGCAGTCAAAAAATATTCCATTTCATCAGTCAAAAAACCTGTGTTTTGCGTTAAAATCTCAAAGATACCCATTTCAGTTTATTTGGCGCCATCTATGGCGAGAAAAAAGTTATACGCACTACACACACAAGTGAGTTGAAGTATGAGTTTGTGGCTCTGTCTATCATCTCTGGTGGAACAACAACTGATGGGTGATATAAATCCCATCACTCACTGCACAGCTTGGGATTTGAATACATGTCGGGAATGTCTCCACTGTTCCATTTATAATCCTGCAAGGGCATTTATCACTGGGCCAAAGACTATATCCCCATGTGTTACTTCACTCTGTGATAGACAGTGACTTAACTGACATTCATTTAAATATAAATATTTGGAGATCTCAAATTGGATGAAATAAGGGCTCCGACGCTCTGCTCTGCATAATAATGTCAAAGGCCATCATTTGTATATCAGAAATAATATGTAGGTGATTTTTTTTTTGGGAGGGGAAATGTAAAGAGTTTTCCAGTATCTGAGGTTCCCTACAGGGTTGCTAATGACGATCATGATGATCATGCTGATGTTGGGGAACGCGTTTCTCTTAAAGTGAGACAAAGACATGAATGTCAGTTGAAGGTAGGTACCGTTTTCTAAAATGAGCATGCACTGGAAGTCCTTTAGCACAGCTCTTCCGTCTTGTCTGCCTCCAGCATGCCATCATTTGCTGCTCTCCATTTTTTCACCACATATTGTTCAATGTCGACACATAAGGTCACATTGTTGTTACAGGTTAATGAGCTCATCCACCTATAACAAGGGGTGGAAAGTTTCCCTATTTGCTTTCTTATTATAACTATGTGGATTTTATGTTGAATTTAAGGGACAGCCCATTTATATTATATTACACTCTAATTAGGCTAACGTATACATATTCAATTGATTTAATATGCATTGTGCAAGTGAAGTAAATGGATATTCAACTTCATTGCAGTGTTAGGTGCCATTTGTCTTCAAACATCTCAAATAAGATTTCCTTACATTTTGACACGTTTGACAACATTTTATTTTTCCTTAAATTCTGAGCCATGAAATGTAGCATTAGCACACACACAAAACCACAGGCTGGGAAAGTCTAGGAGAGATTCTGGTTCTCACTGTCACTCATTGAGTGTAGGACAATTATTAGAAATTGAAGCAGAACTTGATGCAGACGGACATTTACTGGCAGGTTTGCACATAGAATGTGAATACAGTTGAAAGCTTCTTGTTCTTGGAGTGCAATTAGCATCTTAGATTCACAGCAGGGACATGCATGTTGCATTCCAGCCTTCTTCATACAGCTATGGAGTATGATTTGTACCGCTCATGAAATCATGGCAATATATAAAGGTGTTTTTGCTGTAATTAGGAAGAGGCCAGTTTACTCACCTGCATCTACATCTGAGCTGTACTGAGGGGGACACTGAAAGACACGGGGGGACAGGGGGTGGGCAAGAGTGAAAACCGAATGACAGGGCAGCATGTTAAAATGAACTGCGTATGGGGTATATGGTGGCATAATAATAATAATAATAATAAATGAAATTTATATAGCGCTTAATATGGTACTCTAAGACGCTTAGACGGCATAGGCGAATGTGTTTGTCTACCATGATAGCAGGGGGGGATGTGGTGGAGGGATTCGTGTTGATGGTTGTCCGGTTGATGACAGTCCTGCACGAGCCGTCGCCCTCCCCATCCTCCAGAGCGGCGAGGTAGCGGTCCGCCCTCTCCGCTGCCGCGTGCTGCTGGGCTTCATCGGTATCAGCCCTATGCAGCTCGTTCACCAGTTCGCCTGTGTTCAACCAGAGAAAGACTCTTCAATGAGTGACTATTCATTTACTGCCTGCATTTGTATTTCCTATCATCGAGTAAGTGTAGTTTCTGTTCAGCAAAAACAGGGAGGGGTGGGGCGCTCTCAGTCCAAAGAAGTGATCAGGACAGGCTCGATGTCGCGTTACGATTGTAAAACGACTGTAAAACAAAAGTACCATACGTGCATTTCAGCTGTTTCAACTACAGCGGAAGATATCGAGGTGATTTCCGCCGCCCTATAACACACCAATACGTTACTTACTTATTGTGTCAACGTTTTTGAGGAAACTCTCTAAGTCCTTTCTTTGGTCCATCATGAAGTGGGGGAGAGTCAACCCTTTGTTGTAACCACGACAGTCGTAGGCATGGTGACAGACAGTGCACACATATGACAGGAGAGGGTACAACAATGGAGAGCCCAGTGTCCCACAGGCTCCCGGGTGTAAACCAGCAGGGTAGCCGCTTGAAAAGTTAACTTACAGCCATACAACTGTTAATGTATACAACTGTAGCCATTCAAAATCCTGTCCCGTATTAAGTACTCTACCATTGCTAATCAGTTCATTCAACTAGCTTCCGTATTCAACATGTATGTTTACAAAGGAAAACGTGACGTTGAGCCGTCGTAGAAGAGTAAGCGTTGTCTTGCCCTCAGTAGCAGATCAACACTGCCTCCGTGTGGTTGTCATCGGTTTTCCAAAATCTGAGAGAGAGAGAGAGAGAGAGAGAGAGAGAGAGAGAGAGAGAGAGAGAGAGAGAGAGAGAGAGAGAGAGAGAGAGAGAGAGAGAGAGAGAGAGAGAGAGAGAGAGAGGAGAGAGAGAGAGAGAGAGAGAGAGAGAGAGAGAGAGAGAGAGAGAGAGAGAGAGAGAGAGAGAGAGAGAGAGAGAGAGAGAGAGAGAGAGAGAGAGAGAGAGAGAGAGAGAGAGAGAGAGAGAGAGAGAGAGAGAGAGAGAGAGAGAGAGAGAGAGAGAGAGAGAGAGAGAGAGAGAGAGAGAGAGAGAGAGAGAGAGAGAGAGAGAGAGAGAGAGAGAGAGAGAGAGAGAGAGAGAGAGAGAGAGAGAGATACGCCGAAAGATGTAAGACACGTCTCTATTGGCCAGTCTCGATCGGAGTGACAGCTTGGCAACATCCGAAAAGCCGCTGCCCCCCGACCGCCTCCAGAAGCAGATTGTCGGCCTGACGGACAGGGTGTTCGTTTGTGCCTCTCAATCCGCGGCGGCGGTCAACAACATCGCCCTGCTCTCCTCTGCCATGGTCTCCTTGTCGGCTGACAGGGAGACCTACGGAATTTTCAGGGCGCGCAAGTGCGCGCACGGGACAAGCCCATAAGGCGAAGCCTAGACGGCGTAGCCAACATGAAATCGAACTCCCTCTCTCGTTACTAACTGTGGATGTTGCCAAGCTGTCACTCCGATCGAGACTGGCCAATAGAGACGTGTCTTACATCTTTCGGCGTAGGTCCCGCCCATGAGATTCAGCTCAACAGCAAGCAAAGCTTTTGGCTTCGCAAGCAAAACTTTAGGATTCGCAAACAAAGCTTTTTGATTCGCAAACAAAAATTTTGGATTCGCAAACAAAACTTTTGGATTTGCAAACAAAACTTTTGGTTTTGCAAACAAAACTTTTGGATTCCCATTCATATTTCTTTTATCACATTAATTTATCTTGCAATAAAACATTTTTTGATTGCAGTGTCGATAGTTTTGCTCTCAAATCTATTTTTTGATTGCAGTGTGGAAAGTTTTGCTCTCAAACCTATTTTTTGATTGCAGTGTGGGAAGTTTTGCTCTCAAACCTATTATTTTTGATTGCATAATAAAGACACAAATCTACCTCCATAAGAGAGAGAGACTCAGATGACAAAACTAAGAAAACAAGTTATAAGAAAAGGCAACGGAGGCATGGACGCAATAAATGGCCAATATGCAATAAAGTACATAGGCCTACACACACACGCACACGCACACACACACACACACACACACACACACACACACACACACACACACACACACACACACACACACACACACACACACACACACACACACATACACACACCACATGCGAGGATTTATGTATGGGGGGGTGGACCTGATTCTGAGGTCTTAACAAATAGTCTAAACTAGGTTTTATAACCCTAACCCTGTGCTGCAGGCTGCAGCCATGGAGTACTAGATGTTGGAGCCATTATGCTACACTTTTGTTTTTGATTTATTTGGTGACATGCAGTTTTGTGATTGACCACTGGGTAGAGCATTAGCTCAGGGGAAAGCACATAGGTAACGTTTTTGTAACGTGTTGGCGTGTCAGTGATATTTTGAGGAAGGCCGAGCTCCATGAGTGCCCAACAACGTGAAGTACAGTTTACAATTATGTAATTGTTGCTTTATTAGTATCAATAAAATTGTATACAATTTAAATAACCGTGGTATTTTGCGGTGTATTCAAATAATGTATTTTATATATTACATTTAGCCCATTTGTTTTGTTAAATGTCATGAAGCCTAATAAGATACTGATGCGACCACTGCCAGTATCGAACGGTTCTTGGCCAGGATGCCCGCAAAGTTGCCAACGTTTTTCGGGGCGACGCAGCTGGAACCTTTCCTGGCGCAGTTCCGGCTCGCTGCAATACATTCCAATACATTCCAATACATGCGTTGGAGGTGACGGCGGTGCAAGTCCTCCTGGACCTGACCCCAGCAGACCAGCGGGACCTCCAGGCCCTGACCAGTGCATTGGAGAGGCGTTTTGGGCAGCCGCCGCCAGGAGGGAGAGCGCCTGGGGGCCTAAGCAGCAGACGTTCAGTTGTATCGCCAGTTCCCTGCTATTGCTAGGGAGGACCTGGCCCTGCATGATTCGGGAACTTGCCCCAGAGTGGCTACGACAGCACGTCCGCCTCACAAGGCCCCCGACCCTCGATGCGGCGCTCGACGAGGCGGAACAGGCGGAGGTGGAGCTTTCGTGTTTGCGCATGTATAGGTTTACCTCTACACCTCCAGGCAGAAATTAATCTCCAGACATTTCTGCCTGGAGATTCGTTTGCATTTAGTTTTGATTTTACTGGTCTGTATTACAGTACAACTTCAATAGAATATCTGCTTGAACTTGAATATTTGTATCTGAATTAGTGACCATTGAGTTTTTTTATTATCTGAAATCATACCTTTTTTTCCAAAATATAAATTTCAATGTTATGAATTCATTGGTCATAACAATTTCCATTTACAAAATTCAATGGCTTTTAAAGTTCAGAACAATATGTCACTGATTTGCTTGAATACGGATGTTACTCTCTAAATGTATGTTAATCCATACATTTAGTAAAGTCAACTGTATTTATATATTATATATAATAAAGTTGCCTTGCCTTGCTATATAGCAAATGTCATACACAAGGTAGGCTCAATGTGCTTCACATACAAACAATTTAAGCAGGACTTCCAAAAATGCATAAAACACATTTATCTCTCTCTAGGTTGTCTTCGGATGAGTCCTCCAGTGGTGGTTCCACTCTTCTCGATCCTTTATGCAACTGGCTAGTTTGCCAGTGTTTTCTGCTCTTACATCTTTCCGCAGTACGTCCATGTCTGTTGGTGTGGGACTCCCAGAAATGGTTCCCAGAGCACCAGCTAGCTGGCTGGGAGCTCCTGGTGTCTCTAGCAAGTTACCGGCCAGTCTCAGTCTTCTGGATGCTACCTTCTCACTCATCCCTGCTAGCTCCCCATACAGATGCTTGTTGGTAACATGCTCGTTCTGGTCGATGTTAACTATTACACGCAGCATTCTGGTTGAGCAACCATCCAGGGACTTCTGTAGGGGGGGCTTCAGGAGCTCCTGGGACTGCTCCACATGGTCTGATATCAGGCTGATATCAACTGCATAGCCCAGGTCCGTTAGGACTACAACAGGGAATCTCCTAGACCTCTTAGGTGCAATGGTGAAGCTGAGTTTATGCTCTTGTCAACTGATGGCTTGCCTGAGTGCATAGACTATAATGAGGAAGTAGAGGGCGATGGTGTCACCCTTGCTAGGATGTCAAACTCCTCACTGTCACAATCCAGGGTTACTTCCTTTGCTCATGTGCCTGCGTACATGGTCCCTATTGCCCGGAGTAGTTTAGGAGGGACACTGTAAGCCATAAGTATAGCCATCATCACGCCTCTGTGTATTGAGTCTGAAGCCTTTTCAAAGTCAATATAATAGCCTGCCTCCACTCTTCACACCTTCTCCATCAGCACCTCCCCTTTGAACCTTTCGCAGGCATCAAAGAGTCAATATTTGGCCTAATTTAATACCCCACGCCTCGGTCCATTCGTGGTCGAAGCTTTGTCACACTTCCTCCACCTTTGCATGCGCCTGCATGCCTAGACCTCGGAGAGACTGTGATCCTCTCTGTTGTTAGCACTCACTCTCTAGTTGCACGCAGAGAAGGCATTCCAGTCATTGTTATTCTTTGGGATATGCATGGGGACCCTCAAGCTTAGTCGAACCCTTATGGAAACCACTCAGTTCGTGTTCCACATGCAAGGCAGCAAGATGTTCACCGTTGCGGTTTATGCTTTCGTGGTACATGAAGGGTTCGTCCTCTAGTACGAGCACTGAGTTGAAGTCTCCCAGAATTGTGAGGAATTTGTGAGACGGGACATCTCAGAGTGCTGTTCTATGGTCCCCATAGTACTTTTCCACTTCCTTGACTGGTGCTACATTGGTAGGTGTGTACAGAATGATGTTGGTTGTAGTTGGGTTGCCATCGAAGTTGTAGTTGCAATTTTTGTTAACGACTTATCTAATTTACTTCAACTAGCTATGAGCAATAGAAATCGGGGAGTCCGGAAAAAGTAATGACAAAGACTTTATTGTTACCCACAAAATAGGTACAACAGAGCCGAGCATGTGATTTTGCAAAAGACACACTGACTGGGGCTCCGATCCCAGTCCCTCTTATCCACCTCAACCGAGCTGTCATGCATGTTATACGACCGTCCTGGTATATGTTCAAAATGGCCTTACACGGTATGGAAAGTTAGCCTTACATTCCCTTACGTATGTGCTCATCTCCTGTAGTTAATGTAAATAATGGGAGGATGTCCGTAGCCTGGGCCCCAAAGTCTTTGGCGCCTTATTAGGCCATTGCTCTGGGTCCAGAGGTGGTTTCTCTACTTTTCCACTATTAATGTTTATGCCTTGGTATATAGGCCTGATAATACTCATAGTTAATACAAAAGTAATGGTTAATTTCTACCACATATCCCCCCTTGTTGGGGCCAATAAGGTTCCAACAAATTACTTGAATTATTGCTAAGCCCTTGCCAAATTGACACCACATCTGGTCATCAGTAAAAACCTCAGAGCTTTGACAGGGATTTCAACCTGCAATATTTTCAGGGATTTCAACCTGATTGTAGGCCAAAAAGATTTACCAAATGCAGTGTATTATTAACATTCTAATCCCTACAAGTTGTACATATGTAATCATAAAACCTTTCTAATCATAATAGCACAATATTCCATATTCATCATGCAACTATATAAATGTGTATCTAGAATACCCACATAATAATCATAAAAAGCATAATAATCAATAATCATTCAGCATGCATTGAAAATTGGCATTTCAAAAATATGTGACATCATATTATACATTTCAAAAATGTGTGACCCAATATTATACAAAAAAGTGGACACAATAATATACATTTAAAGAAATACGTGACATAATAATATGGGTCATAATAATACACTCAAAAACTGATGTTTCATCATAATACAGTTTTTAGAAATGTGAGATTGTCTGCATGCTTGCACGGATTTGAATGGCTCAGGTGATCTTCATGTATTGGTGCGCAGGATACAAGTGGGGGGTTTTGGACATTGTCATAGATGTTGCTCCTGTTGGCTGAAATCAAGCCTTGTAGATCACGAGGCCGGCTCACATCGAGAGGTTACTAGCACATCGTGTGAGCCTCCACCTGGTGTTTGATGTATCACACTCCGCTCTCCTCTTCAGATTCGCTCTGAAGCTCTTTCCCATAGAGCCTCCATTCCCAATCATTTGACTCATCTATGCCAGTTACCCTAAGGGTCATCTCCCTGGAGAGCCTAGATGCTGTCATTGATCACTTTCAGCATCATTGTGTGGCTGCCGCTCCTGACTCGGCTCGAAATGGATCTGGTCCTGGGGCAGCTGGTCAGCCCCAGGTGTGTCTGCGTCTGGCTCCTCCTCCTCACGCTCATCCCTGGGTTGAGCGGCTTTTGTGCAGTGGTTGAGATGATACCATGTGGCACTTCCTTCCACCTGGATGGCTGTTGGTGTTGCGTTTGTGACTTTGTATGGCCCTTCTCTCCTGGGCTCGTTCCACTTTCTCCTGAACACCCTTAGGTACACTTGGTCACCTGGCTCCACCCCCCTTGGTGGCTCCTTCTTCAACTCTGGAACTCTGTCTTTCTTTCGCTGGGATTACAAATTTATGTAAAGCAGTTAGTTGTTCAAAAGCATATTTTCCTTAATTTTATTACTCTAATGGAAGTCCCTTTTGGGACCCTCGAATGTTTAAGTGAAGGCATGGGTCGACCCTAAGCATTTCATGCGGGGTAAGATGCGTCATTCTGTTAGTTTTCATGCGATAACTCATTAGTGTCAGTCGTAGTGCATTAGTCCTTTAATTTAGTACTCTAATTTAATTTTGTTAATCTTTGTCTTAAGCGTCCGATTCCTCTCTCCACCATACCTTGTGGTTTGAGGATTGTAGACACGGACTAGTCTTTATTTGACATGCAGATGTTAAATCACTTGTTTGAGTGTTTTCTGAATAAACGCTGCCCTATCGCCTGAGCTAATTAGTGACGGAATTCCAAACCTTGGCATGACTTCTCTAGTCAGAAACTTGATTACTGTAGCCGCACTTTGGTCTTTTGATGGGACTGCTTCTACCCATCTGTTGAACACTGTTTTTTCAAATATTTAGCACTCATTTAGCTGGATGTCAATCATTGTTTGCAAGTATGGTGAAGAAAAACCTTGTTTTCTATTTTTTTTCCTAATTCTCCTCAATACCTCCCCCCTTGCGCAATGGTCAAAACCATACGCATTAAATGATAAACAAATCTAATAACGCCGTTGGTGCACCCAACGTCGAAAAGTCTAACCGTAAGCAGGGGTGGACTGGCCATCTGGCATACCGGGCATCGTCCCGGTGGGCCGTTGACCCAATGTGGGCCGGTCCGGTCCGCTATGTTTTCTTTTTTCCTCTCTCTCTAAATTCCCTCCAATTGGGCCGGCCAATGGGCTACAGAGAGCTAGCAGTGTGTTGCCAGCATCGACGCATATTATTGGTCTATGTTTGTCATTGTCAATCAATCATGGGCTGACTGGCTCAGAGAGCCCTGACAGTGCTGTCAATCACAACACAAACCAGGGTGGGTGGGACCTCAGGGCATGGGCCGGAGTCGCGGGAGTCGGTACGGAGCTGAAATCGCCCGGGTGGTGCTGAAAAACGGCGACTTAAGCCTCTGGAAGTTAAATGTTCAAAATTGACAGACCTATTTGGTGCCGGGGTCCACACCCCAGCAGGTGCTGCTGCGCCAGGAGACGAGCGAGTGGAGGCATATGCTAAGTAACGTTAGCCTGGGGCTAGCTAGGCTACATTTTGAGACATGTCCAAAACAAAGTAGAAAACGTCTTTACGTTGAATGTGGAGTGACCTAATTAACTGCATACTTGTGACAACATATTAGCCCAGAGTTGAAGGGCTGTGACTGTTGGTAGTTGTGGTTGATTTTGTTTAAATAGGCCGAATTGTGATATTATTGGTTATTATTGTTCAGATGATTTGGCTAAGCTAGCTAACAGCTGCTAACGTTAGCAGTCTCTTGTTGCCATAGCAACAGTAAACCTTGACATGGACTCATGAGCTGTAAATAGAGATGCAGAATCAAGCTGTATTGTAAATACAGATGTGACACTTTGAATTTTAGCACAAAATACAAGTAAACCTATTGGAAATAATTAGTTTAATTTGCAATATTTGCCATTGAATTTATTGTAATCTTTCAATTAATTTATTGTTTACTGAGGTGATGACTATTTCGAGAGGGATGCAATATGTGTATGTTTAAAGGTTTATGTGAAGAAACATACTATATGTGTGATAAAATGACAATTGGTTATTCATAAATGTCTCTTTATATTCTCTGCTACCATCATCTCCTGTCAAACAGGATTTCCTCACCTGCTAGAAGTTATTCTATGATGAGCGAGAGAGAGAGAGAGAGAGAGAGAGAGAGAGAGAGAGAGAGAGAGAGAGAGAGAGAGAGAGAGAGAGAGAGAGAGAGAGAGAGAGAGAGAGAGAGAGAGAGAGAGAGAGAGAGAGAGAGAGAGCTTCTCTTGACTTTGTGAGTTTATTATGCAACTTGTTTTGCCTCAGATTGAAACAAAAGGTTTGATTATGATTATTTCCTGGTTGAAGATTTTCACATTGATTTTAATTTCAAACATTTGCATATCTTTTATATAATTAACAGTTATGCAGGTAGGCCGAATTACAGGTCTGAATAGATATGCATTCTCATATACATGTATGTGCACATGTATACATACATGTGCACATACACGTGTATGAGAATATGAGAAGTATATGAGAAAAAAAATTAAATTCTCTATTTATGGTTTCATAATGACTGAGTCACCGTTAAAACAAATTGGTTTCAGCTCTAATGCTGTTACTGTCTGTAATATGTTTCTATTTAGATTATTTGTCAGGAGATTTTGTTATTATTGTCCGAGTCTGGTTTTAACTAATGCTGGGCTTGCACCAAACGATTTTCACAGTCACAGACTAATAACTGCAAGAGAGGATTTAGCGTTGGATCATGTGTGATATTTAACAAGGGTTTTGTAGTAGATATGGCGGTTGGAGATGCATGCAGCAAACACAGGATGTCTGTTAACTTCCTGTCCGGGTTTCACACCTTTCTTGTCAGCAGCACAAGAAACACAAACTTGAAAAACAAAAAACGGTACTATTATTCGGATATACAGGGTTCTTCCCGTTCGTCTCGTCCCACCCCTAGTGCTAATAATGTAGTGCGCTGGTCTGGAGAGAAAATGCCAGGGCTGAATTTTTCTCCCAGTCCACCCCTGACCGTAAGTAACCATCAACAAACTGAAACCAATCTTTTGGGAAGGGAAATCGAAACCAGTATGTCCAAATCCAAAGCCCAATATGGGTGGGTTTACCATCAGCCACCTGAAACCACGCTGTTCCAAAGTCATGCACTAAACCGAAAAAACGTACATGCGTTAGTGGGCTTCTATACCACAAAGGTAAAATAAAATAAAATAAAACGCGACATGCCCCGTTCCAAGACCACTTCTGCTGCCATAGCTGCCATATCTGACTCCTGTTCCCCCTCCACCTTTCATCAGCCGGCTTTTCCTATGATGGTTGCAGTCCGTCACTCCATGATCAAGTGAGCCAGTGCTCACAGTGACTCTGCCAAGTAATCGTGACTGTGCCTGCTTTAGGTTGTCCCGGGCTTCAAGGTGGGATCTTACCCGTCGTTGGCTAACCAGCCTTCCATACTGGCTTATTGCAGGATGCCGTACCTGGGATACGATCAATCCCCACCTATATGGTCGTATAGATCGCAAAGTGGAGGGATGGAGACAGAGTCTTCAGCCGCATCTGCCTTATGCAGCCATGTGTGTGCACATCAGGGCGACTATAAAACAAAAGATAATTTATCAGAGTTAAAATTATTAAAGTGTTGCAACAGCATTAGTGGCATTTGAAGGTAAACCCACTACTTCCGAATCCAATTTGACAACATAGCATGTATGACTCCTTCCCAGCAGATGTGGCGTCAATCCACCTTTGTCCTTAACTAGGGAGATGTGAAAGAAAACAAAAAATCACAATATTAAACCTTGCATTTTCAATATTGGGCGACTCACTTCTATCTTAACCGTTACTCAAAATCACAATTCTCTTCATAATCCTACCCGATTGCCTTTCACTATCTATTTAAATTGGACGACCTAATTAAACCTTTTATTCTACCTATTGATTGCATTTAGTGTTTTCCACATTTTGATTCACTACTTAACTAGTTTATTCAACACTGAATTGATACATTGTTTCTATTTACTAATTAACCATATTGTTTTATCTGAAGTGTGCTTGTGTATCCCCTTGTGTACTCCATCACTCGGAGTAGGAGAGGATTCTCCCCTACCTCGGCAGCCCCGACACACACATGAGAACAGGCTCACACACACATCCTTTCTTATTCTATTTTACTTATTTATTTTAAATGACATTTTGTCATTGTGGATAACCTAAATTAGAAATTTGGATAACGTTTTATCATACTTATTTGGTCTAATTTTTAAGTATTGCCGATTGTTTTTTCTAAATTATAAGATCACTTTTAATAAATTGTCTATTACTTATCATAATCTCTAAGGAAATATTTTATTTGTGTTGTTATCTTGGCACCTAGACCTCGTCAGGTACAAGCACCAAGATAACATCCACCTATCCACGCAGAGTCCAAGGGTTGGGTCCGCTCCTCTTTTGATGAGTCACTTTACCCTGGCGCCATTGAACCCATTGACTCCTGTGGAGCGTGGTGTGCAGACAATTTTTAACGCTAATTGCTCATGTTTTGGAGTCTAGATAATTATTCCTAAATCCTGTGATCACCATGTAACTTACTCAGGGACACATCAACACTCTGCTAGGAGGAGATGGGGATCGAACTAGCAACCTTTCGGTTACAAGAGACCCTCTACTTCCTGAGCTAAACCGACCCCCAGCCTCCTCTCCGCTGATTTATTACCTCTGCGTTGGTCCGCGTCCGCCCTTTTTGCTTTCTTTACATTCCTCTCCCTTCTCCAAACACCTTCTCCCTCTGATCCAACCGGTTGTCTCACCAGTGCTCTGTGTACCAAGATGTAATGATATATACCACATGGTGTTCCGACGCGTTGGAGAGTCTCCAAGAACCACAGAATCACCGATCCCAGTGGTGGTTCTACGTTTTTTCTAAAACAGTGGACATAGGTTACATTCAGGGACCAATTACAGAGTACATCCAAGCACACAAATAATCTATTCAGTACAATGCGAATACAGTCTCTCTCTTAGTCTCTCTCTTACTCACTCACTCACTCACTCACTCACTCACTCACTCACTCACTCACTCACATATACAACTTAAAATAAGAATTCTCTGATTTTCATCCTTGGAGCTGTCATAGGTATTAACTGCGTGTGTCCCGAGAATTCTAAAGTTTTGGCGAATTTTCCTGCCATGGGGAGGTGAGAGGCATATTTTGAACCTACGCAAGTGTAAGTGGCTCCAGTGTCAGCCATCATTGGCGTGCCTCTATCATTTATCAGAACCTGCAGTATTGGTTCCTCATCAGCTTGTTTTGTGATTGCTACAAGCTGACCCTCCCCCTGTGGATTCTCTTGGCACCCCTAGTATCCCTGACCCATGAAGGGACCCTGTTGTCCCTGGTTGTAGTTCCCTCTTTGCTAAGGCCGTTTTTCCACTTCTGTTATCTATGTAATTCCTTATTACTACCTCCATGTCCCTATACATTATTGGATCAAAAGTCCCTCCCATGGGCCATATAGTGCCTGATCCTTCTGTCCTTTCTTCCCATTTCTCAGAGATCTTTTTCATCTCACCTTTGAGCAATAGACGGTCTCTACTCAAAATCTCTACCGCTGTTGTTGCCATTTTTAATTATTACTTTATTACTTTATTTATTTATTTAGAAATACACTATTTATTAATACAATTTATTTGAGTTTATTCTACCAGTTAGTTTAAATTCTTTATTATCTCTAAGCTACAAATATGAACTCCTCCCAGTCTCTCGTCTCCCTCCCGAAGATTGGAATGTGGCCCCTGTTATCTATTTTTGGACCTGGCCTGCAGGCTCCTGCTTCTCTGCTCGTCCCCGCTGTGATTGCTCGTGCACATGCAGTTAGTCAGCGCGATGAGGTTTAAGTCAAAGAAGATTTACACATTTATTCAGTACTTCAACAAATTAACTATTCTTTATCCGTCTAACTATTTATGATTATCAATTACTTCAAACAAATTAACTATTCTCTGTCCGCCTAATTTATTTATGACAGAATCAACAAAAAATAAACCGGGTCGTAAAAATCTCCGAGGTAATTTAATCCTAACACGATTTAGATACAGACAATAAGCCGATTCATACAATTTCTTTATATTGTATTGAAAAATGTCCGAATTGTTTGTAATTAATTACAAATAAAAGGTTGACCGAGCGTAGAAACTGGCCTTTTAATTAAAACATGACCGGTCGGATGGATAATCAACCAACCAAAATTTCAAACAAGTACCTATCGCTTCACAGTGCCAAGATCAGAATTATAAATTAACTATTTCAGCAGTTACAACAGTTACGCAATCGTTCGAACTGTGGACCCAACCTGAGCCGAGATCTCAGAAATCCAACAGTTACGCAATCGTTCGAACTGTGGACCCAATTTGAGCCGAGATCTCAGAAATCCAACAGTTACGCAATCGTTCGAACTGTGGACCCAACTTGAGCCGAGATCTCAGAAATCCAACAGTTACGCAATCGTTCGAACTGTGGACCCAATTTGAGCCGAGATCTCAGAAATCCAACAGTTACGCAATCGTTCGAACTGTGGACCCAATTTGAGCCGAGACCTCAGAAATCCAACAGTTACGCAATCGTTCGAACTGTGGACCCAACTTGAGCCGAGATCTCAGAAATCCAACAGGTGCGCAATCTTTCGACCTGCGGACCCACTTTTCTATTGGAACTTTCTCACTAATTCGTTCCTCTAGAATACAGCCACAGGACTTTATAGTAGGTATATTTTAACCAAAACACCAAATAACAACAACTCGTATCAAAATAGGGAGCCACAAAGCGTCTTGGTCATTTAGAACCACAGAACGCGTATATGGCCTATGTGCGTGTGCACGTCAATCTCTCCCGGAGCTCCCGTCTCTCTATCTCTCCTCTTTAACTTAGGTTCGTTTGACTGAAGAGACACTTTACCCGTTCACCAAGCGTTTAGACGGGGCAAAAACAGATCAACCAACCGTTTAATTAGTGGTAAGCCAAACTTACCGAGAATAATTTTGTGCGCTTGGTTGTGTGATCCGTCCGCGCCCCGCCTTGCAGCCCGGCAGTTGGGCTGTCTCTTTCCAGTCCTGTTCTTCGTGACGCCAATATGTAGTTGCAATTTTTGTTAACGACTTATCTAATTTACTTCAACTAGCTATGAGCAATAGAAATCGGGGAGTCCGGAAAAAGTAATGACAAAGACTTTATTGTTACCCACAAAATAGGTACAACAGAGCCGAGCATGTGATTTTGCAAAAGACACACTGACTGGGGCTCCGATCCCAGTCCCTCTTATCCACCTCAACCGAGCTGTCATGCATGTTATACGACCGTCCTGGTATATGTTCAAAATGGCCTTACACGGTATGGAAAGTTAGCCTTACATTCCCTTACGTATGTGCTCATCTCCTGTAGTTAATGTAAATAATGGGAGGATGTCCGTAGCCTGGGCCCCAAAGTCTTTGGCGCCTTATTAGGCCATTGCTCTGGGTCCAGAGGTGGTTTCTCTACTTTTCCACTATTAATGTTTATGCCTTGGTATATAGGCCTGATAATACTCATAGTTAATACAAAAGTAATGGTTAATTTCTACCACATATCCCCCCTTGTTGGGGCCAATAAGGTTCCAACAAATTACTTGAATTATTGCTAAGCCCTTGCCAAATTGACACCACATCTGGTCATCAGTAAAAACCTCAGAGCTTTGACAGGGATTTCAACCTGCAATATTTTCAGGGATTTCAACCTGATTGTAGGCCAAAAAGATTTACCAAATGCAGTGTATTATTAACATTCTAATCCCTACAAGTTGTACATATGTAATCATAAAACCTTTCTAATCATAATAGCACAATATTCCATATTCATCATGCAACTATATAAATGTGTATCTAGAATACCCACATAATAATCATAAAAAGCATAATAATCAATAATCATTCAGCATGCATTGAAAATTGGCATTTCAAAAATATGTGACATCATATTATACATTTCAAAAATGTGTGACCCAATATTATACAAAAAAGTGGACACAATAATATACATTTAAAGAAATACGTGACATAATAATATGGGTCATAATAATACACTCAAAAACTGATGTTTCATCATAATACAGTTTTTAGAAATGTGAGATTGTCTGCATGCTTGCACGGATTTGAATGGCTCAGGTGATCTTCATGTATTGGTGCGCAGGATACAAGTGGGGGGTTTTGGACATTGTCATAGATGTTGCTCCTGTTGGCTGAAATCAAGCCTTGTAGATCACGAGGCCGGCTCACATCGAGAGGTTACTAGCACATCGTGTGAGCCTCCACCTGGTGTTTGATGTATCACACTCCGCTCTCCTCTTCAGATTCGCTCTGAAGCTCTTTCCCATAGAGCCTCCATTCCCAATCATTTGACTCATCTATGCCAGTTACCCTAAGGGTCATCTCCCTGGAGAGCCTAGATGCTGTCATTGATCACTTTCAGCATCATTGTGTGGCTGCCGCTCCTGACTCGGCTCGAAATGGATCTGGTCCTGGGGCAGCTGGTCAGCCCCAGGTGTGTCTGCGTCTGGCTCCTCCTCCTCACGCTCATCCCTGGGTTGAGCGGCTTTTGTGCAGTGGTTGAGATGATACCATGTGGCACTTCCTTCCACCTGGATGGCTGTTGGTGTTGCGTTTGTGACTTTGTATGGCCCTTCTCTCCTGGGCTCGTTCCACTTTCTCCTGAACACCCTTAGGTACACTTGGTCACCTGGCTCCACCCCCCTTGGTGGCTCCTTCTTCAACTCTGGAACTCTGTCTTTCTTTCGCTGGGATTACAAATTTATGTAAAGCAGTTAGTTGTTCAAAAGCATATTTTCCTTAATTTTATTACTCTAATGGAAGTCCCTTTTGGGACCCTCGAATGTTTAAGTGAAGGCATGGGTCGACCCTAAGCATTTCATGCGGGGTAAGATGCGTCATTCTGTTAGTTTTCATGCGATAACTCATTAGTGTCAGTCGTAGTGCATTAGTCCTTTAATTTAGTACTCTAATTTAATTTTGTTAATCTTTGTCTTAAGCGTCCGATTCCTCTCTCCACCATACCTTGTGGTTTGAGGATTGTAGACACGGACTAGTCTTTATTTGACATGCAGATGTTAAATCACTTGTTTGAGTGTTTTCTGAATAAACGCTGCCCTATCGCCTGAGCTAATTAGTGACGGAATTCCAAACCTTGGCATGACTTCTCTAGTCAGAAACTTGATTACTGTAGCCGCACTTTGGTCTTTTGATGGGACTGCTTCTACCCATCTGTTGAACACTGTTTTTTCAAATATTTAGCACTCATTTAGCTGGATGTCAATCATTGTTTGCAAGTATGGTGAAGAAAAACCTTGTTTTCTATTTTTTTTTCCTAATTCTCCTCAATACCTCCCCCCTTGCGCAATGGTCAAAACCATACGCATTAAATGATAAACAAATCTAATAACGCCGTTGGTGCACCCAACGTCGAAAAGTCTAACCGTAAGCAGGGGTGGACTGGCCATCTGGCATACCGGGCATCGTCCCGGTGGGCCGTTGACCCAATGTGGGCCGGTCCGGTCCGCTATGTTTTCTTTTTTCCTCTCTCTCTAAATTCCCTCCAATTGGGCCGGCCAATGGGCTACAGAGAGCTAGCAGTGTGTTGCCAGCATCGACGCATATTATTGGTCTATGTTTGTCATTGTCAATCAATCATGGGCTGACTGGCTCAGAGAGCCCTGACAGTGCTGTCAATCACAACACAAACCAGGGTGGGTGGGACCTCAGGGCATGGGCCGGAGTCGCGGGAGTCGGTACGGAGCTGAAATCGCCCGGGTGGTGCTGAAAAACGGCGACTTAAGCCTCTGGAAGTTAAATGTTCAAAATTGACAGACCTATTTGGTGCCGGGGTCCACACCCCAGCAGGTGCTGCTGCGCCAGGAGACGAGCGAGTGGAGGCATATGCTAAGTAACGTTAGCCTGGGGCTAGCTAGGCTACATTTTGAGACATGTCCAAAACAAAGTAGAAAACGTCTTTACGTTGAATGTGGAGTGACCTAATTAACTGCATACTTGTGACAACATATTAGCCCAGAGTTGAAGGGCTGTGACTGTTGGTAGTTGTGGTTGATTTTGTTTAAATAGGCCGAATTGTGATATTATTGGTTATTATTGTTCAGATGATTTGGCTAAGCTAGCTAACAGCTGCTAACGTTAGCAGTCTCTTGTTGCCATAGCAACAGTAAACCTTGACATGGACTCATGAGCTGTAAATAGAGATGCAGAATCAAGCTGTATTGTAAATACAGATGTGACACTTTGAATTTTAGCACAAAATACAAGTAAACCTATTGGAAATAATTAGTTTAATTTGCAATATTTGCCATTGAATTTATTGTAATCTTTCAATTAATTTATTGTTTACTGAGGTGATGACTATTTCGAGAGGGATGCAATATGTGTATGTTTAAAGGTTTATGTGAAGAAACATACTATATGTGTGATAAAATGACAATTGGTTATTCATAAATGTCTCTTTATATTCTCTGCTACCATCATCTCCTGTCAAACAGGATTTCCTCACCTGCTAGAAGTTATTCTATGATGAGCGAGAGAGAGAGAGAGAGAGAGAGAGAGAGAGAGAGAGAGAGAGAGAGAGAGAGAGAGAGAGAGAGAGAGAGAGAGAGAGAGAGAGAGAGAGAGAGAGAGAGAGAGAGAGAGAGAGCTTCTCTTGACTTTGTGAGTTTATTATGCAACTTGTTTTGCCTCAGATTGAAACAAAAGGTTTGATTATGATTATTTCCTGGTTGAAGATTTTCACATTGATTTTAATTTCAAACATTTGCATATCTTTTATATAATTAACAGTTATGCAGGTAGGCCGAATTACAGGTCTGAATAGATATGCATTCTCATATACATGTATGTGCACATGTATACATACATGTGCACATACACGTGTATGAGAATATGAGAAGTATATGAGAAAAAAAATTAAATTCTCTATTTATGGTTTCATAATGACTGAGTCACCGTTAAAACAAATTGGTTTCAGCTCTAATGCTGTTACTGTCTGTAATATGTTTCTATTTAGATTATTTGTCAGGAGATTTTGTTATTATTGTCCGAGTCTGGTTTTAACTAATGCTGGGCTTGCACCAAACGATTTTCACAGTCACAGACTAATAACTGCAAGAGAGGATTTAGCGTTGGATCATGTGTGATATTTAACAAGGGTTTTGTAGTAGATATGGCGGTTGGAGATGCATGCAGCAAACACAGGATGTCTGTTAACTTCCTGTCCGGGTTTCACACCTTTCTTGTCAGCAGCACAAGAAACACAAACTTGAAAAACAAAAAACGGTACTATTATTCGGATATACAGGGTTCTTCCCGTTCGTCTCGTCCCACCCCTAGTGCTAATAATGTAGTGCGCTGGTCTGGAGAGAAAATGCCAGGGCTGAATTTTTCTCCCAGTCCACCCCTGACCGTAAGTAACCATCAACAAACTGAAACCAATCTTTTGGGAAGGGAAATCGAAACCAGTATGTCCAAATCCAAAGCCCAATATGGGTGGGTTTACCATCAGCCACCTGAAACCACGCTGTTCCAAAGTCATGCACTAAACCGAAAAAACGTACATGCGTTAGTGGGCTTCTATACCACAAAGGTAAAATAAAATAAAATAAAACGCGACATGCCCCGTTCCAAGACCACTTCTGCTGCCATAGCTGCCATATCTGACTCCTGTTCCCCCTCCACCTTTCATCAGCCGGCTTTTCCTATGATGGTTGCAGTCCGTCACTCCATGATCAAGTGAGCCAGTGCTCACAGTGACTCTGCCAAGTAATCGTGACTGTGCCTGCTTTAGGTTGTCCCGGGCTTCAAGGTGGGATCTTACCCGTCGTTGGCTAACCAGCCTTCCATACTGGCTTATTGCAGGATGCCGTACCTGGGATACGATCAATCCCCACCTATATGGTCGTATAGATCGCAAAGTGGAGGGATGGAGACAGAGTCTTCAGCCGCATCTGCCTTATGCAGCCATGTGTGTGCACATCAGGGCGACTATAAAACAAAAGATAATTTATCAGAGTTAAAATTATTAAAGTGTTGCAACAGCATTAGTGGCATTTGAAGGTAAACCCACTACTTCCGAATCCAATTTGACAACATAGCATGTATGACTCCTTCCCAGCAGATGTGGCGTCAATCCACCTTTGTCCTTAACTAGGGAGATGTGAAAGAAAACAAAAAATCACAATATTAAACCTTGCATTTTCAATATTGGGCGACTCACTTCTATCTTAACCGTTACTCAAAATCACAATTCTCTTCATAATCCTACCCGATTGCCTTTCACTATCTATTTAAATTGGACGACCTAATTAAACCTTTTATTCTACCTATTGATTGCATTTAGTGTTTTCCACATTTTGATTCACTACTTAACTAGTTTATTCAACACTGAATTGATACATTGTTTCTATTTACTAATTAACCATATTGTTTTATCTGAAGTGTGCTTGTGTATCCCCTTGTGTACTCCATCACTCGGAGTAGGAGAGGATTCTCCCCTACCTCGGCAGCCCCGACACACACATGAGAACAGGCTCACACACACATCCTTTCTTATTCTATTTTACTTATTTATTTTAAATGACATTTTGTCATTGTGGATAACCTAAATTAGAAATTTGGATAACGTTTTATCATACTTATTTGGTCTAATTTTTAAGTATTGCCGATTGTTTTTTCTAAATTATAAGATCACTTTTAATAAATTGTCTATTACTTATCATAATCTCTAAGGAAATATTTTATTTGTGTTGTTATCTTGGCACCTAGACCTCGTCAGGTACAAGCACCAAGATAACATCCACCTATCCACGCAGAGTCCAAGGGTTGGGTCCGCTCCTCTTTTGATGAGTCACTTTACCCTGGCGCCATTGAACCCATTGACTCCTGTGGAGCGTGGTGTGCAGACAATTTTTAACGCTAATTGCTCATGTTTTGGAGTCTAGATAATTATTCCTAAATCCTGTGATCACCATGTAACTTACTCAGGGACACATCAACACTCTGCTAGGAGGAGATGGGGATCGAACTAGCAACCTTTCGGTTACAAGAGACCCTCTACTTCCTGAGCTAAACCGACCCCCAGCCTCCTCTCCGCTGATTTATTACCTCTGCGTTGGTCCGCGTCCGCCCTTTTTGCTTTCTTTACATTCCTCTCCCTTCTCCAAACACCTTCTCCCTCTGATCCAACCGGTTGTCTCACCAGTGCTCTGTGTACCAAGATGTAATGATATATACCACATGGTGTTCCGACGCGTTGGAGAGTCTCCAAGAACCACAGAATCACCGATCCCAGTGGTGGTTCTACGTTTTTTCTAAAACAGTGGACATAGGTTACATTCAGGGACCAATTACAGAGTACATCCAAGCACACAAATAATCTATTCAGTACAATGCGAATACAGTCTCTCTCTTAGTCTCTCTCTTACTCACTCACTCACTCACTCACTCACTCACTCACTCACTCACTCACTCACTCACTCACTCACTCACTCACTCACTCACATATACAACTTAAAATAAGAATTCTCTGATTTTCATCCTTGGAGCTGTCATAGGTATTAACTGCGTGTGTCCCGAGAATTCTAAAGTTTTGGCGAATTTTCCTGCCATGGGGAGGTGAGAGGCATATTTTGAACCTACGCAAGTGTAAGTGGCTCCAGTGTCAGCCATCATTGGCGTGCCTCTATCATTTATCAGAACCTGCAGTATTGGTTCCTCATCAGCTTGTTTTGTGATTGCTACAAGCTGACCCTCCCCCTGTGGATTCTCTTGGCACCCCTAGTATCCCTGACCCATGAAGGGACCCTGTTGTCCCTGGTTGTAGTTCCCTCTTTGCTAAGGCCGTTTTTCCACTTCTGTTATCTATGTAATTCCTTATTACTACCTCCATGTCCCTATACATTATTGGATCAAAAGTCCCTCCCATGGGCCATATAGTGCCTGATCCTTCTGTCCTTTCTTCCCATTTCTCAGAGATCTTTTTCATCTCACCTTTGAGCAATAGACGGTCTCTACTCAAAATCTCTACCGCTGTTGTTGCCATTTTTAATTATTACTTTATTACTTTATTTATTTATTTAGAAATACACTATTTATTAATACAATTTATTTGAGTTTATTCTACCAGTTAGTTTAAATTCTTTATTATCTCTAAGCTACAAATATGAACTCCTCCCAGTCTCTCGTCTCCCTCCCGAAGATTGGAATGTGGCCCCTGTTATCTATTTTTGGACCTGGCCTGCAGGCTCCTGCTTCTCTGCTCGTCCCCGCTGTGATTGCTCGTGCACATGCAGTTAGTCAGCGCGATGAGGTTTAAGTCAAAGAAGATTTACACATTTATTCAGTACTTCAACAAATTAACTATTCTTTATCCGTCTAACTATTTATGATTATCAATTACTTCAAACAAATTAACTATTCTCTGTCCGCCTAATTTATTTATGACAGAATCAACAAAAAATAAACCGGGTCGTAAAAATCTCCGAGGTAATTTAATCCTAACACGATTTAGATACAGACAATAAGCCGATTCATACAATTTCTTTATATTGTATTGAAAAATGTCCGAATTGTTTGTAATTAATTACAAATAAAAGGTTGACCGAGCGTAGAAACTGGCCTTTTAATTAAAACATGACCGGTCGGATGGATAATCAACCAACCAAAATTTCAAACAAGTACCTATCGCTTCACAGTGCCAAGATCAGAATTATAAATTAACTATTTCAGCAGTTACAACAGTTACGCAATCGTTCGAACTGTGGACCCAACCTGAGCCGAGATCTCAGAAATCCAACAGTTACGCAATCGTTCGAACTGTGGACCCAATTTGAGCCGAGATCTCAGAAATCCAACAGTTACGCAATCGTTCGAACTGTGGACCCAATTTGAGCCGAGGTCTCAGAAATCCAACAGTTACGCAATCGTTCGAACTGTGGACCCAACTTGAGCCGAGATCTCAGAAATCCAACAGTTACGCAATCGTTCGAACTGTGGACCCAATTTGAGCCGAGATCTCAGAAATCCAACAGTTACGCAATCGTTCGAACTGTGGACCCAATTTGAGCCGAGACCTCAGAAATCCAACAGTTACGCAATCGTTCGAACTGTGGACCCAACTTGAGCCGAGATCTCAGAAATCCAACAGGTGCGCAATCTTTCGACCTGCGGACCCACTTTTCTATTGGAACTTTCTCACTAATTCGTTCCTCTAGAATACAGCCACAGGACTTTATAGTAGGTATATTTTAACCAAAACACCAAATAACAACAACTCGTATCAAAATAGGGAGCCACAAAGCGTCTTGGTCATTTAGAACCACAGAACGCGTATATGGCCTATGTGCGTGTGCACGTCAATCTCTCCCGGAGCTCCCGTCTCTCTATCTCTCCTCTTTAACTTAGGTTCGTTTGACTGAAGAGACACTTTACCCGTTCACCAAGCGTTTAGACGGGGCAAAAACAGATCAACCAACCGTTTAATTAGTGGTAAGCCAAACTTACCGAGAATAATTTTGTGCGCTTGGTTGTGTGATCCGTCCGCGCCCCGCCTTGCAGCCCGGCAGTTGGGCTGTCTCTTTCCAGTCCTGTTCTTCGTGACGCCAATATGTAGTTGCAATTTTTGTTAACGACTTATCTAATTTACTTCAACTAGCTATGAGCAATAGAAATCGGGGAGTCCGGAAAAAGTAATGACAAAGACTTTATTGTTACCCACAAAATAGGTACAACAGAGCCGAGCATGTGATTTTGCAAAAGACACACTGACTGGGGCTCCGATCCCAGTCCCTCTTATCCACCTCAACCGAGCTGTCATGCATGTTATACGACCGTCCTGGTATATGTTCAAAATGGCCTTACACGGTATGGAAAGTTAGCCTTACATTCCCTTACGTATGTGCTCATCTCCTGTAGTTAATGTAAATAATGGGAGGATGTCCGTAGCCTGGGCCCCAAAGTCTTTGGCGCCTTATTAGGCCATTGCTCTGGGTCCAGAGGTGGTTTCTCTACTTTTCCACTATTAATGTTTATGCCTTGGTATATAGGCCTGATAATACTCATAGTTAATACAAAAGTAATGGTTAATTTCTACCACAAAGTCTGCGATAAGGATCCTGTCTGTGTGCTGACGCACCCTACGAATAGTCTTCATGCTCGAGGACTCAGCAGTAGCCCCAAACCAACTGTTGCAGCATGGTCCTCATTGCGCCATGCTAATGAGAAGATGAACGGGTAACTCCTCCCTCTGCAATACACGATCGGTTCATGCTCATGTACTCTCCTGTGCTCCCGGACTCCCAGGATATTCCTCTCCACATTGGGCTAGTTCTGCCAGCCTTGAAATCAATATGTTTTTGTTTTTTGATACCAGATCATCAGCAGAGCTTGGGATGAGGGGTGGTAGGACAGATATGGCATTTTTAAAGAGTGCATGATATCTCATTGATATACATTTTCTAACAGTATTTGATATGATTTGTGTGTCAGGAATAAAGAGTAGGCTATATCAAAGAAAACACAGAAATGGTCAGATAGGGAAGGATAAAGTCAAAAATAGGAATGGACGGAGTGTCAAGGACTGGCAGTTAAAGGGAGAGAGAGAGAGAGAGAGAGAGAGAGAGAGAGATCCTTCCACCTGGGTTCAGTGTGACACAGCTTCCCCAGCGCGATTGCGGCGTCGCGCTGGGCCTCCGTCCTCCCGGCGGGGGTGTTATCGGCTGCAGCGAGGCGCAGCAGCAGAGGAACGGCGTCGGTGGCCAGCAGGTTAAGGGCTCCTCCCTGCACCTCCAGGCAGTGGCTCAGGCACAGGGCGGCGTTCCCCAGCACCACCTCATCATCGCTGGACCGCAGCAGGCGGCGGAGGACCGACAGCCCTGGAACAGAGAGAGCCAACGTACTTTAACGCCTTGCTAAAGCACATTTTAGACACAGATTGGTCGAATTTGCATTTGGAGTCCAACAGCACCCATAGCCATTATTTGTAATAATTGTGCAGCAGATGGCGCACCCAGTTAGTGCAAACTGAGAGAGAGAGAGAGTCCCCTAAAATAGGGGAGGGGTCTGTTGTGGCACGAACGCATTCTTCATCACCACTTTGAAGCAACGTGAACTGCAGCAGTACCACTATGGGGTAGGGACGCACTTCTTCCTCTGCGCCTTCCTATCTAGCATGGTGCATCTTTAACACTCTGTGTTGCTGTTTACCTCTGGGGATTGCTGCTATTGTCTGTTCCTGCAGGGAAAGAATATTTTGGATTTATATTGTGATTTTCAATACTGCATGCAAAGAACGTTTGCGCCAGAACACGCCTCCTCCTTTCGCCGAACCGCCCCTTGGGGCGCAAGATCATTCCCTAATTTACCGACGCGTGGCTGTGGAGGGAAAAGAACGCCCTGCGCCAGTTGCAAACTAGCAACGACACATGCGTCAGTGTAGAAAGCAAATTGTGCTGGATGCAAGATAGGGCCCCTAGAATCTGGGTTAGCGTCCCGGCGTCTGTCTGGGTTGGAGTCCCAGAATAATGAACAAGTTCCTTTGTTTCGGTTAGAGTCCCCTGGGTTGGAGTCCTAGAACAAGGACGAAGTTCCTTACGGTAGGGCAAAGTCCCGAAATTGCATGCAGGGTCACTCAAGTGATTTGTTCATCTTTGCTGTTTGTCAATGTTGATAGAACTTAGATGTTTGTTTTGGTAAGGGGTTTTGTTTTACGATTTCCTAGACAAGGAGTGAACCTTATTTGTATCGAACTCACTGGTGATGTTACATGAATCGCTAGAGGTTTTTTGTGTTTTGTTGTTTTGATTCCCGTTGTTACACCGAATTCTGCGACCCACCGATAAAGTGTGACCCCAGGGGGCGCTGTTGCATATTTTCTGCAGTATGCATGAGTTTTAAGCTAGACAGGCATGACAAAAATAAGATCTCCCCCCAACCAATTACCTTTTTATTAAAGGTGCTTAATAAATACATTTGATTGATTTGATTAGCACTTTACAGACCCATACAATGGATAGGGCGTTTAGTATGGTCCTTCACTGTTGCTTCTTTACCCTTACAAAGCTACAGTCAGTATTAAAATTACGCTAATTTACCTTTGAGCATTTCCTATTATAGGCTCCTATTATAGGCTACTGCAGCAGAACAAAACTCAGCAAAGCTTGTTCTTGCTCCGGCTTTAATTGATCGATTTTCGACAGCGATCCCACAACAGACCGAATAGATTCTCTCGTATCCTTCTCCATTGTCTTCCTCTGACTACAACTGAAACTGGCGCGCGACCTAGACGTCATCGTTCTCAGCCACTCCCTCTGTTCGCTGATTGGACCGCCAGAAATCTGGTTTACATGGAACGCATTTACATTAAGCAGACCCAGACCTAGTATTGAAGTGAAATTAAAATTGAGCGGAAGTAGGTAGGTGGGCGGCGCCAGGCTAGTGTGGAATCACGGATACGGGTTGAGTTGGACAACCTGAGGAAAAAAAGTAAGCCATCACCTGGTGTTGGCATACCTGCTCCTTGGGAGATTTTTTCTTTAAGGGGTTAACATCTCAGTGAACGTTGGCTATTTTTTAGCACAAAAGAGATGGTTAGGGAAGTAGACAGAGAGTGAGAGACGGAAGTAGACAGAGAGAGAGATCCGCCGATGTTTGAGAAGACAACTTTTAACTATGAGGATACTCTATAGAGAGAGAAAAAGAGAGAGTGGTTGAGTCAGAGAGTGAGAAAGAAGAGATGTCCATGTCAGAGAGAGCAGCAGCAGCAGAGAGAGGTCATGTTTCCCGAAGCTCCGCTAGGCATTGGAAAAAACTACTTAATTCATCGTTCAGATCTACTTTATCTTATTTTATTTCATGATCATAATACCTAACAGTATATAGTTTGTTTTCGTCGTCCTCCATCGCTCGATTCAACAATACATTTTGGCACTTTTTACTCCCGGATCAGGTCATTCCCACAGGCTGATAACACCAAAGCGGAGGGCACCCCAGCCCCCCGCCAACCTGTACTGATAGTAGTCCTGAGTATTACTGAGACAAAAAAGGGTTCAGCCGTAGACAAAGTGTAAAGGACGTTTCGCATAATCTGCTGAACCCAAGGTTGCCTATGTCAAAACATGGCAACTTTTGCATTCCTGCTGTAACCACTAAGAGAGTAAACGAAGGGAAACTTAGACACACTGCTAACCTCACAAATCTCATATCTATTTCCTCCAAACCAAAAACAACCTTAAAGCCTATCAACAACACCATCAGGATGGGTCTACTTAATGTTAGGTCTCTTAATAACAAATCATTTTTAGTTAATGATTTTATTACCACCTCTAAACTGGATTTTATGTTTTTAACTGAAACATGGCTGGAACAAAATAACAGTGCAACCGTTCTGATAGAGACAGCTCCTCCCAACTATAACTTTTTTGATGCATGTAGATCTGGAAAAAGAGGTGGAGGGGTTGCTGTTATATTTAAAAATGATTTTCAGGGGAAACAGATGTTATTTGGTGATTTTCTATCATTCGAATACCTTTATGCTGTATTGAAATGCTCCCCCAGAGTTCTCCTATTAATTATTTACAGGCCACCCACATACTCTGCAAATTTTTTCGATGAATTCACAGAATTATTGTCTAGCATCTCCACAGACTTTGACTGTCTAGTTATAACTGGTGACTTCAATTTTCATACTGATGACTGATGACAAGTGTGCAAAAAAACTTTTTACCATTTTGGACACATTTGAACTGTCCCAACATGTGAAAGAGACTACTCATTGTAAGGGCCACACTCTAGACCTGGTTATCACAAAGGGCCTCAATGTTTCTGATCTCTCTGTGACTGATCCTTCCTTGTCTGACCACTTTTGTGTTTTCTTTAATATACCTTTTATTCCCAACATACAGACAAAATCAAATACTGTCAAAAAACGGTATATCAATGAAGAATCGTATGTACTTTTTAGAAAGGCCATCTCCTTTCTACCACCTCTCAACCCATGTTCTGCTGATGATCTTGTAGAAAACTTTAATTTGAAAATTTTGAAAGTCATGGATGTCATTGCACCTTACAAGGTTAAAACGATTTCTGGAAAGCAAAAGGCACCCTGGAGAAAAGCTGCTTCTGTAACAGCACAGAAAAAAGAATGCAGGAAGGTTGAACGCATCTGGCGTAAAACAAAACTTCATATTCACCATGATATCTACAAAGAGAGCCTCCGTGCCTACAATTCAGACTTAAAAAGTGCTAGAGAAACATTTTTCTCCAATATCATTAAATCCAATAATAATAATGCAAAAACCCTATTTGCAACTGTTGACAGACTGACCAACCCCCCAACACAAATTCCACCTGATCTCCATTCCACGCAGAAATGCAATGAGTTTGCAGCTTTTTATACTGATAAAATTGAAGGCATCAGACGCGCCATCAATATCTCCACTTCAAACAAAAATGTTGGTCTACCACCCTGTTCAGGCAAAAGTAACATGGCAGGGATGGCATGCTTTAATGTTATTGACTCTAAAACTCTTGTGGAAACTGTTACACAACTAAAGCCATCCACCTGTTGCCTTGATTCTTTACCTACCAACCTCTTTAAGAATGTTTTTGACTGCCTAGCAATAGACATATTGCAGATAGTTAACAACTCTCTCCAGTCAGGCAACTTCCCAAAAGCCCTGAAAACTGCAGTTATTAAACCCCTTTTAAAAAAGCGGAGCCTAGATACCTCTATTATTAACAACTACAGACCAATATCAAATCTGCCCTTCATAAGTAAAATCATTGAGAAAGTTGTCCTCCAGCAACTTAATCACTTCCTGGCATCAACTGGTTGTTATGACACCTTCCAATCAGGATTTCGACCCCTGCACAGCACTGAGACTGCCCTCATTAAAGTTGTAAACGACATCTGTCTTAACACAGACTCTGGCAAAACCTCAATACTAATGCTACTAGACCTCAGTGCTGCATTCGACACTGTAGACCATACAATACTTTTGGACAGGTTAGAAAACTGGGTGGGGCATTCAGGCACAGTCTTAAATTGGTTCAGATCCTACCTACAAAATAGGAACTACTTTGTTTCCATCGGCGACTTTGTATCAGAATCAACGAACGTGATGTGTGGAGTCCCACAAGGTTCGATCATAGGACCCTCTTTATTCAACATCTACATGCTCCCACTGGGGCAAATCATGCATAATAACAATATTGACCATCATTGCTATGCTGATGACACGCAAATCTATGTATCGCCATCACCAAATGACTATCGGCCCATAGATCTGCTGTGCCAGTGCATTGAGCAAGTGAAAGACTGGATGTGCCAAAATTTCCTTCAGCTAAATGAGGATAAAACAGAGATAATTGTATTTGGTGCTAAAACGGAAAGGCTTAAAGTAAACCAACACCTTCACTCTCTGTCCCTGAAAACCTCAATCAAAGCCAGAAACCTAGGGGTTATCATGGATTCTGATTTACATTTCGAAAGTCACATCAAATCAGTTACAAAATCTGCATATAATCACCTTAAAAATGTAGAAAGACTTAGAGGGCTCATGTCCACCGAAGACTTACAAAAACTTGTACATGCCTTTATCACTAGTAATTTTGATTACTGCAATGGTCTCCTTACAGGTCTCCCAAAACAAAATCTAAGGAAGCTTCAGCTTGTTCAGAATGCTGCTGCTAGAGTTTTAACAAAGACCAAAAAATTTGAACATATTACACCAATTCTTAAATCGTTACATTGGCTTCCTGTAGGTCAGAGAATTGATTTTAAAATCATGTTGCTAACCTATAAATCCCTACATGGTTTAGGCCCAAAATATTTAACTGATATGCTTCCACTACATAAGCCTTCTAGAACACTAAGATCTTCTGAGACCAATCTGTTAATTATCCCCAGAGTAAACCCGAAACATGGGAAAGCAGGATTTAGTTACTATGCAACAAATAGCTGGAATAAACTGCCTGAGGATTTAAGACTTGCCCCAACTCTGAGCACCTTCAAAACAAGATTGAAGACTTTTATGTTTGCTTTAGCTTTCTGCTAAATCTTAAATACTTTACCTTTATTTTACTAAAATGCCTTTTTAACTTTCCCTTTATTTTCTATTTTTACCAGAAAAATACATGACATTTGCTGAGTAATGAAGTTGTGTCATTAAGAGCTTGACGAAGTGAAAACCTGTATTAGTGATTAAGCGCTTAATCACTGAATATACGCCATATGAAACTCTTTTGAATTTGTTTGTTGTTTGTTGTTTGCCTTTGGTTCTGGGCTAGAGTCCTAGAATAATCACTGAATATTTGTTTATTGTTTGTTGTTTGCCTTTGGTTCTGGGCTAGAGTCCTAGAATATTGTAATAGATTGTCCTTTAGGTCGGGTTGTAGTCCCGACTTGGGTTCCAGAGAGTCTGTTGATCTGATCTTAAATAACTTTCAATTTAATTTTCTCACTTTCTTAAATACATTGCACTTTCAATTTTACTTACTAAAAAGCCTTTTTAACTTTCTATTTTACTCATTTCTTTGCATATGTTTTCTTTTACTTATCTATTATTTAATTTTATTTTATAACAATGTTTATATGTGAAGCACTTTGAGTCTGCCTTGTGTATGAAAAGTGCTATATAAATAAAGTTGCCTTGCCTTGCCATGTCGGTTTCTTCTTGATACAACTGCTCAGTTTCTTGAGAACATTTATGCCATCTTTTTTATTTATTTTTGAACAAAGCATTCATTCACACAAGTGAATTACTGATGACTCATAATCAGTAATCACTTTTAAATGATTTGTTATCGTACCTGGACATCGTACCGAGACAAGGACACGAGTTGAGTGCTTGTGATGGCAGAGGCGGCTATCTGTTCTTGAACTGAACTGTGTCTCAGCGTTGTCCTGACGCTCTACTACAAACTTTAATCCCCATCCCCATCACACCTGCGGTGACCATCACCTGGAAAATAACTGTTGCAACTGCCCACTCAACACCAACTGAGCCATGATGTTACTGGTATTGTTTGTGATGTTGTGCCATCTTTTTCCACAGGGGGAAATTGTTAATTTGACAGCCATAATGTAGTTCACAAAGATAACACTTTTTTTTACAAACTGCCAGTGTGCTAGCTAAGGCTAAAGGGGTGCAGTCGTCTATGGTTTGTGTGCTTATGCCATCTTCATCTTAGGTATATCCTTACCTCGCTGTCCCGTTCACCATCCCCGAGTATATCGCAGCTAATATGTCATCGAAGGTAACCACCAATTATTTTATTTTTTATTCCCCCAATTATGATCAAATTGAGCTATGCTCCTAAGGATGTAATTTGTTGGACCAATGAAGGAAAGGGGCAGGATGTTGGTAAGAGTGTGTGTTCACGGGAACAGGTTGCAATATCAGAAAAGGATTTGTTGGTAAATGTACTGATGCCTTGCCTGCAGTAAATGGGACCATGGTTGTGTGTGGACAGAACGCTTTTTCATATCTGCCTCTGTTATATATTAACTTCACTAATAAGCGTAATAAGGATGTCAAAACCTTATTACAATATAGTGCTCTGTGATGAAAGAAACAGTGAACACTATATTGTATTTTTCTCCTACCATTTACCAACATTTATTGTTCGGTCTCGCCTGGGGTGTAATTCAATGTAGAACCGCCACTGATTACAACCCCTCCCCTATTTTAGGGGAGGGGTTGGTTGTGGCACGAACACATTTTTCACCATCATTAGAACTGACTCTAACTCATAGCAGAAGTACCACTATGGAGCAGGGACACACTTCTTCCTCTGCGCCTTCCTACCTAGCATGGTCCATCTTCAACACTCTGTGTTGCTGTTTACCTCTGGGGATCGCTGCTATTGTCTGTTCCTGCAGGGTAAGACTATTTTGGATTTTCTTTGCAATTTTCAATTCTGCATGCAAATCTATTTTATCAAACTTGATCCCCAAACATATATCTACTAGTGTGTGCTGAGAAATACCTTGTTCTACCCCCACAGGCACAGGATTTGAATGCTCTTGGCCAAGGAGCTGCAGCCCAAGACGCATCTAAGACAGCAAGGACCCTTAATGTGATTGGACTCGTCTTCGGAATAATTCTGATCATCATTGTTATTGTCCTCACAGTCCTCCGAGTGTGAATGTGTGAATGATTATTTTCATGATGTTGAAATGTTTCTGGAAAAGATGGAATACTGTGCAGAATTGACCAACCCATTGATGGGACACATCTGTTGGTGTGCTGGAATAGGCCTTCAAAATCCAATATACTAACAAAAATGTAAACATTCTGCATTCCTGTATTTCTTCCTTTTTGTTAATCAATAAATACCCTATCCCATGGATGATGGATCATTTATTTAAGTTTACAACATGAAAAAAGACAGAATAATGAAGTTGTGTCATTAAGAGCTTGACGAAGTGAGAACCTATATGCAGTGGCGGTTTTAGGCACGGGCGAACCAGGCAGCTGCCCGGGGCGCCATCTTTGTGGGGGGCGCCAAATCACATGGGGTGCGCCACGAGCAGTTAAAAAAAAATAAGCGCTGCTGGGGAATTGGTGTTTTGGCGGCCCCCTCTGGCTGCAGGCGCACACCGGAATGAAACCCCCACTGAAGTCTGTAGGGTCATGATACAACCCCCCCTCCCCCCTTGGAGGAAGTCTTGCCCGGGGCGTAACTGGACGTAGAACCGCCACTGCCTATATGTGATGTTGTTGTGCCATGTTTTTCCACAGGGGGAAATTGTTAATTTGACATCCATAATGTAGTCCACAAAGATAACACTTTTTTACAAACTACTGCAGCCTTGCCTGCAGTAAATGGGACCATGTTTTTGTGTGAACAGAACGCTTTTTCATATCTGCCTCTGTTATATATTAACTTCACTAATAACCGTAATAAGGATGTCAAAACCAGGAGCTGCAGTCAACATAACGTTACTGTTCAACATACATTAAACATAATACACTGCGCACACATAGCACACAGGTAACGCATACAACATAAAGTTGTGCCTTCATTACGTGGGTATACCAAATACATAACAGGCTCCTAATTGGAGTGGTTCATGTTTTGTCACCAACCTGCTTTAGAGGTTGTGTCAGAGGAACATTTGGTAACGCTTCATATTAAGGTGCTTGTAATAAGTCTTTATTAAGTCTTATTACCTAAATTGTAATAGGTAATAAGACCCTTATTATATGCTTATTAACATTTATTGGTGTTAATAAGACTATCTATAAGTCTTAATAATAACATAATAAACATCTTTAATGTGAGATTATAAGACTTTTTAAGCACTTAGCCTATAAGAAACATGTTATCTATTTATTGATTGCTTGATTACATTAATAAAAGTCTTATGAGTATCTTATAGTTGTTAATAAAAGCATCACAAACCCATTTATTGAGTCTTACTAATTTGCATGTTGAGTGAGTGTGATCTGTTTTGTGCCTCATATCAGATCTTTTAAAGGCGTTTTATTTTTGAAGGTCATTTAAAACGGGAAGTTCAGTTCATGCAATTGGCTGATGACTTGACGCCTGATGCTTGACAAAGTGTTTGACAAACATTTGGAGAACATGTGGGAATCGTCAGCATCCACAACTTTGAAAAAAAAAACGTACAGACAAAAGAAGAGGTCCAAACTGGAGGATTACTCTTCTGGTAAGTTTAAGATGGTAATGCTATAGTAATGTTAGCTGGTTCAAACTAGCTAGTTGTTTGCTAGCAAACTTTTTTGTCTTACATTACTTTCTTTCAGAGGCTAAGCCTGTGTTTGAAATCGCGTACTTACGTAGGCAAGGCAAGGCAACTTTATTTATATAGCACTTTTCATACACAAGGCAGACTCAAAGTGCTTCACATATAAACATTGTCATACAATAAAATAAAATAATAGATAGGTAAAAGAAAAACATATGCAAAGAAATGGGTAAAATAGAAAAAGGCATTTTAGTATAAAAATAGAAAATAAAGGCAAAGTTAAAAAAGCTTTTTAGATTTAAGATTTTAGCAGAAAGCTATAGCAAACATAAAAGTCTTCAGTCTTGTTTTAAAGGTGCTCAGAGTTGGGGCAAGTCTTAAATCCTCTGGGAGTTTATTCCAGCTATTTGTTGCATAGTAACTAAATCCTGCTTTCCCATGTTTTGTGTTTACTCTGGGGATAATTAACAGATTGGTCTCAGAGGATCTTAGTGGTCTAGAAGGCTGATGTAGTGGAAGCATATCAGTTAAATATTTTGGGCCTAAACCATGTAGGGATTTATAGGTTAGCAACATGATTTTAAAATCAATTCTCTGACCTACAGGAAGCCAATGTAACGATTTCAGAATTGGTGTAATATGATCACATTTTTTGGTCTTTGTTAGAACTCTAGCAGCAGCATTCTGAACAAGCTGAAGCTTCCTCAGAGTTTGTTTTGGGAGACCTGTGAGGAGACCATTGCAGTAATCAAGCTTACTAGTGATAAAGGCATGTACAAGTTTTTGTAAGTCTTCGGTGGACATGAGCCCTCTAAGTCTTGCTACATTTTTAAGGTGATAATATGCCGATTTTGTAACTGATTTGATGTGACTGTCAAAATGTAAATCTGAATCCATGATAACCCCTAGATTTCTGGCTTTGATTGAGGTTTTCAGGGACAGAGAGTGAAGGTGTTGGGTTACTTTAAGCCTTTCCGTTTTAGAACCAAATACAATTATCTCTGTTTTGTCCTCATTTAGTTGAAGGAAATTTCGGCACATCCATTCCTTCACTTGCTCAATGCACTGGCACAGCAGATCTATGGGCCGATAGTCATTTGGTGATAGCGATACATAGATTTGCGTGTCATCAGCATAGCAATGATGGTCAATATTGTTATTTTGCATGATTTGCCCTAGTGGGAGCATGTAGATGTTGAATAAAGAGGGTCCTAAGATCGAACCTTGTGGGACTCCACATGTCACGTTGGTTGATTCTGATACAAAGTCGCCAATGGAAACAAAGTAGTTCCTATTTTGTAGGTAGGACCTGAACCAATTTAAGACAGTGCCTGAAAGCCCCACCCAGTTTTCTAACCTTTCCAGAAGTAATGTATGGTCTACAGTGTCGAATGCACCACTGAGGTCAAGTAGCATTAGTATTGAGGTTTTGCCAGAGTCTGTGTTAAGACGGATGTCGTTTACAACTTTAATAAGGGCGGTCTCAGTGCTGTGCAGGGGTCGAAATCCTGATTGGAAGGTGTCATAGCAACCAGTTGATGCCAGGAAGTGATTTAGTTGCTGGAGGACAACTTTCTCAATGATTTTACTTATGAAGGGTAGATTTGATATTGGTCTGTAGTTGTTAATAATAGAGGCATCTAGGCTCCGCTTTTTTAAAAGGGGTTTAATAACTGCAGTTTTCAAAGCTTTTGGGAACTTGCCTGACTGGAGAGAGTTGTTAACTATCTGCAATATGTCTACTGCTAGGCAGTCGAAAACATTCTTAAAGAGGTTGGTAGGTATAGTATCAAGGCAACAGGTGGATGGCTTTAGTTGTGTCACAGTTTCCACAAGATTTTGAGAGTCTATAACATTAAAGCATGCCATCCTTGCCACGTAATTTTTGCTTGAACAGGGTGGTAGTCCAACATTTTTGTTTGATGTGGAGATATTGATGGCGCGTCTGATACCTTCAATTTTATCAATATAAAAAGCTGCAAACTCATTGCATTTCTGCGTGGAATGGAGATCAGGTGGAATTTCTGTTGGGGGGTTGGTCAGTCTGTCAACAGTTGCAAATAGGGTTTTTGCATTATTAGTGTTGGTTTTAATGATATTGGAGAAAAATGTTTCTCTAGCATTTTTTAAGTCTAAATTGTAGTCACGGAGGCTCTCTTTATAGATATCATGGTGAATATGAAGTTTTGTTTTACGCCAGATGCGTTCAACCTTCCTGCATTCTTTTTCTGTGCTGTTACAGAAGCAGCTTTTCTCCAGGGTGCCTTTTGCTTTCCAGAAATCGTTTTAACCTTATAAGGTGCAATGACATCTATGACTTTCAAAATTTTCAAATTAAAGTTTTCTACAAGATCATCAGCAGAACATGGGTTTAGAGGTGGTAGCAAGGAGATGGCCTTTTTAAAAAGTACATTAGAATCTTCATTGATATACCGTTTTTTGACAGTGTTTGATTTTGTCCGTATGTCGGGAATAAAAGATATGTTAAAGAAAACACAAAAGTGGTCAGACAAGGAAGGATCAGTCACAGAGAGATCAGAAACATTGAGGCCCTTTGTGATAACCAGGTCTAGAGTGTGCCCCTTACAATGAGTAGCCTCTTTCACATGTTGAGACAGTTCAAATGTGTCCAAAATGGTAAAAAGTTTTTTTGCACACTTGTCATTCAAATCATCAGTATGAAAATTGAAGTCACCAGTTATAACTAGACAGTCAAATTCTGTGGAGATGCTAGACAATAATTCTGTGAATTCATCGAAAAAATTTGCAGAATATGTGGGTGGCCTGTAAATAATTAATAGGAGAACTCTGGGGGAGCATTTCAATACAGCACTAAGGTATTCGAACGATGGAAAATCACCAAATAACATCTGTTTCCCCTGAAATACATTTTTAAATATAGCAGCAACCCCTCCACCTCTTTTTCCAGATCTACATGCATCAAAAAAGTTATAGTCGGGAGGAGCTGTCTCTATCAGAACGGTTGCACTGTTATTTTGTTCCAGCCATGTTTCAGTTAAAAACATAAAATCCAGTTTGGAAGTGTTAATAAAATCATTAACTAAAAATGATTTGTTATTAAGAGACCTCACATTAAGTAGAGCCATCCTGATGGTGCTGTTGATAGGCTTTAAGGTTGTTTTTGGTTTGGAGGCAATAGATATGAGATTTGTGAGGTTAGCAGTGTGTCTAAGTTTCCCTTTGTTTACTCTCTTAGTGATTACAGCATGAATGCGAAAGTTGCCCTGCTTTGACGTAGGTGTAACGTCCCTCATTTCCAGGCATCCATGAATAAAGATTCAGAGACCGGGATTCCTCCGTAACATTTAATCCTGCATTCACAATAGGGCTGCAGGATATATCGGCTATGTACGATATATCGATATAATTTCCACGGGGATACAAGATTTGACAATATCGTTTATATCGATATGCGTTAAAATGGTCAGTTTCCCCCTCAAGCGTCTACAGCGCTTGCCTTGGAGACTGTGAGCGCGACCCCTCCCCCTCCCACTCTGTCTTTCCGAACATGCCGTGTGCAAAGACGCCTCATTCCCGCCCCCGCCGCCCCCTCACAACACAACAAGCATGGATGATACCCGTAAAGAAAACGAGACGGCGGCGGTAGTCGAAATTGTTTCAAAGAGGAGAAACAATTTTACAGCAGCGGTACAAAGTGCAGTATAAGGAATGCGTAATACTCTGTGGCTGTGCTGCTGCATCACCGGCCGCGACAGTTTATTTTGCCCCGAAACCAGGGCCGGCGCTCGGCAAATGTGTTGGGGGCGCCCTCTGGTGACTCTCTTAATTAATGAATTAAAATATACGAAACAAGCGAAATGGAACCAAACATGTTCCCAAATGGAACGGAGAAGGGAGGGGTCGGGGGATTAAAGTTACGGCGCACTGAAACCCTCACGTAGTACACAGGACAATGCGACGAAGCCAATGCTCTTATTGGTAGCTAATGTGTGTAACCTACAGCTTTCACATGTTGCAGTCATACTGACCTATGTTTTAATAAAAGTGCTTGCAACATCTCACATGTGGCTTTTGACTTAGAAAAAAAACATCTAACCCACTCTATAGAAAATATCGAGATATATATCGTATATCACCATTCAGCCAAAAAATATCGGGATATCATATTTTGCCCATATCGTGCAGCCCTAATTCACAATATAACAAATTCCAATGTGACTGCGTGAATCGCCAACAGGGTTTCCCTAGTTCTAAGGAACGGGTCAACACCCTGGATGACGCAGTCATTTCACCTACATACATACACATTACATCAACAACATTCTCAAGCTATTTACATTAGGAAATTATCACGTACCTGCATTCACAATATAACAAATTCCAATGTGACTGCGTGAATCTAGAATAGCAAAAACCAAAGTAGAACAATGCTTTCCATCACAGACATACAGCATGTGTTTGCCGCCAAAACCACAAAGTAAATCATAAAGCCTGTTAACACCATACTTAACTTAAAAACGCTATATACATAATATTAAATCAAAATGTGTAAATAAAACATGCTAATTTATTGAAATATCAAATTATATACAGAGCGCTCCGTAGAACCTGCTTACCGCCAACAGGGTTTCCCTAGTTCTAAGGAACTACGGGTAGCGCTAACGCCCAAAAAGCGTGAAAATAAAAGACATGCAGTCACGCAGCCTCATATTAACATATTGAATGCGGTACAACATATTAGCATGTAAAATAACAATGGCATGTTAAAGGCCCACTATGCAACTTCGGTTGCATAGTGGTTTTGGCACGCACATTTCTCTACACAGCGCCCCCTACAGCTTCGTAGTAGATATTTCACAACACTGTCGTAACAACTCGTTGACGACCATTCCCCATGCACTTCTACGCGAGCCATGTGCATTTGTTTTCAAAGAAGCCGGCGAATGCGTGGAGCCATGTCCGAAGTAAATCATTCATAAAGTGTAGGCAAGGTTATATTTTTAAAATGGTGTATTTGTATTGCAATAAACATAAATCAGCGTGGAGCATGACCCGACGTCACTGGCAGAGAGTAGTGACCCTTGCACAGAAGCATACGGCCGACATCTTTCTTTATTCTGGGTGGAAATAGTAACATAGTTACGCCATTAAATGCGTTTATGGAAACATTTTTAGCGAGAAATTTGCATTTTACTTTCATAATGTTCGCTCGGTGAATGTGAAGGATGTTTGGTTTGATAGTTATGACGAAGAGTGAACGCTCCGTTCACTTGCATGGACAGAGTCTCTGGTTGCTAAGCAACCTCAACGTCTTTGCGGACTATTTCTCTGCTGATCAACACTACGAATGCTGGAAACACACCATGTGAAGTTATTTAACCCGATTATCGTTATTTATGAGTCCTTAGCCCAAGTGAAGGAGTTCAAGTACCTCGGGGTCTTGTTCGCGAGTGAGGGTACTATGGAGCGTGAGATTGGCCGGAGAATCGGAGCAGCGGGGGCGGTATTGCGTTCGCTTTACCGCACCGTTGTTACGAAAAGAGAGCTGAGCCGCAAAGCTCTCGTTCTACCGGTCGATCTTCTTTCCTATCCTCACCTATGGTCATGAGGGTTGGGTGATGGCCGAAAGGACGAGATCGCGGGTACAAGCGGCCGAGATGAGTTTTCTCAGAAGGGTGGCTGGCGTCTCGCAATAGGGTGAGAAGCTCAGTCATCCGTGAGGAACTCGGATTAGAGCCGCTGCTCCTTTACTTAGAAATGAGTCAGCTGAGGTGGTTCGGGCATCTGGCAAGGATGTCCACTGGGCGCCTCCATTGGGAGGTGTTTCAGGCACGTCCAGTGGGGAGGAGACCTCGGGGAAGACCCAGGACTAGGTGGAGAGATTATATCTCAACACTGGCCTGGGAATGCCTCGGGATCCCCCCGTCAGAGCTGGTCAATGTGGCCCGGGAAAGGGAAGTCTGGAGCCCCCTGCTTGAGCTGCTCCCCCCGCGACCCGACCCCGGAAAAAACGGATGACGATGAGATGAGATCGTTATTTATATCCGAGATTATTTAATCTAACCCGATCTAAACTCTATCACGCACCCAAACACGGCGGCGTTTGGGTTTCCTACCTCGGACTCTAGCGCAGCCACAGGCGCGTTGGGCGCGTTGAACCATTTTTGTGACACACAATGATCAAGCGTCAGGTTAGGCGCGTTACTCGCGTTATCCAACGCGAGTAACGCGGTTGGTGTGGCCGTACCATTAGTCGATTGATCCATGATGAATGCAACAATTGCCTCGCAACTGGCTGTTTATATCTAGCCGGTGCCATGTTTGGGTGTGTGTCTGTGCCGTAAAGCATTTTCGAAACTACAATCTGACTACATTTTCAAGGATACTTCCGCCGCGTCACATCCGGGTGCGCTCGGTCCGAACACATCAAGTTGCATATGCGCTTTTTCACTGTAGAGGCCACATGGGAAAATGACACACCCACCAATCGACCCAGAAATGGATGCAGAACCATCAGCATAACTCTCAACCTGCATACTTAATGTAATTTTGGCTAAAAAAGTTGCATAGTGGGCCTTTAATATTATAATTTTGTGAGAATTCAAATTTCCAACTTTCTTTTTTTTAACTCTGTTACACACACCCCCTACTGAATTCTGGACAAAATTTTACACACGTTCACAACACTATACCTATGACATATCTGGTGTCATGGGACTACACACAACAAGACCGACTGTAGAAGTATCCCTCAAGGATGCAGTGGATAGAGAGCGATGTCAAACCCTCCAACCAACCACCGGACATAGAATGCCTTACACATACTACACTTGCCCAAAACTGCCAATACACATATATAGGTACTAGTGTTCACATATCATATTTTACAGTATTTCTAAGCACAATCAGAAAAATGTATATAATAAAAATAAAAACTTAAGCCCTAAGAGCTTGAACTACAGAGCTGCATACAGTCCGAACAGTCTGCCATCGTCCAGTGACATCTTGTCTAGCTATGGCGTAAAGGAGCCTGTTAACCGGTCGAACAACACGACCCAGACGCGTAGTGCGATGTGGTGCAGACTCAGGCAGTACAGTGTGTGCAGCATCACAAACAGAAGTAACCACTGACAAAACGGTGTGATCGTCACTAACAGTCGAGGCGTCAGCCTTAGCAACAGCATCATCAGAGTATGAGTCTTGGACCTGGTCAGTCAACACGTCGTCAGTCAGGTCAGCAAATGACTCCCGGGCACTCCCTTCAGGAGGCTGTTGACTCGGGGTGTTCAGGTGACTGACCCATTCCCTGGTCCTCACCCCAGATGCAGGTATGATATCCGAGTAATTTTCAAGTCCCTGGATGCTCACAAAACTGTGCACATCATCAACTGCAGATTGAGACCCATCCGGCTGACAAAACACTTGAACCTGAGTGTGGTCGGATGTAGCCTGACCCGAAGCCATGGAATGGACAGAGACAGAAGATGGGACAGAGGACATTGAAATACTAGACCGAGAAGATTACGGGATATCTTGAACAGGAAGAAAGTTCACCAGCATGAGTAGATTGCGATGGACAATCCGTTCACGTCCTGTGACAGTATCCTGTATCTTATATGTGTGCGTCTGGGGATTAATCTCAGTTACAGTGTAAACAATCGACTCCCATCGGTCTGCAACTTTTCTCTTTCCCCTCTCTTTCTTGTTAGCCACAAGAACTCGATCTCCAATTTCGATCATTGGACCTTTCACTTTCCTGTTATAGAGTCTCGCCTGTCTGTTCTGTTCCTTTGTCACATGCTCTTGAGCAATTAACATGGCTTCCTTAAGGTCCTCAGACAGCTTTGCAACATATCTGCCAAAGTCTGTCACATCAGGGTCAGTCAAAATGTTCCCAAACAGGATATCTACCGACAGACGGGGTACCCTTCCAAACATTAGGTAAAATGGTGCATATCCTGTCGTTTCATGGGTAGTGCAATTGTACATGAAAGTGAGAGTTTGCAAGCGTCTGGGCCAGTCTAGCTTAGATTCCAGGGGAAGAGCTCTGATCATATTGCCCAGTGTTCGATTAAAACGTTCAACACTGCCATTCCCCATCGGATGGTATGGAGTAGTATGGGACTTTCGCACACCAGATAAGCGTAGAAGTTCAGCGATCAACTCGCTTTCAAAGTTTGCACCCTGGTCACTGTGAATCCTCTCAGGGAATCCATAGACACAGAAATACTTCTCCCAGAGAACTTTTGCTACTTGTTTGGCTGATTGATCCCTGCAGGCAAAGGCCTGAGCCAGTCTGGTAAAATGATCTGTCATTACTAAAACATCCACAGATTTGTTGTGCGAATCTTCAGCTGACCAGAAATCAATGCAAACAAGTTGCAGTGGGCGGGAAGTGACAATACTTTCGAGAGGAGCTCTTCCTGCAGGCTCGGCCACCTTACTCACTATACAACGCTGACAGTGACGAACGTACTCCCTCACATCCCTGTCCATGTGCAGCCAAAAGAATCTCTGTCTGGCAATGCTCAGGGTCCTTGACTGACCCTGATGACCCGCACTGTCATGGACTCCTTTGAAGACTTTAGTCTTCAGGCAATCAGGGACAACAAACTGATGGCGTCTTGTCTTTGAAATCTGATCATGTGACACTCTGTATAAGACATCATCACTCAGAACAAACTTTCCCCAGTGTTTCAACAACCTCAGAACTTGACCCTCCTCTTGTGCCCTTTCACGTCTGGATGGTCTCTGAGACCTCTCCACATAAAAATGTATACGAGACAAGGTCTTATCCTTAGACTGAGCATCTCTTAAATCTTCAACCGAGAAGACAGGCAGGCTGGACAAACTGTCAGGAATGAGCTGGGGTAGATGACCCACAAGGGCCGTCGCACGAGTCCTAGCACCAGAGGCCCATTCAGTGTGTGACTGGATAACAGCAGCGACTTCCTGCGTGGACAATGACTGAGCTGATGTGTGAAGGGACTGGGCATTGTAACTGGCTAATTTTGACACCCATCGCTGCTCACAACAGTCAAGTTTAGGCTTAGTCATAATATGTGTCAGTGGATTATTGTCAGTCCACACAGTAAAGTCGTGGCCCTTCAACCAGTGGCTAAACTTGTCGCATACTGACCACTTCAGTGCAAGAAACTCTAATCGATGGGCCGGATAGTTCTTTTGTGACCGAGTTAAGGACTTGCTAGCAAATGCAATTGGTCTAGCCACTGAGTCACCCTCACGCACCTGTGATAAAACGGCCCCAAGGCCATCCAATGAGGCATCTGTAGACAGCAAAAATGGTTGACTAAAATCTGGATGAGCCAAAACAACAGAATTGATGAGGGTCTGTTTGAGTTCAGCAAATGCCCGGTCATGGTCTGCAGTCCAGTCGGTTGATTTTAGTCTGCGGCTCACTACAGCACACTTAGACTTTCGGCCTTACTTCTGTTTCTGACCAGCCAACAGTGAGAACAGGGGTTTCGCAAGTGCTGAGTACCCCGGAATGAAGTGCTGATAAAAGTTTAGCATACCGAGAAAGGATCGTGTACGTTTCTCAGATGGTGTCACTCCATCAGCTTCCATCAAGTCATTCACAGTCATACTGCTTATGCTCTCAACTTTGCCCGGGTCAGGGAATTTGACAGACTTCCTCAGAAAGTAGCATTTCTTAGGCGCCAGTTTCAAGTTGTGGGCACGGAGTCTGTTGAACACCATTTCAAGACGTTCAAGAGCAACTCTTTCATCAGGAGCAAACACCAAGATATCATCTAAATAGCACAGCAGACTTAGATAATTTTGATCACCAAAGATGGAAGTCATCATTCTCATGAAACTCCCTGGACTGTTACAGAGCCCCTGTGGCAGCCTGTTGTATTCGTAAAGCCCCATAGGTGTAGTGAATGCTGAATACTTCCTGTCATCCTCATGTAAGGGCATGTTATAAAAACCTGAAGTGAAGTCCATTGTGCTGAACAGCGAATTTCCACCAAGTGCTGCCAAGCAATCGGCCTGATGTGGCAGAGGGTGAGCGTCCTTCAAAGTCCTCTTGTTCAGCCACCTGAAGTCAGTACACACACGCAAATCACCATTCTTTTTCCAGATAAGGACTAACGGTGAGGCATACTCACTTGTCGACTTTCGAATGATCTCTTTTTCTTCCATTTCACTTAAGATTTCACTTAAGACTCTGAAAGGAAGTCTGAATGGCTTTTGGTCAATCAAGTGGATTTTGTGAACAAACTCTTCTGCTTTGCCGCAGTCAAGGTGGTTGCGTGAGAAGACATCCTGGTAGCGAACAATAAGGTCGGACAACTTGTCTTTACAGTCAGATGACGCATCACACAAGCCGACGTCAAGCTCACTCAGGCCAATGGACTCTAGCACACCAGCACATCCCACATCAGGACAGACAGGGCAAGCAGGCACGGTGGAAGTGCTCTGATGACAACTGACCAAGTCTAAATCTTCCAATGCGACACAAGGCACCAGGTCAGCAAGCTTAGCGTTACGTCTCAAAAACAAAGGCTTGTCAGAGACATTCATCACTTTCAAGGGTACCCACCCATCTGCCCATAAAGGTGTGACTATTCTGGCGACCATGAGCCCCTTGGGTGCAGACCGTGCTGATGTAGGCTCTGTCATCACTTCACTACCAGGAGACACGCGTGTGGTTTTTGGCAGCTTTCCCCATAGGAGGTATTCACAGCCGGGTTGAAGGAAAGTGGCTGAGTTGCAATGCACTGTGCCTATCTTCTCGGGCATTTCACCATCTCCCCATCTATGCAAGCCAGCAAGCATTGAAAGAAATCGTTCAGTTTCAGTGTCTGTAGATGACGGCGCAGAAACTGCTGTCCAGTATGTACTACACTTCTTTGACTCACGCAGTATGTGTTTGATCACATTGGTTCCAATAATTAAGTCATCATGTTGTCCTTCAACCACGATCGTGGGCACAATCATTTTGCAGTCATTAACTTCCATGTTAATGTTGAAGGCCGACTTCGGGTGCACTCGTCGACCTGCAACACCAATGAGAGTCACATCTGTGGAAAACCTCTCTGCTTCACACACTGCCCCAGCAGAGAGCAGGTTACGCATACCAGTATCACTGACTGTACATGCCATCGAGCCACTATCCAGCATACCGCCGATAGTCACTTTGCCCCCAACCTTCACTGGTACATAAAATAAGCTGTCACTGCCACCCACATTTTGAGTGTTTTGATACACAGTGTTTGTCATTTTAAATTGAGAGAAATCGTCAAAATTCAAAGCCGAACCGAAATTATCGGTGTCTAGCGAGTGGGAGGGTTCCGTATGACCTGTATTACCTCCCTCTGGACACAGGTCAGCTAGTTTCCCGAAGCTGGGCTGAGTTCGGGCGAGGCAATGTTTGGGCAATCCTGCCTTGAGTGACCAGGGGCCAGACACTTGAAACAGAGATGGTCAGATCTGCAGTGAGACAAGGTAGAGTGATTAGCATCTCCACAAACTCTACATGGTGGCGAGCTGAAAAAGCTGGAGCGTTTCTGTCGACGCTCAGGATTGGGCGGTTCCACCCTGGCCAAGACTCTCTCAAGCATGCTCATCATGCGACCCAGGACTCCATCATCTTGCCGCTGAGCACTCAGCGGTGGCAAGACATGTTGCGGGCGCTGAACGTGCTGTGGCGGCAGAATGCGCTGCGGACGCTGGACGTGTTGCTGGACACAAGCAGAGTCCGGGCAGGAGTTTTGAGTCTGCATCAAAGACGTGGCATGAGAAAAAGTCGACTGGGGGTCCATACCACGCGAATCCGAGTGCACAAAGGCGTTTGAACCATTGTCTAGCACAGCTGCAGGGTGACTTTTCAGCTGTGGGAAACTCTGAGACGTTGCAGACACACCCCATTCCCTTTGATATTCATCTACCCTGAGCTGGATGTCTCTAGAAGTCCACTCACTGACGGGCTTGCATTTAAAAATGGAGGAAAGCTGCGGATCAGGACAGTGTTTTGCAAACATCTGTGCCACCTCCCCACAAATGTTCTCCATTTTCCTACCCTGACGGTGCAGTCCCTCATCAGCTGTGTCTGCGGCTTTGTTTAGTCTGATCCAATAGTCGACTGGATTCTCTTTTGGCTTGGGCAATGTGGTGTAAAAGTCTTGCAATGGAAGTGACGATGAAGACTGACTGAAGTAACGCATTAGAATGTCATATATGAGATCTGGGTCCTTCTTCACATCAAGTGTGTCATCACTCCTCAGCGCTATTTGGACCACGTCTCTTGCCTTTCCCAAAAGCCTTCCCTGTATCTCATCTGCCTGTTCAGCTGTTGTGTAAGACTGCTTCCTAAGGTGAGCTTTTGTCATGGCAATCCATTCCCGAACAGAGTACTTGTCAGGACCATCGCCCCTAAAAGTCACAGGTTCACGTTCAGTCTTGGCATGAACTACTACTGGCGTTGTGTTCTGTTGTGTAGGGCCTTGAGTCGGAACAGTCACTGGTCTGTCAGTCAAAGGTGTGTCATGTGCATTAGTACAATTAGCAAGTCCCGAAGAAAATAATCTAGCCGCAATAGAGTTACCTATTTGCTCTCCCAGTTGGCCTACCATATCAGTCAGGTGTTGTATGGCAACGTTGTCATCCACTGGAGTAGAAGTACGCACATCCTCCCTCAAAAACTGTTCACTAGGAGACCAGCCCGGGCTAAAACTGTGCCCTCTGCCCCTAACAATTTTCTGAAGACCACCCACACTCCCACTTCCATATCCACTAGACAATGCGTCACCCTCCCCACCTTTAACATGAAGACCCCTTCCCCTACTCATGGAGAAGCCTTTAAACTCATTGGCCCGACCACTATTTCCCTCAGCCATGCTACCTCTAGTGATACAATATCAGAAATTGAAATAATTAGAAAAAAAAATGAAATTACTAATGCAGAATATCACTGTCACACTAGGCCTACCTAAAAAAATAATATTGCCACTACACTGCGATCCAAACGACTAAGGACATATATTAGAAATGCAGTGTTAGAGTACCCCCTAGTGGTCATACGGAATCACCGAACAATTCACGATGCACGTTCCAGGAACACAGCGCAGTGCAGCACCCTCGGCGATGCGACTTTCCGTCTCGTAAACGGTCGTTGCCATTTGAAACGGTCGATGCCATTTCCGAACATTTCCGATTGCGTCCGCTCTCCGATCTTGAATTGATTAGCCGCGTTGCCCAATCAGCGTTGAGCTTGACCCGACGTCACTGGAAGAGAGTAGTGAGCTTGGACAGAAGCATACGGCCGACATCTTTCTTTATTCTGTGTGGAAATAGTAACATAGTTACGCCATTAAATGCTTTTATGGAAACATTTTTAACGAGAAATGTGCATTTTACTTTCATAATGTTCGCTCGGTGAATGTGAAGGATGTTTGGTTTGATAGTTATGACGAAGAGGGGACGCTCCGTTCACTTACATGGACAGAGTCTCTGGTTGCTAAGCAACCTCAACGTCTTGGCGGACTATATATCTGCTGATCAACACTACGACGAATGCTGGAAACACACCAGACACACCATGTGAAGTTATTTAACCCGATTATTGTTATTTATATCCGAGCATATCAGTCTTTATCATGGGTGTCTTTACGGGGACAGTTGCTGTTGGCATCTTACATTCAAAGGCCAACTGTGAATAATGTACTTAAGGTAATCATCCTTAAATTGTATTGATGAATAGCTGACAGATGTAAGTTTATTTTATTCAAATATCATCCCTTAAATTCAAATTGTTGCTAAGCAAAAGAGCCATTATAGCAAAAAGTGTTGCAACTGTCCCAGGTCTCCTCTATTCAATCAATCATTATGTATGACTGGCATAGATAGTTTCATAATTACTCACGGCAACTGAGCGGAAAAAAACATTCCACCCTGTGCTGTTTTTAACTGACTCCAAGAGCGTACGCAATCGGACATGGTCGGAAATGGCATCGACCGTTTCACGAAGCATTCGGAATTCAAGATCGGAGAGCGGACGCAATCGGAAATGTTCGGAAATGGCATCGACCGTTTCAAATGGCAACGACCGTTTACGAGACGGAAAGTCGCCTCGGCGATCTGCTTGCGGAGCTGATCCAGAAGATCCAGGAGAAGTCACGGCACCAGTGTAACGACCCTCATTTCCAGGCATCCATGAATAAAGATTCAGAGACCGGGATTCCTCCGTAACATTTAATCCTGCATTCACAATATAACAAATTCCAATGTGACTGCGTGAATCGCCAACAGGGCTTCCCTAGTTCTAAGGAACGGGTCAACACCCTGGATGACGCAGTCATTTCACCTACATACATACACATTACATCAACAACATTCTCAAGCTATTTACATTAGGAAATTATCACGTACCTGCATTCACAATATAACAAATTCCAATGTGACTGCGTGAATCTAGAATAGCAAAAACCAAAGGAGAACAATGCTCTCCATCACAGACATACAGCATGTGTTTGCCGCCAAAACCACAAAGTAAATCATGAAGCCTGTTAACACCATACTTAACTTAAAAACGCTATATACATAATATTAAATCAAAATGTGTAAATAAAACATGCTAATTTATTGAAATATCAAATTATATACAGAGCGCTCCGTAGAACCTGCTTACCGCCAACAGGGTTTCCCCAGTTCTAAGGAACTACGGGTAGCGCTAACGCCCAAAAAGCGTGAAAATAAAAGACATGCAGTCACGCAGCCTCATATTAACATATTGAATGCGGTACAACATATTAACATGTACAATAACAATGGCATGTTAATATTATAATTTTGTGAGAATTCAAATTTCCAACTTTCTTTTTGTTAACTCTGTTACATAGGCAACCTTGGGTTCAGCAGATTATCAGAAACTTCCTTTATACTGTGTCTACGGCTGAACCCTTTTTTGTCTCAGTAATACTCAGGACTACTATCAGTACGGGGGCGGGGGTGGGGCGCCATCCTCCTGGGTGTGAGCAGTGTTAGCAGCCTGTGGCGATGCTATCATTGACACAGATGCAAATTTGATGCCAGCATGTTCCAGTTTCTTAAATTCGGCTGGAAAATCGCAAAGGGAGACATCGAACGTTAATCTATTGAAGCGTGTTCCCGAGCACGATAGTCCGACTTTTTGCGTGTTACACAAAACGAAATGTAAACCAATGCATTCTGATTGGGAGTGTTCTAAGACAATTAACGTGCTCCACAAAACGGTACGAGAGAGAGAGAAAGAGAGAGCGGGAGGGACAGAGAGAGAGAGAGAGAGAGCGAGAGAGAGGCTTCAGAAAGGGTGTGCGCAGATAGTACAGTGCACCCTAGTTATGTTTATGCCAAAACCTATATAATTAGGCTGTGGAAATTGCAATAAGTTAAGAACACAACTTCGCACGTTGAGCACACAGCCGTGTGACTCGTTTATTTTGTAAAAAAAGAAAACCGGAAAACAAAGCGTGCTGAAGGTAAACAAATCCAGCATGGTCTGTGACGTCATGAGACGCACGTAATCCTTAGGGACCGCGATCCCTGAACCACCAAGAACGTAAATGACATGCAGTAAACAACAACACAATTGAAAGAACAACACATAACGAAATACTGTAGGTGAATTATGTTACGGTAACTACAAGGCTATAATTATATTATTTAGCGTTTAATGAGACAATCTATAGCCAAATTGTCGAAGATGCCCGAGAATCTTCGGGGATATCAGCATGGGGAATCGGCGAATCAGACCCATGAAGGGGGGGGGGGGGAGACACGTTAGTTGAAGGGGGGGGGGGGGGGGGGGCGTGTGTTGAGGGGGGGGGAGACACGTTTGTAGGGGGGGGCACGCTCGACAACGAGAGTTGGTTTTTATTGAACGCTCGACAACGAGAGTTGGTTTTTATTGAACGAGACTTCAACACGGAACAGCTGCACGAAACGATGGTCACGTCACTCTCGGTGACGGTGTCGACAATAATGAACCCACGAACAATGTTAATAGAACAACACACAACCACATAACATCCCGAACCCATTAACCCCACTTAATCCTAACAACAAAACAAGTTAACAAAAGCCCCATTTGTCAAAGAACCCCAATTCCCAGAATCCCCCGCGGCTCCGGAACACGGCGTAGCTTATATTAATCTTTATTATCTGAATGGGAAATGCAATATTTTAGGACAGATACACCATTAAACGCGTTTCTAATGACATTTCTAGCGAGAAATGTACATTTTCCTTACATAATCTTCAGTCAGTGAATGTGTATGATCTTTATTAATCTTTATTATCTGAATGGGAAATGCAATATTTTAGGACAGATACACCATTAAACGCGTTTCTAATGACTTTTCTAGCGAGAAATGTACATTTTCATTACATAATCTTCAGTCAGTGAATGTGTATGATCTTTATTAATCTTTATTATCTGAATGGGAAATGCAATATTTTAGGACCGATTCACCGTTAAACGTGTTTCTAATAACATTTCTAGCGAGAAATATACTTTTTACTTGCATAATCTTCAGTCAGTGATTGTGTCTGATCTTTAGTTTTATAGTTATTAGGATTTGATCGGCTCGCTCGCATGTTTCAACGACGTCAGGTTGCTTTCGCTAAACTAGCAGCTCATGTGCTTCCTGCGTTTGTGTTATTAAACTGTTACTTTATGTAACTTTTAATGATATCATCTTGTTAGAAACACGTATATCTGAGAGCCAACCCAGTCGCCAAAAGCATACGTTGACAGTGTACTTTTCGTGAACACTGGATTACGTCGCATTTCAACATAAAATAGCGTGTTATACACACACACACGCACGCACATGCACAGACACACACACACAAGCACACACAAGCACACACACGCACGCACAGACACACAGACACAGACACACACACACACACACACACACGCACACACGCACACGGTGCATTTCGCTGCTAAAACAACAACAAAAAAATATTCCCTCAAATATTATTACTTTCAAAACGTTGGCCAAAATGGCCAATAATATAATTTTTTATTTGAGATGCTTCTAGGACATTTTGGGTGGATTTTGAACGGTATGTGGGGGGCACGTTTTTTTGCAGGACCTGGCAACCCTGCGCTGTTGCCCGAGACCTGGATCCACCCCGGCGTGGTGCCGTCTCCTTTTGACCTTTTGACCCCAGACTTCTGGGGGAATAGCTGAATCAATTCATTAGTCAATCAGAAGCATGTAAATATCGTCCCGGTGGCGTAAGAGGACGAACAAGGTGTCCTTCAACATCTACGCTTCCAGGAGATTGCAACGGTGCCACACATGAGCATATTCGAACATGTTTAATGGTAGTAATTAGCTGTCGAAATTGGAGGCCTTAATCAATACTGAGCAGCTATTGATTTGCTTCCCGATAAAGATTTGTCACAAATGACATGTTATTTAGCATCTACACGTTGAGCTGAGTCCAATGACACCAAGAACGACACTCTAGCTAATGGTAACATGTATTTTACATGGTACACCTAGGTCTAGGACATGATCTCGGTGTAGCAAGAGGCCGAGCTTGATCTCATTGGACTCAGCTTAACGTGTAGATGCTAATTAACATGTAATTTGTCAAAAATCTCCATCGGGAAGCAAATCTATAGCTGGTCATTATTGATAAAGGCCTCCAAAATCGACAGCTAATTACTACCCCGAAACATATTCAAATATGATCATGTGTGGCACTGTTGCAATCGTCTCGAAACGTAGATGTCAAAGGACACCTTGTTTGCTCTGTTGCACCACCGGGAAGATATTTTCATACTTCTAATGGATTGATTCATATTTTAAGGTTCTCGGAGCAAGACTTTAAGTGGCTGCAGCAGAAGTGTTGAGACGAAAGATGATATCAAGAGATTTATAGAATATTCCCATTCACATTATGATTCTTCATCGTAACATCCGACCAAACATCCTTTACATTCACAGAGCGAAGATTATGAAAGTCCAGGCTCAGCAAGTCCTCCATCTCGTTGCACCTGCACCCATCGGCTCGCTTGCAAGATTTTGGGCTGAAGTTCTTCCCAGACCTACACCCTAGCCATCCAACATGCATATCTGAGAATCAGGCCTCTCTTTAATAATGACAAAAAGTTATGAGAGAAACACACATTAACTTTTTGTTATCTCATAAGCGGCGTGGTGCCGGCTCCTTTTGACCTTTTGACCCCCGACTTCAAAAAACGTGGCCACGGGCCAGCTGTGTCTACACACCTTTAGCCACAAATGTACACCTCCATCCCACAAAAAATGGGGACTAGAAACTAACCTCTGTCTTACGTACATTTACTGTACTGTTGGAGGTCACGCCCCTTTGCCGACCTTTTCGAGATAGCTAGGGATGCTAAAATGTTTACACACATTTCCCGGGGCCCCGTGTACGACATATCCGAGATTTGGAGTTCTAGCCCTTAGAGAAAAAAAGTTTTCCCAAATGGAGTGTCATTTGGACAAAGCCCCTCAGAAGTGTAGCCTGCAAGGCCTAATGGTTCAGAATGTGGTGGAAAAACAGTTTTTGAGATAGGAAGGTCCTACCGCCCTGAAATTTTAATACCTTATTCTAGGGCCTAACTGGGACCTCCGCACCGAAACTTGGCCCGGTCGGACCCCGAGGGCAGGAAGGGGGGGCCCTTCCTGCCCGAGACTTGGCCCGGTCAGATCCCAAGGGCAGGCCCCCCCTTCCTGCCCTCGGGGTCCGACCGGGCCAAGTTTCGGTGCGGAGGTCCCAGTTATCATGTAACTGTCCCAGTTATCGAGATCATGTCCTAGACCTAGGTGTACCATGTAAAACACATGTTACCATTAGCTAGAGTGTCGTTCTTGGTGTCATTGGACTCAGCTCAACGTGTAGATGCTAAATAACATGTCATTTGTGACAAATCTTTATCGGGAAGCAAATCAATAGCTGCTCAGTATTGATTAAGGCCTCCAATTTCGACAGCTAATTACTACCATTAAACATGTTCGAATATGCTCATGTGTGGCACCGTTGCAATCTCCTGGAAGCGTAGATGTTGAAGGACACCTTGTTCGTCCTCTTACGCCACCGGGACGATATTTACATGCTTCTGATTGACTAATGAATTGATTCAGCTATTCCCCCAGAAGTCTGGGGTCAAAAGGTCAAAAGGAGACAGCACCACGCCGGGGTGGATCCAGATCTCGGGCAACAGCGCAGGGTTGCCAGGTCCTGCAAAAAACGTGCCCCCCACATACCGTTGAAAATCCACCCAAAATGTCCTAGAAGCATCCCAAATAAAAAATGATATTATTGGCCATTTTGGCCAACGTTTTGAAAGTAATAATATTTGAGGGAATATTTTTTTGTTGTTGTTTTAGCAGCGAAATGCACCGTGTGCGTGTGTGTGTGTGTGTCTGTGTCTGTGTGTCTGTGCGTGCGTGTGTGTGCTTGTGTGTGCTTGTGTGTGTGTGTGTCTGTGCGTGTGCGTGCGTGTGTGTGTGTATAACACGCTATTTTATGTTGAAATGCGACGTAATCCAGTGTTCACGAAAAGTACACTGTCAACGTATGCTTTTGGCGACTGGGTTGGCTCTCAGATATACGTGTTTCTAACAAGATGATATCATTAAAAGTTACATAAAGTAACAGTTTAATAACACAAACGCAGGAAGCACGTGAGCTGCTAGTTTAGCGAAAGCAACCTGACGTCGTTGAAACATGCGAGCGAGCCGATCAAATCCTAATAACTATAAAACTAAAGATCAGACACAATCACTGACTGAAGATTATGTAAGGAAAATGTAAATTTCTCGCTAGAAAAGTCATTAGAAACGCGTTTAATGGTGTATCTGTCCTAAAATATTGCATTTCCCATTCAGATAATAAAGATTAATAAAGATCATACACATTCACTGACTGAATATTATGTAAGGAAAATGTACATTTCTCGCTAGAAATGTCATTAGAAACGCGTTTAATGGTGTATCTGTCCTAAAATATTGCATTTCCCATTCAGATAATAAAGATTAATATAAGCTACGCCGTGTTCCGGAGCCGCGGGGGATTCTGGGAATTGGGGTTCTCAGTTGACAAATGGGGCTTTTGTTAACTTGTTTTGTTGTTAGGATTAAGTGGGGTTAATGGGTTCGGGATGTTATGTGGTTGTGTGTTGTTCTATTAACATTGTTCGTGTGTTCATTATTGTCGACACCGTCACCGAGAGTGACGTGACCGTTTCGTGCAGCTGTTCCGTGTTGAAGTCTCGTTCAATAAAAACCAACTCTCGTTGTCGAGCGTTCAATAAAAACCAACTCTCGTTGTCGAGCGTGCCCCCCCCCCCCCCCCCTACAAACGTGTCCCCCCCCCCCCCCTCAACAAACGTGTCCCATTTCCCATGCTGATATCCCCGAAGATTCTCGGGCATCTTCGACAATTTGGCTATAGATTGTGTCATTACACGCTAAATAATATAATTATAGCCTTGTAGTGACCGTAACATAATTCACCTACAGTATTTCGTTATGTGTTGTTCTTTCAATTGTGTTGTTGTTTACTGCATGTCATTTACGTTCTTGGTGGTTCAGGGATCGCGGTCCCTAAGGATTACGTGAGTCTCATGACGTCACAGACCATGCTGGATTTGTTTACCTTCAGCACGCTTTGTTTTCCGGTTTTCTTTTTTACAAAATAAACGAGTCACACGGCTGTGTGCTCAACGTGCGAAGTTGTGTTCTTAACTTATTGCAATTTCCACAGCCTAATTATATATATAGGTTTTGGCATAAACATAACTAGGGTGCACTGTACTATCTGCGCACACCCTTTCTGAAGCCTCTCTCTCGCTCTCTCTCTCTCGCTCTCTCTCTCTCTCTCTGTCCCTCCCGCTCTCTCTTTCTCTCTCTCTCGTACCGTTTTGTGGAGCACGTTAATTGTCTTAGAACACTCCCATTCAGAATGCATTGGTTTACATTTCGTTTTGTGCAACACGCCAAAAGTCGGACTATCGTGCTCGGGAACACGCTTCAATAGATTAACGTTCGTGCGCAGGAGCACGCAATTGCGTGATACCGGGTTGGGCTGGAGGTCATCATCGATGGGGGAATGCAGAGTGTTGATGGCGTCGGGCGGGCTGTTGTCTCTCTTCAAGGTCTGTGGGCTGTCTGCTATCTGTGTGTCAGATAGTGGCAGATTAGTTGTGTGGGGGAGGCTGTAGTCTCGCTTCTTCTCAACCTGTGCTCTGATTGTGGCGTGTGCGTCACCATGGCAAGATTGTGGCCTGTGCGTAAAGCGAGAAGAGAAGATTGTAACTGCACTTACATTGAGTGCACTTCCTTATCCCTACAGTTCACTTCCTTTAGGCGCAGTGCTCTAATTTCTACAGTGCACTTTCAAAACAGCCTTTGTGCACCTACCGGAAATTAATTTGCAGTTTGACGGTTCTTCTTCAGTGGTATTTTTTTTCTGCTTGGTCATTTCCATAATTCGCCCATCATTTTAATAGCTAGGTGGCAGCTCCAGCAGACTAGCAGCTCCAGCGGACGAGCAGCTCCGGCGAGTGAGCTCGGCGCCAGAGAAAGGGATTGTACTCCCGGAGCTTAGCTGCAGGGCTAGCGCCGAGTTCCCCCCACCGGAGCTGCTCGTCCGCTGGTCCACAAATTCTTAGCGATGCTCTGATTGGAGGGGAGTGGGGAAGTGGGAGGTAATATTAAAATGTGCCCCCTTCCTACGTAGGAGGGGGCGCCGAAACTGACTCGCTCGTTTGGTAGCTGGAGGCAGGCTGCTTCCAGAAATGCGTAACTCACTCAATCATGTACAGACTTATTTAAAAGTTTGTATGCGTGTGGGAGCACCATCTACCCACAACAACACCCCAAATCCACGGAAAAGTGCTGTTTTCATAATATGTCCCCTTTAAACTTGAATTTTCCGTTCACGGGGCCGAGCTGCGTCTTCTCGTCTGCCTCAATTTAGTTTCAACGCAAATGACGCACCGGGTCAAAGGGCACTATAGAAGCGCAATTAATCTCATTAATCTTAAAGTTCACCTTTTTTAACGCATTATTTTCTCTGTGATTAATAAATCGATATTAACGAGTTAATTTGACAGCCCTACTTATAACATTGAATCTAGTATGAAAGGATAGCGTACATTCTGATTGTTTTACAGATATAAAATAAACCTCAAATAAAAATAATGAGGTGGCCTGTTATATACGCCTAAATGTCTAATTGATCAAGTATTTAACACGTGTATTATGTTTTCAATAACACGTGCATAAAACTAAGTTCTGATTCATCCCTTCTGAATGGCTGGTATAAGATTTAAGATCATTTATAAGGGGATGCGGAAATGGCAGTAAAAATTGTCAGGAATGTTCATTTGTCTACAAATTTGTTCTTCTCAAGAACGAATACAAAATATAAGGCCTATTTGGTCGCGATGGTTTGTCTCTGAACAAAATGGTTCCCCAGAAAAAAGTTTGGGAAACACAGCTATGCACTGTTTAGATTGGGTTGATGGAACAGAACAGAATGGAAATTCCATGTCACTGTGATGCAATGCAGTTATTGAGATGAAAGCTATGTGTAGTGGTAAACACTGTGTTGCAGTGGTTAACCAAATGGATTTCATTTAGTATTTTCTTCCTTCCAGAGAATCTATTTTGTAGCCAAGCTAAAATTCCGAAGCAATGTGTCACCCCTCATTGTTTCAGACTACATAATAAATCCATTGATTGCGCCAGATCTTCCATATGCTGCTTTTATCCTTCTTTTAGCCTTATCCTCCTCTTCTGTCAGATGTACTTCATTGAATGGCCAAAGCTGGTGAATGTTGTTGATCTTTAATGCTGGGCGTTTCCAAATGTTAAAAAATGAAAATGATTGTGGTCTATTATTTTAATGTTTTAATGAATAATAGAGGGGCCGAATAGAGAGAGAAGTAGAAGAAACAGATTATTTTTTTTTTTTTCCAATACATGTTAAAGATCCCATGCCATTCTATTTTATGATGCTTTAATATAGGTATTAGTGGGCCACAAACACAGTATTCAAAGACGTCCCCGAAATTCAGCCGTGGTGCAGAGTTACAGTCACTCCGAAACAGTCGCACATTGAGCTTCCCCCAAACGCGCTGTTTCGGTGGGCGTGTCAAGGCAGGTCAAGGAGGGGGGGTGGGGGTGTGGCCCTGAGCAGCATGTAGCCACTACCATGCGCTCTGTATACGGTGGGCGTGTCAAGGCAGGTCAAGGAGGGGGGTGGGGGTGTGGCCCTGAGCAGCTTGTAGCCACTGACAGTACCATGCGCTCTGTTTACGGTGGATGTATCGCAATGGCTCGTAGAAACCCATATTATACATAGATATCTATATCATATAATATATAATATTATCACCTGGCCCTGAGCAGCTTGTAGCCACGGTACCATGCGCTCTGTTTACGGTGGATGTATCGCAATGGCTCTTAGAAACCCATATTATACATAGATATCTATATCATATAATATATAATATATATTATCACGGCCAAAAGCTGTGTGAGCCTCCAGACGATAGGTTATTATGAATCTCAAACGACCGCGTCTACTTCAGATTGATGTGGAAGTGGAAGAACCAGAGACGTCGGAGAACCCGACGAAGTCCTTTGTGATTCATTATATCGTCTGGACGCGCACACAGCTTTTGGCCGTGATGTATTATTTGATATAGATATCTATGTATTATATGATATTATTTAGATATAGAGCAGAGCTCCAGGTCTGTAACGCAAGTGTTGTACACTTCCTTGTTATTTGGATAACCGTTCTGCTGTTGGTGTTATGGCATAACACGTCGGACTCTCGTCTCTGGTATTTCTACAACGAGACTCGTAGTGGGGGTTATCTCAGCCATGGTTGAGAATGAATTGGGGGAAAGGAACTTTGGCTTTGACTCCCTGAAGTCATGAACCACGACATGGAGGAGAAAGGGATTGTTGACCGCGGTCGTCTCCCGCCGGAGTCTCTGCTTCCCGCCGCCTCGGCAGCGGTCAGCGCTAATCACCGCATCCTGAAGCCGAGGCGGTGGTCCATAGGCAGCGAGACTCCGGCGGGAGACGACCGCGGTCAACAATCCCTTTCTCCTCCATGTCGTGGTTCATGACTTCAGGGAGTCAAAGCCAAAGTTCCTTTCCCCCAATTCATTCTCAACCATGGCTGAGATAACCCCCACTACGGGTCTAGTTGTAGAAATACCAGAGACGAGAGTCCGACGTGCTATGCGCCATCACACCAACAGCAGAACGGTTATCCAAATAACAAGGAAGTGTACAACACTTGCGTTACAGTCCTGGAGCTCTATATCTAAATAATATCATATAATACATAGATATCTATATCAAATAATACATATTATCACGGCCAAAAGCTGTGTGCACGTCCAGACGATATAATGAATCACAAAGGACTTCGTCGGGTTCTCCGACGTCTCTGGTTCTTCCACTTCCACATCAATCTGTAGTAGACAGAACCGCGCGCTGCCTGCTGCCGGCGCAAGGCACCACCGCCCGGCTGCCCGCTGCCGGGCGGTGGTGCTTCGCGGCGGTGGTGCCTCGCGCCGTGGCAACCGGCGGCAGGCAGCATGTCGCAGTTCATGTACTTCGATGTCGTTCTGCCATTGCATTCAAAATTCTGTAACTAGCCTGTTACTACGAACTAAGCAACTACCATACACGTATTAGCATTTAGCACTAGCTCAATCACGACTCCTTCAGAATTCTTGTGGGTGGTTACGAACCAACCAAGTGGGCAGGGCCATGAATAATAGTTTGACAACGCTACGTCACAGTGTCACCTTATCCAGATCGGCTCATTTCTTCTGCCTTTTTCCTTTCATTGCCTATTGCATTCAGCAGACAAACTGCATAGATTTCAAACTTACCACAGCTCACAAACTTATTCAGACCTATGTTATTTAACAAACAACAGGAAAAATGTGATTTTAATGGCATGGGCTCTTTAAGATGAATCCATGTACTCCTCACTCCCCCGACAAACTCACGTACACTCCGTTCAGGATCCACTCACACCCTCCAAACCCGACATACGAAGCTGTGCACCATGGGTGATCGGGCCTTTTCTGCTGCTGCCCCTAGACTATGGAACGCCCTCCCTGACCACCTGAGGGCTCCACAGACTACAGCTCTTTTTAAACGGAACCTCAAAACCCATCTCTTTAAAAGAGCATTTAGCTAAACTTTCTTTGAGGTTCCCCCTTTTTTTTAATAGTTTTTTGGTATTTTTTTCTCTGAAGCACTTTGAGATTCTTGAATATAAAGTGCATTATAAATAAAATGTATTATTATTATTAATGTATTATGTATAAAAAAAATTCATCTTTAAAACCAAATCAGAAAAACGAACCATACACGGAAACATGAACTTGTCATTACAATCCCTCCCCTATTTTAGGGGAGGGGTTACATTGGGTTATTTACCCCTACCAGATGTGTCATGAACACATTCTTCACCACCACTTTGAAGCATCCTGAACTGACTCTAACACATAGCAGCAGTACCACTATGGAGCAGGGACACACTTCTTCCTCTGCGCCTTCCTACCTAGCATGGTCCATCTTCAACACTCTGTGTTGCTGTTTACCTCTGGGGATCGCTGCTATTGTCTGTTCCTGCAGGGTAAGACTATTTTGGATTTATTTTGCGATTTTCAATGCTGCATGCAAATTTATATTATCAAACTTGATCCCCAAACATCTATCTACTTGAGTGTGCTGAGAATTACCTTGTCTTGCCCCAACAGGCACAGAATGCGAATGCTCTTGGCCAAGGAGCTGTAGCCCAAGACGCATCTAAGACAGCAAGGACCCTTAATGTGATTGGACTCGTCTGTGGAATAATTCTGATCATAATTTTTATTGTTCTCAAAGTCGTCAATAGCAACCCGAAATGATTATTTTCATGTTGTTGGAATGTTTCTGGAAATGATGGAATACTGTGCATAATTGGCTGATCCATTGATGGGAAACATCTGTTGGTGTGCTGGATTAGGCCTCCAAAATCCAATGAACTACCAAAAATGTTAACAAAAATGTCTTCCTTTTTGTTAATCAATAAATACCCTATCCTATGGATGATGGATCATTTATTTAAGTCTACAACATTAAAGAAGACAGAATAATCAACCGCAGGACACACCCCTGGTAAGAAATGTGGAAGAAATTGCACACAGTTGAGGTACTGTGTAACTTAAGATATCAGAATGATGTGGTTAAAATTCGGATAAAACATTTCATACAGACTGTAGTTGGATATATATTCATATTTAACATGATATATACTTTTTTGGCATTTGCATTCGAGTCTCCACTTTCTGGTCTCTCCGGGTCTACAGATATAGATTGTTACAATGGCACTGAAAAAAAAAAAAAAAGCTGTCTATTAGCATGTGCAACAGGATGTGCAGGCATGCATTCTCGGACGTGCGTGTGTGTGTGTGGGGGGGATGGGTAGTAGGATGGGGGTGGGGTCGCTGTTTTATTGCGACTGTAGGCTGGCACTGCCTCAAAGCTATGAAAAGTTAACAATCCATGAGAAGAGTAGTCGAGAATTATGACTTGTTTTGTTCTTAAATCACTTTGTGCTTGTATTTACTTCAAATCAAATTACTGCATGAGCAAAATCACTAAAACAAAAAAAGCATTGCTATAACGAAAGACTTGAATTGAATTTGCAAGATATGTCTGATGGTTACATGTTAAAGTTATAAAGTCATAGGTCTGTGACTAGCTTTTAATGTCACAGACTGTTTACTTTAGTTTTTGTTATTAAAGTTCAGGGACGCCTACTTTAAAACGTTTCATTTTCAGAAAAGTGTGGTTAAGGTCATGCTCAAAATCAATCTGGGAGCAATTACATAGAATCCTACACCGGCCAGTTGGCTTGGCAACACACAGAGTTATGTGTAGCCCCCGAGGCAGCCCATATCTCTGATCTTGGAGAGAAGAATGTGTGAATTTACTGGCTCTGTTATAACAGACATTCAGTCTGAACGGATAGGCCTACTATACTCTAAAGACACTGGAAGGTTTTGACAGTAGCACAAGACTTTAGCAGTACGTATATCATATAAGCTGCTAGATAACCAAGATGCAAACTGTACTGTTTTAGTGTGCTTTTATGTTGTTGTTCATCATTTTGTTCCCCCCCCATATTTACAAGTTTCCACCTTCTACCCTCCCACACAGGCAGGAACTTTAATGCTAAACAGATGTTTGAATACTGTTCTCCTGCTGTTAAAAAGAGCTGTAGCTTCGACAATAATAACAAAATATCCTGACAAATAATCTAAATATAATTATTTGCCTATATTTGTCTGTAATATCTACATATTACAGACAGTAGCAGCAAGATGAAACTCATTTGTTTTAACGGTGACTCAGTCATTATGAAACCATAAATAGAGAATTGAATTATTATTTTTTAGCTGTTTGAAAAAGTCTAAGACATGAATTACAGGTCTGAATAGATAAGCATTCTCATATATGTGTATTTGCACATGTATCTATACACATATGAGAAGCCAGCCAGCTACACTCCTCACCAAATGCATGACCTGCAAGAAACAGAAAACAGAACTTGTACTCAGTATCTGTGTACTGACAGGTATATGTAGCCATGTATCCTTTTTGTGATGTAGTGACACTTAGTGAACAAATGTATCAGTCATGAAAGATGACTTAAGTCTCAAAAGAGCCCTAAGGCCTACCTGCATAACTATTAATTGAACTCAAAAGATATGTGGATGTTTGAAATTAAAATAATCAATATGAAAATCTTCAACCAGGAAATAATGATAATCAAACCTTTTCTTTCAATCTGGGACAAAACAAGTTGCGTAATAAAATCACAGTCACAGTCAAAGTCAAGACGAATCTCTCTCTCTCTCTCTCTCTCTCTCTCTCTCTCTCTCTCTCTCTCTCTCTCTCTCTCTCTCTCTCTCTCTCTCTCTCTCTCTCTCTCTCTCTCTCTCTCTCTCTCTCTCTCTCTCTCTCTCTCTCTCTCTCTCTCTCTCTCTCTCTCTCTCTCTCTCTCTCTCTCTCTCTCTCTCTCTCTCTCTCTCTCTCTAGCATCATAGAAGAACTTCTAGCAATGGGGGATTATCACGCTGATACGTAGTACTTCCGGATTCGGTGTTCTTTGTGCACTGTGACATCCGGTGAATCACTCATCACTAGGGTGACCAGATTTGAGTTTGTGAAAAAGAGGACACTTCGTCGCGGGGGGGGGGGGGGGGGGGGGGCGAAAACATGGGTATTTTTTCTTTAGTTCGTCCGTGAACTTACATTTACGTTTGGGCATGGCTGCAGACAGTGGCGATCGTAGGTCCAATTGCGCCCCGAGCAATTGGGGGGGGGGGGGGGGGGGGGGGGGGGGGGGGGGGGGGGGGGTTTGTATCGTGAGCCTACGTACTTCAGTGGGGGTTTCATTCCGTCTATACACGGCACCTTCTCAACGAGCACATGAGATCGGTCGCCCGATGACAGACTCTCTCTACAGTCAGCTCGCGCAAGAAGGTGGAACGTAAGGGAGATACCATTTCCAGAACTTGGAAGGCCGTAATAACCATAGACATATACAATGGTAATAACTAGTAGGTTATGTGAAAGACCCAGAAACACAAATATGCGACGAGGCAAAAAAAAATAAAAAGATAATAATAACAATAATATATATTTTTTTTTTTTTTTTGCGACAAGGCAAAATACCGGACGTTTTTGGAATCCCTGCCGGACGCATTTTTTAAGTCTCGAAAAGAGGACATGTCCGGGAAAAAGAGGACGTCTGGTCACCCTACTCATCACTCATGGGAACCGATGATGGAGGACCGGCAGTTCACTTTCACAACATCCCTGGTAAATGTACCCAAAGTCACGTTTTCTGACGTTCACAGACTTACCAAACAACACTCCACAACAACCCGCTCCAAACTGGACAAGGGATTGTTTATTTTTCGAGAAATATATCGACTAAGAAGGTGAATGTCTGCTAGCTAGCTTACGCTAGGTAGGTTGGCTTATGCTAACGTCAGTTTGGCATCAGCTCAGTCTGGAGGGATGATGAATTGATAAAAGAGATGAAAAATAAGGTAGATTGTAAACTGGTCACTTCTTGTGGTCACTTCTTTGGTACATATATGAATGTGTAGGGAACTGCTCTGGGGTCCGGTGGTGATGCAAGGGCTGGGGTCTGTTTGCACCTGAGCTGCCTGTTTATTCTTATTTAAAAATAAGTCTGATATATTTCCCTTTCTTTTCATGATTGTCTAATTGACCCTATGCAAAAGTAAAAAGTAGGGTTAGCATCCAGTTACCGACATTTAAGTCCAATCTCAATCTTAATTACCAATCTCCATCATCATAACTGTCCCATAACTGTCCCCAAATTGTGGTAATATTTTGAGTAACGTTAAAAGATTGATAATAACTTTTTTTGTTTTGAAAACGTACGAAAATCTAACTGAGAACAATTGCGGTATTTTGAACATTGAAACGGAGAGGGAGGCTGGTTGTAGTCTTTTCGGTCCGTTCCAGCCCTATTGTTGGGACGGAGAACCGAGCGAAAAGACTACAACCAGCCCCCCTTTCCGTTTCTGGTCAAAGAGCAATGAGTTCTCCTGTTCTCCTTCTCCATGACTGCTATTTTGCATTTTACACTTTTCAGACAGCAAACATTGAAAATAATGAACTTCATAATGTTAGAAAAAGATATTGGGCCCTATCTTGCATCCGGCGCAAGTGACTTAGTCACTGGCGCATGTGTCGTTGTTAGTTTACAACTGGCGCAGAGCGTTCTTTTCCCCCCACCGCCACTCGCCGGTAAATTAGGGATTGATCATGCGCCCCAAGGGGCGGTTCGGCGGAAGGAGGAGGCGTGTTCTGGCGCAAACGGTATTTCGCCGTTTCTGAATACCATTGCGCTACTGACCAGGAAATACCTGGTTTAAATTCAGTGGCGCGTTGTTCAGATGCTATTTTAAGGGCGCATGCATACATGCGCATGCGATGCATACGGATTGCTTGTGCACCTCGCGCATACACTTTGCTTCTCCCATCTACCTAGCCGCACATTCTTGGTAAATTATTTGGGAATGAACAGCTGATGCAGCGGTAATAAGTTGTACTTTTAAATCAATGCATCTGCAAACACCGTAAAGCAAACACATATTTTCTTGACACAGACATCGTGTAGGCCTACATGCCCATAACTTTTAGGATTGATGAGTATTTGATCGTGTTTTACCGTGAGTGAGTGTTAAAAAGAATTAATGAATGCGGGCGCGCGTGTGTGCTCTGTTTAAACACACGCAAACTAAACACGTAACGCATAATACAATCAATGGCAATGTCTATTACCGCGGGGACACATGCATATTAGGATAGCATACAATACTGATAAGAAACAATGTTCATAATGTATTGCGTATATCATTAAATAGAACCACAGTTACCGCATATCATATGTTATATCATATACGTTTTCTTCGCCGAAATTTATTTGAGGACTCAGTATTTCTGAAGTTGTGGAAGAAACTTATTTCATGTGTGAATTAGGCCATATTATTTGGCAATAAACTGAGCCATTTGCAGTTTGAAATTCATGTGCATCTGTCTCATCGGAGACTGCAGACGCGCTGTCAAAATATCAACTCGTCTGATTCAAATGCGCTCATGGCTCTTAAAGGGGATGGGAGCTGGCACTCTCATTGGTTTGTTGGACGTTACGCCCAAACCACACCTACGGGTAACTAGGCTGCTTCAGACCAACCCTTTTGACACTTGCGCCGCGACGCAAGTGTCATTTATCCGCCTGTAAAATAGCGATAGCGCCGTAGAACCGCCCACAAAGCTACTTGCGCTTTGCGCTTCCCACTTGCGTTTCAGACCGTTAAAATAGGGCCCATTGTGTACTGGGTTGCATTAGATACTGCATGTGTTGTCAAACACACTGGTTTCTCTTTTCTTGGGATGTACAGCAGGTAGTGTTAGCGCTTCTGCCAGCGCTTGTTTTACATTATATTCCTATGGAGCAGAGCGTTTCTGGAAAAAGTCACGGCCGCTTTTTTAAACGCCTCTCCCAGCGTTTTTTTCTGCCATACGGAGCGTTGAAAAAAGTTCAACTTTCAGGAAGAAAGCGGCCGACGTCAGGCGTCTTTTGGGCAACTGACCAATCACAAGCGGAACATTGACACTTCGTCACAAAGGAAACTCTCAACTGTCAAAACAAGAAACAATGGCAGACAAATCACTCGGGAAAGTGCCGGTGGAGCGATTAATAGTTTTAATTACAGAACATGTCGAGATCTACAACATGTCTAATGGGCTCTAGCCTGGATACGTAGTAGGCGAGTAACGTCGGGTCTAGAATGGATTCGTTGCTAGACGCTCTCGGCGCTTTTAGGGCCAGAAACGCTGCCAACTTTTCTTTTTGTTGAAAAAACGGTTGGCTCAACTTTTCCCTATTACAAAAAAAAACAGTCTAAAGTACGCCGCAAATCGCGCATCATCGAAACAAAGCTCCTGGACTAAATTGTGGTAGGCACCTTGCTGCTGCCTTCCCCGAGTGATATCGTGCAACCCCAAACGTGTAGGTACATGCTTCTCCTCCTCGTCAGCTAGGGCCAATGCAAGTGCCAATCGCCTGTTGAAAAAACGGTCGGCTCAACTTATCGCTATTACAAAAAACGCTAAATGTGAACACGGCCTTACGGTTAGTATTTTCACTTAGTTTCTCAATATCTTTTGTGAATCTATTTTTGTTAATTTTTTATGCAAGTCAACCATGTTGCTAAATGTGTTCTTAACATTTCTCTCCTCAAGGTTTCGCAACAAATCTTATGGTCTCTCTGGTAGAGGAATAGATCACCACTGGCCCTACAAGGAAGCAGTGCTGTCTTATCTTCTGCTGCCCCGCCCCCCCTCACCACTTCCCTCCAGAAGGTTGCTAAGGATGAGGCAGTTACCGCATATCATATGTTATATCATATACGTTTTCTTCGCCAAAATTTATTTGAGGACTCAGTATTTCTGAAGTTGTGGAAGAAACTTATTTCATGTGTGAATTAGGCCATATTATTTGGCAATAAACTGAGCCATTTGCAGTTTGAAATTCATGTGCATCTGTCTCATCGGAGACTGCAGACGCGCTGTCAAAATAACGGTCGGCTCAACTTATCGCTATTACAAAAAACGCTAAATGTGAACACGGCCTTACGGTTAGTATTTTCACTTAGTTTCTCAATATCTTTTGTGAATCTATTTTTGTTAATTTTTTATGCAAGTCAACCATGTTGCTAAATGTGTTCTTAACATTTCTCTCCTCAAGGTTTCGCAACAAATCTTATGGTCTCTCTGGTAGAGGAATAGATCACCACTGGCCCTACAAGGAAGCAGTGCTGTCTTATCTTCTGCTGCCCCGCTTCTGCTGCCCTCGCACGACACTTGCGTTTTAACATGTAATAAAACATACGTGAAAGAAATGTGAGAAAACACACATATCGGTACTCTTTAGTTAGTTTATTAGCCTAAAAAATAGGCTAACCCTAATAAAAAAATAATGCATACAATGGCACTGAATTTCCTGTGCAATGAAAAATAAATCTCATACATTTTACCAGTACAGTTTGTTTAACTATTGAATTTATTCATCGTCTTCCAAACGGGGCCACTGGAAACCTTTATATCCTTGTCCTTCTCCTGCAAACTGCCTCCTTATTGCTGCAACAACACATGAAGGTATGGCTTTCCTGATGTCCCTGCCTAGAACTCCGTACGCCCAGCGGACAACCTGCCTGTATGCTGTGTATCGGAACTGTCTGGTGGAGATGGGGACATAATTTCACTTTGATACCATGTTTTCATAGTAAACAATTTCAATGGTTGTTTTTATAGGAAGTAAATGGAAACCTCTGAGTTTAAAAACCTGCTGTAGAAAAGCTGGTTCTTTAAATTAGTTAAATTATTTTTGCTCAAAACCTAATCTGGTCTGCTGGCTTGGAGAGGGCCATGCTCCTGTCTGAAGTTCATGCAAGCTATCTGCAGCACAAAATGTTTCAGACAGGAGGCTTCAAACCCTGGATGGAGTGTGAGGCAGGCAATATCTTCTGGGGATCTAGGTTTTGGACAAGGGACCAATAGGCGTCGATCTCCCTACTGCACACACTCTCCACTGCTGATGGCATAGCCTCACATCTACCACACAAGCACCTGTTAAACAAAATGTAGTAAGATAAACTCACTCTCCTTCCCTTCTTGTAGCTGTAATAGTTGGTGTAAGGCCTTGAAAGAAATGACATGTAGACTACTTATTTCCTAAAGCTTAGATAAGTGAGATACACCATCCTCCATTTATAATAATAATAATAATAATAATAATAATAAATTTTATTTATAATGCACTTTATATTCAAGAATCTCAAAGTGCTTCAGAGAAAAAAAATACCAAAAAACTATTAAAAAGGGGGAACCTCAAAGAAAGTTTAGCTAAATGCTCTTTTAAAGAGATGGGTTTTGAGGTTCCGTTTAAAAAGAGCTGTAGTCTGTGGAGCCCTCAGGTGGTCAGGGAGGGCGTTCCATAGTCTAGGGGCAGCAGCAGAAAAGGCCCGATCACCCATGGTGCACAGCTTTGTATGTCGGGTTTGGAGGGTGTGAGTGGATCCTGAACGGATTGTACGTGAGTTTGTCGGGGGGGTGAGGAGTTCCTGAAGGTAGAGGGGGGCAAGTCCGTGAAGGCACTGGTGGGTGAGGAGGGAGACCTTGTACTCAATTCTGAGTGAGACAGGGAGCCAGTGCAGTGATTTCAGGATGGGGGTGATGTGGTCATGCTTGCGCACCCTGGACCCTGGCAGCACTGTTTTGAATGTATTGGAGCCTCTGGATGCTCTTGCCAGGGATCCCAATGAGGAGTGCATTGCAGTAGTCCAACCTGGAGGAGACAAAGGCATGGACGAGCTTCTCTGCATCAGCCAGGGTGAGTGATTGGCGGAGTTTGGCAATGTTCCTGAGGTGGTATAAAGCTGTCTTACAGAGGTGTTTGATGTGGGTGTCAAAATTAAGTTGTGGGTCCATTTTAACACCGAGGTTGGTGACGGATGTGGAAAGGGGGATGTTTTTGCCAGAGAAGGTGATATTGGTGATGGTGGGGGAGCGGAGCTGATGTGGCGTGCCAATAAGGATGGCTTCCGTTTTATGGCTGTTAAGTTGTAGGAAGTTGAGCTTCATCCACGCCTCTATCTCCTCCAGGCAGGTGGTCAGTGTGGATGTTGGCAGAGGGGCAGAAGAAGTGGGGGTTGTCCTGATGTAGAGCTGTGTATCATCAGCATAGCAGTGGTAAGACAAGCCATGCCTGCTAATGACACTACCCAGGGGGAGCATGTACAGTGAGAACAGTGTGGGGCCCAACACCGAGCCCTGGGGGACACCGCAGGTGACGTTGTTGGTGTGTGATTTTGCTTTGCCCAGGGCAACGTGCTCAGTTCTGTCAGTGAGGTACGAGGTGAACCAGTTCTTTACATTTCCTGATAGTCCAATGGTGTATTGCAGGCGGTGAAGGAGAATATTGTGGTCGACCGTATCAAAAGCAGCTGTTAAGTCCAGGAGGATGAGGAGAGATGGGGAGCCGGTGTCTGCTGCCATCAGGAGGTCATTTGTGACCCTGACCAAGGCTGTTTCTGTACTGTGGCCATAGCGGAAACCAGACTGGAATTTTTCAAACAATTGATGTTGTATGAGGTGATCCTGGAGTTGTGCTGCAACATGTTTTTTCCAGAACTTTTGACAGAAATGGGAGTTTTGAGATGGGCCTGTAGTTGGAGAGGACTTCTGGATCAAGGGTAGGTTTTTTTAATGTTGGTCTGATGACAGCAGTTTTTAATGCAGATGGGATATGGCCGGCCAGGAGGGAGTGGTTAATGATATTGGTGATGAGTGGAGAGACAGCAGAGATGTTGGCCTTCAGCAGAGCTGTAGGGAAGGGGTCTAGTGCACAGGTGGATGGCTTCATTTTCCTGATGACGTCCTCCACCTCTTCCTTTGTGATGCTGGAGAAGGAGCAGAGGGTCTGGACAGAGTCAATCGGTGGGTCAGCAGTTGGAAGGGGCAGGGCAGTAGTGGTGGAGAGCTGTGAGCGGATGTTATTCACTTTTTGTTTAAAAAAGTTGATGTGCATGTTGCACCTCTCCGTGGTGACATCAGATTGGGATGGTAAAGGGGGTTTGAGAAGGTGATGGACAGTTGAAAAGAGCTGTTTGGAGTTACCAGGGCTATTGTTGATTATTGCGGAATAGAACCTGGACCGTGCATTATTCAGGGCTTCAGCATATGCCCTCCTGTGTTCCCTGTATGCCTGTTTGTGAACGGTCAGACCAGAGGCCTTGAGTCGCCGCTCAAGGACACGCCCAGCAGCCTTCATTGTACGTAGTTCACTGGTGTACCAGGGTGCGGAGCGCGAGAAGGAGACTGACCTCGATGTTAAGGGGGCGTGGAGATCCAGGAGACTGCTCAGGGACTGGTTGTATAAGTCCACTGAGTCAGCAACAGAGAGGGAGTCAGTTGAGCCAGAGGAGAGATGTTGAAGGTCCAGGGCCAGGGCATCCATGTTGATATTTTTCACATTCCTGAAGTGGATCTGCCACTTTGGTTTGGTGTGGGAGGAAGGAAAAGGGAGCTCCATTGACACAACTCTGTGATCCGAGACGCCAAGATCATAGACCTGTAGGTTGCTGATGGGGGCGGAGTTTGAGATGACCAGGTCAATTGTGTGTCCTCTGGAGTGTGTGGGGGCATCAACATGTTGTTGTAGGTTGAGGGAGTCTAGCAGCTGAAGAAAATCAGCAGCGGGCTGGCATGAGGGGGTGTCAACATGAATATTTAAATCACCCAGAATGATGGTATTGGCAGAGGTAGTACAGAGTGTTGTGAGGAGATCAGACATTTCCGGGATGAAAGCAGAGTTGGGTTTAGGGGGCCTGTATATGAGTAGAACAGTCATGGGATGGGGGGGCTTGCATGTGAATGCAAGACATTCAAAGGAGGAAGTTGCAGGCAGCACCATGGGGGACAACTCCAGGTCCTGTTTGTGGATGACAGCTAGGCCACCACCGCGTCCAGTTCTGCGGGCTGCCTCCAAGTAACTGTAGCCTGGGGGACAGGCTTCGTTTAGGGCAGAGTAAACCTCTGGCTGGTAGCAGGTTTCTGTTAGACACATGAAGTCAAGTCCTTTTTCCCTGATATGCTCTTCAATCAAGCTGGATTTATTATTCAAGGATTGAGTGTTGAAAAGTTCAAATTTAACCAGTGACTGTGGAGTTATTCTCTGTACAGGTCGCAGAGCCTTAAAATCCACTCCGCGCAGGTTGGAATCCACTCCATGAAATCTATCCAGCCGGGAGTGCGGGGATCTCGCGATGTTACGTCTTTTGCCCTCAGCCGTCTCAGCGGACCTAATGGATGTGATGAAGCCGGCAGGCTGACCATAAATAAAGTTTCTCCCTGAGCCTCTGTGGATATATCGAGGTCTACGCAATAGTCCTAGCTGCTTAATGGTGGAAATACAGGGTGGGATGGAGCGATTGTTGTACTTCAGCAGCTGTGGGGCGAAGTAGGCCTACGTCAACATCGAACCTGATGTTGAGGGATGTTTGCCTGTAGCAGCTAGGTACGGACCCGACGCATCTGGGGAAGAGCTGGGAGGCAGTGCAGAAAATCCTTTGGGTGGGGGGGATAATTTTTATCCCCACCGAGGATAAAAAATAATTCAGCAGAGGGTAGGACGTGTTAACCAGAGGGGGGGATAATCCCCACCATCCCCACCGGCAAATCGCACCCGTATGTGCACATGCGGTGTGCGATTTGCACATACGTGCAAATCGCACCCCGTGGAAACCTCTTTCCACAGCCTCGTTGCACATACGTGCAAATCGCACCCTGTGGAAACCTCTTTCCACAGCCGAGTGTGAAAGAGGTTTCAGCGCCATGAACCACATTCTTACAGATGGCAGAAACAGAATGAATGTGTCCACACTGCACAATCTGCTTTTCATCTCTGCAAATGCACCAGATGTTGCCTCCTTCCCGGCAAGCAGATTTGCAGAGATGTGGTTGAAGCAGGGTCACCACGCTGCTATCGATCCGCCAACAGGAAAGCAAAAAAAAGAGGCTGAAGTGCGTCATCAGAGCGGACTGTTTTCGTAGTCTGACCTATAGTCTATGGCGACACATTAGTGCCATAATTCACTATTGTGATAAAAGATGCATTCGGGCGTATTATATAATTCCACACGCGTAGATATTAACTGCGAGCGCGCAAATGATCTCTGCGCGGGCCCAAATTACCTCTGCGCGCGCAAAACAGCCTCTCGCGCGCGCAAATTACCTCAGCGCAAGCAAAACAGCCTCTCGCGCGTAACAGCCTCTCGCGAAAGATGTTTTTACGCTCGCTCGAATTTAATTTTGGCACTATGGAGGAGGGAACCAAGGCAGGGCGGGCTTTCCTATGATTGGCCGTTTCTAAAGCGTGATATTTGATTGACAGCCCTCCTCAGCCCTCCTCTCATTCAATTCTGAATTGTTCAGTAAATGGCTGAAACGATAGTTATGTATTGTAACTCCAGATTCTATGAGTATAGGCGCAGCCTTTTAAGTGTCGGCCTCATTGTCCTTTAAATAGCTGAAGAAAAGCTGTTTATTGGGAGCAGAACGTCCGCCGGCGCCCGACTATATCTGCGAAATGCGGACGTCGTTGAGGCACGCCGCACGCGGACGTGATTGAGGCCCACGCTGTTGGTGGTCGGGGATTACACATTTTTCAGTGCTACGGCTCACGCCTAGGGATAACCCAATAGCGATAGCCTTAAAAGGCTGCGCCTATACTCATAGAATCTAGAGTTACAATACGTAACTATCGTTTCAGCCATTTACTGTACAATTCAGAATTTAATGAGAGGAAGGCTGAGGAGGGCTGTCAATCAAATATCACGCTTCAGAAACGGCCAATCATAGGAAAGCCCGCCCTGCCTTGGTTCCCTCCCCCATAGTGCCAAAATTAAATTTGAGCAAGCGTAAAAACATCTTTCGCGAGAGGCTGTTACGCGCGAGAGGCTGTTTTGCGCGCGCTGAGGTAATTTGCGCGCGCGAGAGGCTGTTTTGCGCGCGCAGAGATCATTTGCGCGCTCGCAGTTAATATCTACGCGTGTGGAATAATATAATACGCCCGAATGCATATTTTATCACATTAGTGAATTATGGCACTAATGTGTCGCCATAATAGTCTACCCGATTAACCCATAAAAAAAAAAAAAAACGTCTTGACAGCACATTGTGGTATTTCATATTTTCTGTTGAACTAATATCGGGGGAAAAAAAATATATATATATTTTTTTGGCACATTTAAAAACAATATTAGCTATGAGAAAATATTTCTGCAAATGCAGTGGTTAACGTTCAAAATAGGCCTACCGCCTACGTTATGAAGCCTAAGGCCGAATCTCGATTCTTCCACTTGCCCCTTTTGCTTTGTCTTTGTCTTTGTCTTAACCCCCTAGCACTTGCAAGTGTAAGGGCCAAGGGCTGAGATCTTTCCCCTATGAAATGAGACGCCACTCGGTTTCGGGTACGTCATCATTCATCGTCGCCAGCTGGCTGCCCCGTCACCAGAGCGCCGAAACGCCAATAAAAGCCAGAGAAGAAGAGCGATATATATATCTTAGATGCTGCCGCCATCGTTGAAGAGTTGAGGGTGTGTGTGGTGAAACGGATCAGTGTGTCCACGGTTCGGTTCAGATAACCGTTTTGGTCCTCGGTTTCGGATACGGTTCGGATTAGGATCATGTCCGTGATAGTAAAAAGGCGGACTTTTTTTTGACGGAGGGTTTGGGGGAGAAACACAAAAATGAATGAGACCCACAGGCTATTTGCAATGTGTTAATTGACTGCAATCAGACAACTTGCAAGGCTTTTTTGTGCAATAAATGTTCCCCTAAATGCATTTGAAAACATGGTGCACTGAGTGTAACATGTAAGGGATAACGGCCGACGAGGCTTAGAACTCTGGCGACGAGCGCAACGAAGTTTAAAGCCCAGTTTGTTTTGAACGCTGACAGGCTGAAGGGAGGGGCGGGAAAAGTCTCATTGGCTCGGGCAGCACTGGAGAGAATGCATTCCGCTGGGTCCTAAACACCCTTTTGTATCGGACGTAGGCTACAGTAGGCAAAATACGCTACATAAGGCAATGCCTTCATGAAACCGAAATCCGCGGATCTCCAGAATGCTCCGAACTGTGGTAAACGAACCGAACGGATTCGGATACAATTCGAATCCGCTGCAGGCCTGTAGCATCTAGCTGGCAAGCTACCATATGCCAATGGAGTGGTGGTATACTTGTATTGTTACGTATTTTAAGAATCTAAGCTACCCACACATAGACTTAATGAAGACCAAACATATTAGCCGTAAATACCATACATAGCCACAAGGGGAGCCTTACTGAAGGCTGCAATAGATACTTTATCCACAGAGGGCAGCACCACAGACCAAGCGAGGAAACCGAGGATTACGTCCCACCGGTTTTCTCCAAGTCTTCCGGTCCTCCGAGTCCATAAGAAAGCCTCCACATCTTGAAGACAACAGAACTCTCCAGGCAGCGCTAGGACATTCGTGGGCTAAAGTCTTAGACCAGCTAGGAGAACACTCTCGCACGTGCTAAGGCACATCTTCAATCTCTCTTAACTTCAGAGCATCAGTTTACCATACCGAAAATACTTTATACAAATAAAGTATCTCTTTAAAGCTATTCCTTTGGATTCGACCCCTCTTTCCTTGAAGAACATGATAATTGGTTGACCCCGACGTTCGTGGAGAGTCCGGACCGAGACTGGCGACCGCGAGGCCGTTCGGAAAGCAGTACAAGCTACTTACAGGCGCCACAACAAAGGTAAACAGAACCTGTTGTCAATGACTAAACTCTGTATAGTTAGATTAGTAACATTAGGTGAATAGCTTGTACTGCATCCGTCAGGCTGCGGGGACGTGTAATCTCGGACTGGTTTAAATTCATACAGCCGGTTACAAACGGCCTAGAATAAGCTAACAGATTGAAATTAAATAACGAGCTCACGAAGTATAAGGGCTAGGAGTGTGTTTTATATGGGTTTGTAGATAGACAAATGCAATCCTGACTTAGATCTAAATGTTCGTACCAACGTGGGAGACATATCACCTGTGGTTACATGTTATTTATTTGGTGAAGCGCCGACGTTAAACCGGGCCACCATAAGGTATATTTATTACCGACCATAAACTTCTGAACTCTTACGGCGGGGTGAGGAAAGGTCAGGTTTTTAACGTTAATCTAGCTTAGTTGCATATTAAACCGGAAGCTTGGCCGTAGTTAGCCAAGGAATTCAAATCGAATTGATTCCTCACAGCCCGGTTCACGTAACATCTCATGTGCAATTTTGGTTAGTATAGAACGCAGCCGTAGAGGTGGACTTACGCAGTAATAACCCATCTGCTATCAAGCGCCTCGCTAACCCGCCGTGGGGACAAACTTGCAGGAATCTCTTACTTCTTATAGAGATCCAATACATGCTTTTGACTAGAGCTACCTGGGTCAAAACTAGTTTGTCTCTACAGCCCTTTGGATGTACCACGTGGTGTACGATTTAAGGGGACCTCGCGTCTTGGAACCGTGCGTTTCCTTTGTTCATACCATCAGTCGTTATAGTCGAACTCCTTTTTTGAAATAGACGCCATTTCTCTAAAGCAACGGGGGGCTCAACTTAAGTGTTACATCCTATCTCTCTCTCTCTCTCTCCCCCTCTCCCCCCCCCCCTCCCCCTCCTCTCTCTCTCTCTCTCTCCCCCCCCCCTCCCCCTCCCCTCTCTCTCCCTCTCTCCCTCCCCCTCTCTCTCTCTCTCTCTCTCTCTCTCTCTCTCTCTCTCTCTCTCTCTCTCTCTCTCTCTCTCTCTCTCTCTCTCTCTCTCTCTCTCTTGCAAGTCGGTAGGAGATGAATGGTCAGTCTTTTGTTAAGACTGCATAACCTCTGACTTAGGCAAAAGCAGATCTCTCTCTCTCGGTGCCGGTGCTATCTTGTGGCCTGGTTGCGCAGTCCGGTAGGACTGGAACAACTCGAATAGTTGTTGTACTTTTTCTCCCATATCCTAGAAAACCCCTTTGATAACCCCAACCCTTCTGTCTCTGTCTCTATAGATCTGGTCGTAAACTCACCCCCCTCTCCCCATCCTTTGTCCCAATATCCCATATCCTATCGTAAACTCACCCCCCCCTCCCCACCCTTCTGTCCTCGTCCCCACATCCTATTGTAAACCCCCTTCACACCCCTTTGATCTCTCTCCGCAGGTCCTGGAGTAAAAGCCCCCCACCCCCCTTTATTTTTTCACTTCTCCATCTTAACGCCACCCTCTCCGCAGGTCCTGTTGCAGATCCCTGTCCCCATCCCATTGAATACTGTTTATTGACGGGTACACTCACAGCACGACGTGCGAATAGTGTGTGCTTGGTCATTCAAGTGTTGGATATAGCCCCTGTGCCGCGACCCCCACCCCCACCTAACCTCCCCCTCTCTCTCACTCACTCACTGTCTCTCTCGCTCTCTCCCCCGCTCCCTCTTCCTCTTCCTCTCTCTCTCTCACTCACTCACTCACTCACTCACTTTGATACTCACTCACTCACTCTCTCTCTTCTGCAAATAGGTAGGGTCTGCAATGGTAAGTCTTTTTGTTAAGACTGCATGATCTCTGACCTGGGACAAAAGCAGATCTGTCTCTCTCTCTCTCCCCCTCTCCCCCTCTCTCCCTCTCCCCCCCTCTCTCTCACCCTCTCATCTCTCTCATCTCTCTCTCTCCTACAAGTCAGTAGGGTCTGAATGGTCAGTCTTTTGTTAAGACTGCATGACCTCTGACCTGGACAATAGCAGATCTCTCTCTCCCCCTCTCTCCCTCTCCCCCCCACTCTCTCTCTCTCACCCTCTCATCTCTCTCATCTCTCTCTCTCTCTCCTGCAAGTCAGTAGGGTCTGAATGGTCAGTCTTTTGTTAAGACTGCATGACCTCTGACCTGGACAATAGCAGATCTCTCTCTCTCTCACTCACTCACTCACTCACTCACTCACTCACTCACTTTGATACTCACTCACTCACTCTCTCTCTTCTGCAAATAGGTAGGGTCTGCAATGGTAAGTCTTTTGTTAAGACTGCATGATCTCTGACCTGGGACAAAAGCAGATCTGTCTCTCTCTCTCTCCCTCTCTCCCCCTCTCTCCCTCTCCCCCCCACTCTCTCTCTCTCACCCTCTCATCTCTCTCATCTCTCTCTCTCTCTCCTGCAAGTCAGTAGGGTCTGAATGGTCAGTCTTTTGTTAAGACTGCATGACCTCTGACCTGGACAATAGCAGATCTCTCTCTCTCTCACTCACTCACTCACTCACTCACTCACTCACTCACTCACTTTGATACTCACTCACTCACTCTCTCTCTTCTGCAAATAGGTAGGGTCTGCAATGGTAAGTCTTTTGTTAAGACTGCATGATCTCTGACCTGGGACAAAAGCAGATCTCTCTCTCTCTCTCTCTCTCTCTCCCCCTCTCTCCCTCTCCCCCCCCACTCTCTCTCTCACACCCTCTCATCTCTCTCATCTCTCTCTCTCTCTCTCCTGCAAGTCAGTAGGGTCTGAATGGTCAGTCTTTTGTTAAGACTGCATGACCTCTGACCTGGAATAGCAGATCTCTCTCGCTCTCTCTCCCCCTCTTCCTCTTCCTCACTCACTCACTTTGATACTCACTCACTCACTCTCTCTCTTCTGCAAATAGGTAGGGTCTGCAATGGTAAGTCTTTTGTTAAGACTGCATGATCTCTGACCTGGGACAAAAGCAGATCTGTCTCTCTCTCTCTCCCTCTCTCCCCCTCTCTCCCTCTCCCCCCCACTCTCTCTCTCTCACCCTCTCATCTCTCTCTCTCTCTCTCCTGCAAGTCAGTAGGGTCTGAATGGTCAGTCTTTTGTTAAGACTGCATGACCTCTGACCTGGAATAGCAGATCTCTCTCGCTCTCTCTCCCCCGCTCCCTCTTCCTCTTCCTCACTCACTCACTCACTCACTCACTCACTCACTCACTCTCTCTCCACTTTGTTTGTACAGACATATTGCTTTTGGGCAACCAGGAAGGTTGTTCCACAAATTCAATACGGAATATTGAAGAGTAATTAACGTTGTACAATCTTGTAACTCCCAATTCCTCGCTCTTTCTCTCTGTCTGCCTGCCTGTCTAAAGGTAGGCCCTACCACACCCTTTAAATTCCTTCCCCATCCTTTAGTCCCTATCTCCCACCCCCCCCCACAGAATAGATTTGTCTTTAATGCCCCACTGGCGTCGTTTTGAGTACTTGTAGTTAACGATTGTTCATGGTTATGGGTGCGAGGTAAGGTCCTCCACTATCGGTCTCTGTGAAGATCGAGCCACAAAAGAACATTAACGAGAGTTCCAATCTCCTCCTCCACTGTCTTAATGAACCCCATCCCCCACCACCAATCTTCCTCCCTCTAAACCCTCATCATATAGACCACCCCCCAGCCTCTCACACGACACATCTCTCTCTGTGTCGCTATTTTTAACAACGATAACTTTTATATATACATGTACACACAGCGCGGAGAAAGTGTACTGAGAGCGCAAAATGCGGTTAAGTGGTAGCCTTATGCCACAAGGTACCACAGTGTTCAGCCGGACAGATAGAACTCAGAAGTTTCTGTAGTCGGCTGATACGTATGTAGTATGCACCGCAGCCATATTTGTAGTTCTTGGTAGTGCCGCCTACTCGTTAACACGAGATTATTCCTAATTACATCTCAACATCTCCAAATGTACCACAAGTATATAACTATTATTAGTCCCAACTAGACGTCCCCCCAACTTTCCAAGTAGCCGATCTCTTGCATTTGTAATAAATTTGTTCTCTTTTCTCGTCAGGCCTTGGCAACCCGAGCAGTAATGGATGCCCGACATTCATCATTTTAATCGTTAACATTACTACAAATATTCTCTTTTCTAATCAGGAAGGCAACGATCAGTTGCCCATCATCATCATTTTACTTCTGTGCATAAAATATTAATTCTCTTTTCTCTTTAGGAGGTGGCAACACAAGCATTATAGTTGCCAAACACTCATCTTTTTACTTCTCTGCATTGATCTTAATTCTTTCTCTCTCCAGGAAATGGCAGTATAAGAACGAATGCCAAACACTGACAGTAATTATTTTTTCAGGTTGCTGAGCACTTCTGTCTATTATACATGCGTTTTGTATAGCAAGACAGGTAGAGAACCAGGCTGGTTCAAATAGACACGGGGTTCAACTGCTAGAATAATATGTTGAATTAATAAATGGTGCACATGGTTTTAAACGGTGCCCAAGGAGGGAGTTAGCTCAACTGCGGTAGACACAATTACAATACGTTTTTTGCGAATATTAAATGTACATGGCTTAAATTCTGCTATAATCAGCTACTACATACGAATAAACACTGCGTGAAATGTTCAAAGGTCAACTATTGCTTCCGTTGGAGCGATTGCAATAGATATAATATCGTACCACAATATGAATGCATTATCTTGTATTCGACAATTAGGAAAGCCGGATTCCAGAAACTAGAAGCCTACAAAAGGGCACCAACCCAGAGGTCTTGCATCAACCAGATCCCTGTACGGCAGTTACACAGTGATCTTAAAATAGCTAGACTCCACATCATGAACGGTTAGCCTTTAAAGTTGTCCATAGCGTGCATACCGCTCGTCCACAGAAATCCGGGGTTATCCAGGCCTGGGGATTCTTATTAGAAGAGTTCTGGGATAACCTCCAATAGAGGAGTCCCCCCCAATAGAGGATCCTGAGGACAAGCGGTAGAAATGCATAGTTCAACAGACCTGACGAGGTCCAAAATACCAAAATAAGAAATGGTTAGGATTGGTTAATTTTAATGCGCATGGCTGAAGCAATGCGCAAGGAGGGATGTAGTGTGAATATTAAATCAAAGATTGAAAGTTGTGTAGCAAGACAGATCACAGACCAGAAGCCGTCCGATCCAGAGAATCCTTCACCAACGTCGGTGACACCTGGCGAGTGGATCTGGGTGAAAAAACACCATCGAAAGACCTAGAAGACCGGTGGAAGGGGCCATACAAGGTATTCTTGGCCAAACCCTTTTCTGTTTCTGTAGAGGACCGACGTGGGGCCCAGTGGCACCACCTGAGCCGGTGCCGCAAAGCAGATACTCCTGGCAGATCGTGGACTGAGACCCTGACCGACCTAGCTGCACTCCAAGCCAAGGACAAACACTCCTCATCCCAAGACGATGGGCCACAGCGTGCCCTTGGGAAAGTACCTGGTAGGATTCCTTCTGGTAGTCCTGTTCCAAGAAGGAGCGGGAGACAACATCGCCAGGTACCCACCGCCTAAACCAACAACAACAGGTCAGGTCTCGTTAAGGTACTGTCGAGGGATAGAAAGTATCTTTGAGCTGAATTTTTGTGATATGCTGCCCTGTGGGACCAGGAAGGACCGGGTCTACCAGGCAGAAAAGTACATGTGCGTAAGCACCAGACGAGACGGTAGCTACATGAGAGATTATTCCTGCGAGGCGTGGTTTCAGACATCGTGGCTTACCCATCCTGGGTACAAGGAGGGCTATTATCCCCTGAGGTCCAACTACAAGGAAATCCAAAAGGGAATCTCCCTTACCAGAAGATTATATGGCTATAAAGAAGTCTGGAGCAATAATGGTCTAGCAGTCAAGGGAGAGTCAATATTCATAAAGTTAAGGGCAGATTTACTCATTCCCGAAAACAGATCTCATAAGACAGACAAAGGCCTGGTTTTTCTAACGTTAAGGGCGGATACTTATGGGGAGGACCTAAAGGTAGTTATCCATCTATCAGGAGTTGCATGCGGTCCCAATAAATTTCCATCTAGAGGGACGTATGATTCCTTAGGAGCGCCTCATCTCTCACCACCCCCGGTAGTGCACCCAAATGGAGGGACGCACGAAGAATATTGGGAGGTAAAGACGGGTGAGCTTGATCAGAACATGTGGTTAAAATGGATGAACTACACGGCCCGGGCCCAGGGCAAGACCAACTGCATTATCTGTGCCGCCGGCCGCCCCTCCTTGACCACAGCCCCCGCTAGAATCACCCCGCATAATTCACCGCAAGGTTTTGTTTGTCTATTGGAATTATTCGTGGACGGCCACATCCCAGGGTGCACAATTGCAATAAAATCCAGACTAAATAACATGTATCCTCAGACCCCGATTAGATCTTTACCCCCAAGATTTGAAGTTAATTTAACTCCGGACTATCATTGTATCACAGGAAGGGGAACAGGGAGAAAGGTGGGATCATTTCCTCTTGACTCTTGTAACACCACTAGAGAGATAAAATTGTTGTCCAATATGACCCGTGCCCGTAGTGATATATGGTGGTTCTGTGGAGGTCTGATCCTCAGGGGAGTTCTCCCCTTTGAATTCTCAGGAACATGCGCAATCATACAGTTAATAATGCCCATCTACATTTTACCCGATAGCAAGACGGTGATGGATCTCACATTATCCAGCAACGGTGGTCTCCCGGACTTGACCCGTCGGAAACGAGAGTATGCACCAGTCCCGGGTAGTTTTGATAAAAACATATACATAGACGCAATAGGAGTACCCCGAGGGGTCCCCAACGAACATAAAGCCCGGAATCAGGTAGCGGCAGGATTTGAATCAGTTCTATTTTGGTGGTCTACTATTAATAAAAATGTTGACTGGATAAATTACATATACTATAATCAACAACGGTTTGTTAATTTTACAGAAGAGGCAGTCAAAGGACTGTCCGAACAATTGGATGCCACCTCCCGGATGACCTATCAGAATAGGCTAGCTTTAGATATGTTATTAGCAGAACGAGGAGGGGTGTGCGGGATGATAGGGACAACATGTTGTACATTTATCCCCAATAACACAGCACCAGATGGGTCCGTGGCCAGGGCATTGGCTGGACTGCAATCCCTCAAGTTGGAGTTGGCCGAGAACTCCGGTATTGGTGACCCAATAGCTGGATGGATGGAGAACCTGTTTGGTAGGTGGAGAGGTATGATCCAGTCAGTACTCATCGCGGGAATAGTGGCAGTAGCCGTGTTAATTGTTGTCGGCTGCTGTTGTATTCCCTGCGCACGAGGGCTACTGAATCGGCTGATCACCACAGCATTGGGCGCCACAAAAGTGCCAGGTGACATTCATGCTTACGTAGGAATCAGATATAATCCGTTGAACTTGAATGAGATACCACCTGAGGAGCCTGAACCTATCCAATTACAATATATAGAATAAAATGCCACCATTTGTAGCACCTGTGTCTAAGATAATCAATATCCTGGATTTACTTGAATAATTAATTATTGAACCACCAAGACGAGTTGTGCTTGTTATTATATAGTATTGTTTGGTTGTGAGTACAACTCGTTATTTCTGAATCGCTGCATTAATAATGGTACAGTTGATCTTCCTTGAGGCGATTGTTTTACAGGCCACCTGTTACTGACACGACGACGACGGAGAACCTGTTTGAAGGCTCCCATGATGTAGGAGTAACCCCTCTGAGTTGAGCCCTTGACAAGGAGGGACGAGTCTTGGGTTCATGAATTACAGGCCAGACGGCGACAGAAAAAACAATGACTGCAATAATAACAAGCCCAAAACCACCCACATGAACCGGCGCACCAAAACACGAAGATCACCTGAACCCCCCAAATCTATGCCCTAACCACCCACATGAACCGGCGCACCAATACACGAAGATCACCTGAACCCCCCAAATCCATGATAGCTTGTCAATTATTTTGAAATTTTAAAATTGTATTATGTCTACCAATTTTTACTTTACTTTTACACATGATGAAAATTGTATGGCCTTGTAGCACATAGCCAAAAGTATTAGCTCAGGATTTCTATGAGTGGTTTTGTTTGTGTGATATTTGGCCATGTGATTTTATGATAACAAGATTTATGTTCATTGTTGTATTGTTAAATAATGACCTGTATTTCCAATGAGACCCACAAGGTGGATGCCATTTCAGTATTATGAGCCCGTTGTGGTTTTTCCCCTCTATTCAAGAGTTTTCCACAACGGTAGATGGTGTTGATCCTAATTTGACTGTTTTCGGTGTGGTAAATGGTGTTTATGATTTAAAATATTATTGTATGGTCATCTGAGATGACCAAGGAGGGACTGTTACGTATTTTAAGAATCTAAGCTACCCACACATAGACTTAATGAAGACCAAACATATTAGCCGTAAATACCATACATAGCCACAAGGGGAGCCTTACTGAAGGCTGCAATAGATACTTTATCCACAGAGGGCAGCACCACAGACCAAGCGAGGAAACCGAGGATTACGTCCCACCGGTTTTCTCCAAGTCTTCCGGTCCTCCGAGTCCATAAGAAAGCCTCCACATCTTGAAGACAACAGAACTCTCCAGGCAGCGCTAGGACATTCGTGGGCTAAAGTCTTAGACCAGCTAGGAGAACACTCTCGCACGTGCTAAGGCACATCTTCAATCTCTCTTAACTTCAGAGCATCAGTTTACCATACCGAAAATACTTTATACAAATAAAGTATCTCTTTAAAGCTATTCCTTTGGATTCGACCCCTCTTTCCTTGAAGAACATGATAGTATCCTAAAACTACCGGTTGAAAGCTTCAGTTAAGACCTACAATACTATGCATCATTCGTGTAGCACATTTCAGATCAAACCGAGTCATTATAAACATATAAAAAGTTGTGTAGATAGCTGTAAAATATTCCTCGCTTCAAGCAGCCATGTTTTTTTGAAAATTCCCGGTTTCGCTATGTGCTCTGGGATAGCCCTTGGAGGAGCAAGTGAGCTCTCAAATCATCTTAAAAATAAGGGGTACATAGCACTCAATCTTATCCCTTAATCTTGATCAAATTGGGTATTGAGACACCACTAGCTCTTACATGAACGCGCAACTTCAAGGGTAAGGGGGAAGATAAGGGGTAAGGGGAAGTATTGAGATTGGGCCTAAGTGTAAGGTTTAGATACACAAGGTCACAAGATCACCTGTTTTCATAAGTTTTCACACTGTTGTGTGGTTATTTTTCCTGAATAAAATGTCTCCCAAAATTATCCCCCCCTCTGGTTTTTTCACAAATCGCACCCTGCACATACATGTATATGAGAATGCATATCTATTCAGACCTGTAATTCGGCCTACCTGCATAACTGTTAATTTAACTTAAAAGATATGCAAATGTTTGAAATTAAAATCAATGTGAAAATCTTCAACCAGGAAATAATCATAATCAAACCTTTTGTTTCAATCTGAGGCAAAACAAGTTGCATAATAAACTCACAAAGTCAAGAAAAGCTCTCTCTCTCTCTCTCTCTCTGATTGAGCGGAAGGTGCGTGATTTGCGGAGCAGAGCGGAGCGTGTGTGAGAGCGATATTGAGAAGTTTTTGTGAATTTTTTTCATAGTTTTTTTCGGTAAATGTTGTATATATGGTTGGGTGAAGGTTTTGCGAGGTGTTTGGTGGTTTTTGGTGCTACTTTGGGGTGTTTTTTCGCGATCGACCAGCAGCCGCTGGTCGGTGCACCGAGAGTATGGCGGCGTTCGAGGGGCTCAGCCGCAAGCATGGTTTCAAGATCTCCACCACCTTCCCGTGTTCAGTGGAGGACTGCAGTCATGGAGTGGCAGACGTTGTCGGGCACAGCAGCATCAAGTCCGCGGAGGGGTCGTTATTTTTGTGGACAGCGTGGCCAAGGCATACCAAGTGGTGGAATCTGGGATCGTTGTGAATGATTTGTTTGTGTCCGTGTCTCAGCTTACAACGCCGGCAGCGAGGATTACTATTTCTAACATCCCTCCGTTCATCGGCGATGAGGTTCTGGTTCGGGAACTATCGAGGCACGGGAAAATAGTGTCTCCAATCAGGAAGCTGCCGTCAGGCTGCAAGTCTCCCCTGCTGCGGCATGTAGTGTCGCATAGACGGCAAGTGCACATGATTCTGAACAAGAAGGACAGTGAACTGAGTTTAGTTTTTCAATTAAAGGGACTCTTACCTTTGTTGCATTTTTACACTTTTTTTGGATAAGGTTAAATTGGTATTAATAAGGTAATAACACTCTAATATGCAAGACAGACCCACCAGGAGTAAAAACAAACATTTATTTTACTCTCATAATATTTAGTGAAAACTTCAACCAATAAAATTCTTCGGACCGAATGACCTTATTGGCCGACAGACCTGTCTGTTTGCTGCATGGATATATAAGGTTTTCCGTCTGCTTCTTGTGGCGCATTCGGGCCCGCGTCATCAAGGCGCGTCCTCAACTAGAGGGTTTGTTTTGATTCCACGGCAGACAGTAGCGAGTAGCGACCGTAGCGACTGACGATGGCAGACCAAAGTGGTCCACGGCGTACTGAAACTGCACCATTCAGTCCGATTAGGGGACTCATCTCGGACTCAGACTCACAGAGTTACCCTCCTCTGGAGCCTCAGGAAGACCTCCAGACTGTTGGCCACCAACTGCACCATTCAGTCCGACAAGGGGACCCGATTCGGCCTCAGAAGCCAAGTGGTCCCGCTCCCCTGGATGATTCTCAGGACCTCCAGACCGTTGGCAACCAACCGCACCACTCAGTCCGATTAGGGGACCCATTTCGGACTCAGACGCGACGTTGTCCCGCTACTCTGGAGCTACTGGAAGACCTCCAGACCGTTGGCACCCAACCGCACCACTCAGTCCGATTACGGGACCCATTTCGGACTCAGACGCGACGTTGTCCCGCTACTCTGGAGCTACAGGAAGACCTCCAGAACGTTGGCACCCAACCGCACCACTCAGTCCGATTACGGGACCCATTTCGGACTCAGACGCGTCTTCTTCGGACTTCTTGTTTACTAGACCCCTGGTAGATATTATGACCCCTGGGAGTCTAAACATAACCCATGGGAGTCTAAACATAACCCATGGGAGTCTAGAACTTTTGTACTGTAGCGACCCTGGGACAGTTAAATAGTTTGTGTGTTATGTGTTACATTATATTTCGTTGTCCGCTATGCCAGTTGTTCTATGTGTATGTATTGTAATGTTCTTCTTGTCAATCAGCGTGGGGGCGAATCATTAGGTCAGCTGGGGGAGGGCCTTGGAAGAACAGGAGGGTGGGGGCCTGCACGCGAGTGAGACCGTGTTGGGGGTTGCCGGGGTAACCGGGGTTTGTTTTGTGTCGGTTTTCTGCCGTTGGTTACAATGTTACGGGTTTCAGTGACCTGGTTTTGGTTCATTAAAACTACCTTCAACTACTAATGACTCGACATCATTATGTCACCGGCGAGGTCGTTACAGTACTCTAAAAAATAACGCTTAGTTTTGTACGCTTAGGGGGTGGGGCATTGGAGGAAGGCGGGATGATTTGAATGTGCTGTAATTCTCAAATGCAACAAAGGTCAGAGTCCCTTTAAGGGTGGATGATTTTGACTATGCTGTGTTTGTAAATTCTGGAACTCTGAAGTGTTTTGCCTGCGGGAAAGAAGGGCATTTAGTCAGAGCTTGCCCGGAAATAGCCCCCAAAAATCGGCCTGAGCCTACTGAGGCGCCAGCAGGCCCCTCCGAAGATGTGGACGCTGTAAAACAGCGGGCTGCAAGCATTGAGATCACAGAAGAAAATGTAACTACAAAGCAGTGTGAGGAAATTCCAGAAAAGGTTTTTCTATTATGTGTTGACAATGGAAAAAATAATGAGTGTGTTGTTCAGGAGAAGGGGGACAATGTTACAGAACCAGCAGAGAGTGTAGAGGCTGGGCCCAGCTCTGCTGCAGTAGAGCAGAGGGACAGTGAGGGTGGGTTGATGGAGGAGGAAGACAGTAGGTGTAAGGCTCCCCTTCTTAAAAGGAAACAGAACAGTGAAACCTGTGGCTCTAAAGCCAAGAAAACAGCAGAAGGGGAGGAGAAGGAGGTGCAGACAGAGTCTAGTGGTGAAGAGACAGAGTCCAGTGAGGAGGAGATGGTGGACTGTGTAACAGACAGTCAGCCCCTCACTGACTCACCACTGGCTTCTGCTTCACAGCTGGATGGGATGTACTCAGTACATAGTATACAGGTGTTCTTGAAAAGAACAAAAAATATGAAGAATGTCCAGTATGATAAACATTTTGCAGACAAAAAAATGCTGTTGCTATTTGTAAAATCTCAGATGAACATCAGAGGGGAGGGAGGTTTCACTGAGAAGGAGTATTACAGATTGAAAAAAATTGGGCAGAGACTAGCAAAAGAACTAAGCAATGTTGAAGATGCAGAGGGTATATAAAGCATTGTGCCTAACGTCAGCTTGAACGAGTCACTTTACACTGTCAATGTGTTGTTGTTTGTTTTTTTTTAACTGCGTTTTAATGAGTGTGTTTATTTAGTTATTTATTGCTGTCTAACCAAAAGTCTTCGTTGTCTGTGTTAATTTGTTTGAAGAAAGAAACGTTGAATAAAGTTTTTTTCAAAAGTCTCTCTCTCCCTCTCTCTCTCTCTCTCTCTCCATAGAATAACTTCTAGCAGGTGAGGAAAACCTGTTTGACAGGAGATGATGGTAGCAGAGAATATAAAGAGACATTTATGAATAACCAATTGTCATTTTATCACACATATAGTATGTTTCTTCACATAAACCTTTAAACATACACATATTGCATTCCTCTCGAAATAGTCATCACCTCAGTAAACAATAAATGAATGAAAGATTACAATAAATTCAATGGCAAATATTGCAAATTAAACTAATTATTTCCAATAGGTTTACTTGTATTTTGTGCTAAAATTAAAAGTGTCACATCTGTATTTACAATACAGCTTGATTCTGCATCTCTATTTACAGCTCATTAGTCCATGGGTGTGTTCGAAACCGCCTACTTGCTTACTACTCTTACTAACTATGACGTCAAATTGAGTAAGCAGAACGTAGTAACCGAGTTTTAGGTAAGCGAGTAGTATCCGAATGTGTTCTACTTCCGGAAGGATTTTGTGTAAGCATCGCTAGCTTACTAGACGTACTCAACTGCCCCAGAATGCACTGCGTCTATTCAAAAGAACAATGGAAGCAATGGCGCTAAACGGGGAGCCGCAGCAGCAGGGCCCACAGCCATACCGATGTAATTGTTTAATAATTGTTTTTAAAATATCACCGCAAATCCTTAGGTTGAAGATGTACTGTGACGTTAAATGTGACGTATATATATTTATTTATAATATTTATTAACGGCGCCCGGCCGGTAGGTTATTGACACGTCATTTGATTCACGTCATCTGAGGTGGTTAAGTAAGGACGGTCTTCTGAACGTAGATTACTCAAATGGATTACTCAATCATTATTTAAGGATTCGAGAAGTAAGCCAAATATTTAGTAGGTAGTAAGCAGTAAGCAAGTAGGTGGTTTCGAACACACCCCATGTCAATGTTTACTGTTGCTATGGCAACAAGAGACTGCTAACGTTAGCAGCTGTTAGCTAGCTTAGCCAAATCATCTGAACAATAATAACCCATAATATCACAATTCGGCCTATTTAAACAAAATCAACCACAACTACCAACAGTCACAGCCCTTCAACTCTGGGCTAATATGTTGTCACAAGTATGCAGTTAATTAGGTCACATCACATTCAATGTAAAAACGTTTTCTACTTTGTTTTGGACATGTCTCAAAATGTAGCCTAGCTAGCCCCAGGCTAACGTTACTTAGCATATATGCCTCCACTCGCTCGTCTCCTGGCGCAGCAGCACCTGCTGGGGTGTGGACCCCGGCACCAAATAGGTCTGTCAATTTGGAACATTTAACTTCCATCTCCAGAGGCTTAAGTCGCCGTTTTTCAGCACCACCCGGGCGTTTTCAGCTCCGTACCGGCTCCCGCGACTCCGGCCCATGCCATGAGGTCCCGCCCACCCTGGTTTGTGTTGTGATTGACAGCACTGTCAGGACTCTCTGAGCCAGTCAGCCCATGATTGATTGACAATGACAAACATAGACCAATAATAGACCTCTCTCTATAGCCCATTGGCCGGCCCAATTGGAGGGAATTTAGAGAGAGAGGAAAAAAGAAAACATAGCGGACCGGACCAGCCCACATTGGGTCAACGGCCCACCGGGACGATGCCCGGTATGCCAGATGGCCAGTCCACCCCTGGGTCCTCCGACGTCTCTCCCTCTTCCACAAAAGGTAAAGACATGCAATGGTGGTTATCTTGTTGTGGCGCGACAAATTCGACAAAACTTGCACAGCGACAGATTATGATTTGTGGAGCGACAAAACTTCGGCGACAACGCGAACGGGCGATAAATGTCGCGTTTGGTGTGAACGCAGTTGAGCTGACATTAACCCCTGCTGCAATCTCTTCACTGTCTGACTCCATTACGAAGAGATTATGTTTACCTGTCGTTGCGTCACTTCCGGTCACGTCTGATCTGAGTGTTTTTTGAGACGCGGAAGTAATTTTACTCACAATTTCTTTCAAAAACTTTTTAAGTGCACATTTATGATTAATTCTTTCACGCAAATCGAGTTCCTACATAATTTATCTACACGTTCATCACAGGGGTCTTCAAGTTGAAGCATTGGTTTTAAAGTCAACAGCGAGTGTCAAGTCTTCTGTCCAAAACCGGAAGCGTTCATCCGATTTTATACCGTAATACCGTATATTTCATTAATTTATGTAAACACATTACGTAACGCCCGAGTTTTATTTTATTTTCCGATTCCGCCCGTTCATTTATGTAAACAGATTTATTTTATTTTCCGATTTTAAATTAATTTTTTTCCGATTTCCGGTGTGCTGGTGGATGTTTCTGTGCGTGGATGTCTGCAGCGGAAGTTCTGTGGGTGGATGTCTGGAGCATGTGGGCATGCCTACTATGAGGAGAATAGGCACTCGCTGGTTAGTTCCGGTTTTCTGGACTGGTTGCCGTAATAATATCTGTCCACGCGGGGCGCTCGCAGGCGAGTCCAGAATGAATGGGAGCCTATAGGGTTTTACCCTCAGAATCCACTTTTCTCACGATGTAATTTTTTGTCAAGTAATTTGAAAGTTGCGTTCAAAAGGTGGGGCTAAGATAATAAACTGAATATTGCATTTTTTAAGGTCACGTATCTGTTCTATCTTTCTCCTGAAATAGAAACCTGGATTTGAATCATAGTTGTAAGACTGCATAAACTTAGTTTACATCAGTAAACAATTTCCTAGAGAGCACAGTGTTCTGTTGTACTCCTCCTCCTGCCTCTTCCTTTCTTGAAGAGGCAGGAGGAGGAGGACCTTGATGCTGTGACAACGGACAAGTCTTCTTCCTTTGTCCTTTTTCCCTGCCTCTGTTCAGTATGTTCAGTGTTGTTAAATCATTTCTCATTTTTTTGTTTATTTACTTTTAGTTACTGTTCTTATTGTGTTCTTGTTAGTGTGATGTTTGAATAAACTTGCCTGTTGCAGTGTTGGTATAATGTTTGTATAATAACTGTTTCAATGTGACCTAGACCATATTTCTCATTTAACAAACATGTGTAGCTTATAATGTGTTGCTGGGCAGAGAAATTAAATTCAATGGCTTAAACAAACCCATCTGTGAAGAGCAGTGAATGCATTGAAATCAAGGACAAGTGGTGTAGATGGTTTTCCCTCTGTGGGAAAACCATTTCCCTCTTTATTTCTTTTTTTTATTTGTCTGATAACTTATTTGCTTATAACATCTGTTCGAAGTTATGATATAACTTTGAACAGATCAAACATGAGAAAACATGTTGCATACAATGTACAATGCATTAAGTTCATAAAAAAACAGAGAGAGAATGAAAGAAAAAGCAATGTACCTTTGAATGTCGAGGACGACCCATTTTCCCACCGTTTCGCATTCATTGCGGTAACTACAATCACTAACCGCTGACGAAGACCAACTGTTTATTTAAATGAAGCTATCAAGAAGAGAAATATCTGCTGGCCTTTCACAAAGCAACATACTGTGTATAAATATGCATTTTTCATGAGGCAGATAGGCCTGCATTAGGATACAGCAGATGGCCGTCGACGCCTAATGTCAACTCGGCGCTCTCAGCGTTCACTCAGCCAACATTGGCGTTGCATTGTCCAAAAGAAAAAAACATTTGAAAAAAGATATATTGCATGTTCCTGCTTCATCATCAGAGAAACAGACATAACATGTATATTGTCCAAAAATCTTGTAACAGGATCTTTCCAACTCTCCCACTTCCTCCCCTGATGTAGCACCTATCCACATTGTGGCACACACACATTTTCTGCACCAGCAGTAACACTATGAAGGCGGGTCCTTTGGAGGAGACCCCGGCCATTGTGCAGTTCTTCCTGGGATGGTCCATAAACATTGTTGGCTGTGTTTTCCTCTGGAAGTAGCCCTGTTATTCTCCTGTAGGGTAAGCCTTTTTCAGATATTTATTGGGAATACTGATACTGCATTCGATTCCCTCTCATTTCTATGTCCCCTCATCATCTGCTAAAGTGTGCTGAGGAATACCTTTTTCTTTTGTCCCCTCAGTAAATAAAAACAGCTGTATTGGCCTAGCAGCTGTAGCTCAAGAGGCTTCCAAGATGGCAAATACCCTCATGTTATCGGACTCTTCAGTGGAGTAATTAGTCTGATCTCATCTCTTTCTCATCATACTCTATGCATGAAGAAAGGATTATGTTCATGCTGCTGGAATGGTATTGCGACATACTAGAATCTAAACAATATCAAACAGCCTGGTCCTTTGATGGGAAACATCTGTTGGTGTTCTTGCATATGTGTAAAGAGATTTGCATTGATTCTCAAAGAGCCTCTACTGTAGCCTCATATGAACCATGTAGTGGTTCTACATCTACTGCAAGGCCAATCTATGAGGCCAGGGCAAAAATGTTGCTAAATTGCTTTGCTAAAAAAATTAATTCCACATATTTCTTTCTACAGCTTGTGACTATACCGGTAACTAACATAACTAACCAAGGTCAGGTGTGAAGTGTCACGGGACACATTTTCCCTGAACAGAAGAAGCACAAAGAAGGGATGAGGAATGTGTGTTTGTGAGTTTTGCAGAGTCCTGGTCATAGGCAGAGGGCAAAGTTGATCCCTCCCTTTTGATCCCAGGGAATGTGTAAGTTGGAATGAAGGTTTCATTTTTTTTTCTCCTGCTGTTAAAAATAACAAACTTACTTGGCTGCTGTGTTGCCCTGTCACCTAACACTGTCCCCAATCACTGTCTCCTCACCCACACTCCCATCAGAGTGTGTGTGTGTGTGTGTGTGTGCGTGTGCGTGTGCGTGTGCGTGTGTGTGTGTGTGTGTGTGTGTGTGTGTGTGTGTGTGTGTGTGTGTGCTGGTTCACAGGTAGATCCAATTTTATTACTGGTGCACTGCACTTCCTTTTTTTTTACAATATCAATGGAAATTCTGTTATTAGGCAAGTCTGTAGGTAATGATGGGCCAACCCTGCTCCTTTATCCTGATCGAGCTTCAACTGACAATGCCCGTCCCTTTGAGAATACAATGCAACAATTGGGACAATAGGATGGCGGGTATGGGGAACTTTTTAGAACTCACACACAGTACAGTCCCCTTGTATTATTCGACCGGCCAGACACCTCTCCATATATCTGCTTCCAGTGATTTGATTAGGGAACCGGACTCAGCCTAAAACTCCCTGTTCGATTCCATAAAAAAAAATCTGTTACAAAAAATGGATGTCACACTTTATTTCAGTCAACCTATCCAAGCAAGTTCTTCCTCATATACTGTTTGTGTTTTGAAGTAAACCATATATCTTTGGCTCATTCTCTTTCAGACAAACGTGAGCTGTTGAAACCGACCCTAATGCCTGCCTCTGAAGTAAAGACTAAAGAAATAAAGAGTGTCTGATAAAGACCTGTCCCTGCCCTTCTAGTCTCTGGGTCCATGAAACCATCTAGAAATAATCATGCTAGCTCATTGCACATTTTTTCTCTCACAATCTAGACGGCAGAGGAGATATGGGCGTTAGTTTGGTTTGAAATGTGTTGGGGACAGAGACGCATTCGGAACTGCATTTTCAGAAGTGCTGGGTACAATGAGGATAAACTCTTTTTTCTCTCTTAAGTGCAGGTAATGAAAGGTTCTGAAAGACGGCATACCCATGTAGCTAGGATTAAAATGTATATAATATCTGTCTGGCACGTTTTATGAAGAAAACGTTTCCAAAAAGCATTGGACATATGACCAACTATGTTCTGCTCCATGTATCCTATGTTCAGTGGTGTAGTCTACGTGATACGCAGGTATACGCCGTATACCCACTAGGAACGCACCAGGATTTGCGTATACCCACTTAAAAATATGCACGGATACGTATCAATCGTCTTATGACAGATCTTTCACTTCTGTGTTTATTTTTCGCAAATATCGGTTGGTTATAACTGCAATAAAATACTTTAAGCAGGGGAAGTTATCTCCTACATTCACACATTCAGAAAATTCCCCCTGCGCGCTCGCGCTCTGCCCTGTCTCTGTTACGAAGCGCGAAGCTGCCCCTGCATCTCTGCACGTTAGTTGGCGGGCCGAGCCCCTCCTTCTCGCGTGTGTGTGCGTGCGTGCGTGCGTGCGTGCGTGTGTGTGTGTGTGTGTGTCCAGTCCTCCCATATTAATGTGTAAACCACATAACAAGTAGTCAACAGTAGACAATGTTTTAATCCCACAATTTCTCCTTGTTACTTTTAGATGAGAACCCCTGGCCAGCCTTTCGGACTGGGTGTCAGGCTAGGGAATTTAAAAACAGGCATCCTTGGTTAGAGTGAAGGGAAAACAAGTTAGGTAAATGTCAGCCAACATACAGTTGGTATACACAATTGAAATTCATAATGTTAATCACTATGCAAATGAGAGTATAGCTAATTCATGGTCATTTTTAAGGTGCAGTAATTTCACACTTTTACACAATTCAATTACTGTATGGTATGTTAGATAACAGTAAGAGCTCAAATTAGAGCAATTGAAAGAGTGAAACATTAGTCTCCTGTCATCTCCTTCTCATAGCCATGGTTGTAAACAGTTCATTAAATTATTTTGCGTAGATTTTGTCCTTGTTTAGCATGTGCTATTGCTACTATAGATATACAAAGGACAACTTGTCATTTTTGTCTTCTCTTTGTTCATACCGTTATTAAAACTGATAAACCTACTCAGCTTTCCATGATTGTTGATAATCGTTATAGGTCAGCGGGTTGTAGAACCCTGCGTTGGTGAGTGTGGTGCGACATCCCATAAGTGCCACACACGTACACGTACCGGTGGGAAGGGTTTGTACGAGGCTGGGAGGGATTCATCACAGTATACCCACTACAATAAAATAGACTACACCACTGCCTATGTTGACAACGTGACATGACATGGCTCAGCTACCAACATAAACAAGAGGAGCTAGGCCCCCCCCCCCCCCCCCCCCCCCCCCCTCAACAAGAGACTGACTCAACCGACTATCAATTGCAAGTTAAAACAGCCGACCACTTGAGTGTAAAAAACCCAAAAGACCTCACAACAGCACCAGCAAATCGTATCCAATAAATATCGCATCTCATCTTTATTTATGTGGCAGTGGTCTGCAGATGCATCTCGTGGTGTAGCCTAACACATCCATTTAGTTCAATAAACAGGTTATCGCTCTGATACTGTCCATGGTGCTAGCAACATGCTCGTGGCTTTTTACCTATGTATTCAGGCTAAAATAACTTCATTGTCTGATGCCTCATCATTGCATCCCAGCCAAAGAGTATTGGTATTATTAGAATTGGCTACTTGCCAAAACGAAAAAATAACTTAGCAGAGTGTGTCCTTTTACAATGTATTTGTTATCATTTGTAGTGTTGATCAGCAGATAAATAGTTGACGTCGCTTAGCAACCGAATACGCTGGGGTTGATATGTTACCGGACTACTTGCGGAGTGATACAGAAGACGTGAATCAAAGGCAAAAAAAATCCACTTTCAAAATTAATCTTGACGAAAACTGGTGGGGACTCGCCCCCAGCGTCCACAGCAGAATTGACGCCTATTAACGCTTAGCCTTGAATGGCTATTCAGGAACAGAAGATCAGTAACATGGTCGGTCTCACCCCTTTGGCATTTTCTTTAACCCACAATGTAATCGCCCCCTTTTCCTGCCCCAACTTCTCCCTATTCACAAGAGTGACTGTTCCTATTCACGCTTGCAGACGATCCGCTTTGCTGCTCTCACTTGTAAATGATGTACCATTCTCTTTTCGTCACACTATATGGCAGAAGACAGATTTTGGAGTAAGTCAAACATGTTCAAGCAAGTCTTAACCATTACCGTCTTCACCTTCAAGTCAAAAGTCTTAACCTTCAAGTCTCAAGCAATTAACTGCAGTGAGAATCGAGCAAGCCATGTCAAGTCCCGGCTATAAATCCAGCTAGGTTAGTCATTGTCATTGCTCACGTCAAGCAAGACACAATTCAAGTCATAAGGAATGTTGATGATCTGCCCAAGTCTCTTCAATTAAATCAGTTAAAAGACAGAGGTCATGAAAGTTAAGTTTTATTTTCCTCATAAACTAAAATTGTTTAAGAGTGCTTACACTTTATAAATCTTACTCACATTTGACATTTTGTGGCAATCAACAATTAGAAGCCCCTAAACGAATAACATAAAGAGTACGGCCTGTAATTATATAGCTCTAAAGGGCTCAAGTGTGAGAACAAAAGTTACCAGCAGTGTTTCCTGCTGGTCGGCCGCACCCTAGTTGGTTGCAAAGTTTCCATGCATTGCACTAAAAATCAACAATTAGTCTATAAACAGAGCTTACAGCGTACTGATCCTGACAAATATTTCCGAATTCATTGAACGATTTACAAGTGCATGAGCCCGATAGAGTCCCTGTTCCTCCTCTCTGTGCCTCCTCTCTGTTCCTCCTCTCTGTTCCTCTCTCTGTTCCTCCTCTCTCTGTGTCTCCTCTCTATTCCTCCTCTCTGTGTTCCTCCTCCCTCTGTTCCTCCTCGTTTTGTTTTTTAAATAAACAGGTTTATTTCATTATTATCGCAATTATATACAACACATATTGCACTTTCTGGATAAATATAACTTTGTGGGAGGGTGTCATCATCAATCACGGCCATAAGGTGGATTTCAGTGACATCTTTGTGTGTCCAAAAACATTCAAACTTCTTGCTTGATACTTATAGTAAGCCAAAGAACATTTAACACAATAGTTTGTTGTATGTAGTACGCCGGCTCATGCTGCCGCCCTTCATGATTGCGCCACCACTATTTTTTTTCGGTCCACACACGCCATGGAATGGCCCTTTTCTGAAATAGGGTGTACGACGCGTACCATTTCCAAAACCAAAATAAAACACATTGTTTAATGCTTTTCCCGTAACAGTTCCTGAATGCGGTTGAACAGAGATTCTTCTTCACAACGATTCTTCTGGGGCGCGGTTTCCTCCTGCACAAGCCCACACACGCATACAGGAACTCATAAATACAGAAACACACACACACACACACACACACACACACACACACACACACACACACACACACACACATCTAACCATTCGAATCAAATTGAAAGGCAACATACAATTTTGTGGCTTACCTGTAAATATATTAACCTTTTAATAAGCACTTACAACAGGCTTGAAAACATAAACCCACACAAAGGACCCTTACATGTTGAGAGGGCACTCCTCTGCTGGGTGTTTGATGACTGTCTATTAGGAAAGTGGTGGGAAAATCTCCTTGGCATGGTGACCATGCCCCCGAGACGGCGTCCTGTCCAGAGGAGAGCTTGCCTAATCTGGCCTGAAACAGCTCCCCGAGACAGACCTGGAGCGACTGTAAACCCAGAAAAAAAACTCATCGTTAAACTTCTTTATGAGAATGGGAGGGTAAGCATTATTTGGTGATGTTTCCCAGCACACATTGGCAACACATTGGCAGTCCTGGTGCTCAACATTAAAGACAAGGGGATATAGCGTTTGTGTGAATTGAATTAGCTATCACTTATTCATTTAGCAGGTGCTTTTATCCAAAGTGATTTGGCAGTGAATATGCCAGAACATCACACATCAGGGTTCCTGCCCCCAGTTTGAATCTTAAAACCTGCTTGCCATCTGTGTATTATCTTTATTTGGATCCATTACTTTCCTCGAAAATAAGATTTTGAGGGTTTAAATGTAAGATATTATTGCCCGAAAGGATGACTTATTGATAGTTGAATATCCGCTGAGTTTGTCCAAACCTTGAAGAAAAGCCTCTGGAAGGCCGGGCTGGAGTCAGAGCTCATGTCTCCAACGGAAATGTGAGACAGACAGTGGAGCAGGAGCAGAGAGAATCCTCCGACACACTGGAGCCTCTGCCGTCGCACAAAGAGCCTATCCTCTGCATCCTGCCACACGGGGAAGAAGGAGTATTGTGGATATTACAGATTAATCAGATTTTAACATACAGAAAACAACACAACATCTGCCATCCCAATGTATTCTAATCAAGACACTAGTTTGAATTGAAAACTATTCCATGCATTATACTTCATTCCAAAAGACACAAATAACGTCCACTGTAACACAGTTAGAAAATTACTTTTTCTATAATTTCAAATTTTCTTTAAATTTCCCAACTCTGGGATAATAAAGAATACTTTGACTTTTTACCCAGAAGCGTACCTGATAAAAAAACGAATTTCTGAAGGCATTGTCGGCATAGTTGTTGTGTGGGAGACTAGCCGCAACTTGAAGGGAAATTGCTGGGGCCTGAAATTAAATTCAATGAAAATAACTCTGCAATTAGTAATACAAGTTACTACATCATAAAATACAAACAAAAGTCGAATGAAAATCCAGGAAAATATGACTCTACAATACACTGGAATTCTCTATTTTTTATGTATTCCCTGGAACAGAACTGGAGATGTTTGGAGTGTGCTAACATTTGTCCTGTAAACACATGCAGGTGTGAATAGGTATGACAGAGTTATCCAATTTAAATAGGGGATGTAGAGGCAGAAAAGGCAGTCAGAGTGATACTGACCAGTTTGAGAGTGTGCAGCAACTTCAGCAGGAACAGTCCGTGCTGGTAGGCCAGGAACTCTCTGGGGTTCAGAGTCTGCACGTCCAGAGGGATGAGCTCTCCTTCACAAGCCCACTGAGCATCCAGCACATCAACAAATCTGCTGCTTTCATCTACTGGGCCAAGTATTACAATAGACGCATGCAACATATTGGTTTCATTCTTGCACCACTCCCATTGAGGTCAAATGTTTGTTCAAAAGATAAACTTAAATTTAACTACAGAACTGTTACTCTCCTTAAAAATATTCCAAGCTACAGCAGACTGCAATGCACACACACAAACAAACACAAACTATCGCCTTATTGCATGTAATGTATGAACCAATCTAAACAGTTTCTTCTCATCAAACCTACTGCGCAACTCTCCCTTTAGAAAGCCTGCATCCAGAGCCTGCTCTTTCAAACCGAGCTCCACCTTCCTCAGCAGTTGGAAGAGAGGAGATCGCTGGAGCAGCTTATCCCACTCCTCCTCTGACAAGTTGGGACATAGCAGGGATGTTTTGTTAGAAAATAGAAAGGAGAGAGCAAGGTTTTGCTTTAAAATGCAATACGGAAAAGCTGTTTGCTGTGCTTTGGCTTCAATGTTTGACAGCCTACCTGCAATTGTAGGAACACACACATGAGTGGGCGGGCCACATGCTTTCATCGGTTGGTTCTCTAAGAAGCAATGAAACAATTCCAATTAATTATTTCATATCTTGGACATTAAACGTCACATTGGCTGCATATTGTCCCATGGAAAGAATCAGATATTAAATTAAATTAAATTCTTCAACTCTTCTTTCTAAAATGTTGCACTTGAAGCAGTTTGCTTATTTCATGAAGTGTGTGTACTTGTATTATTCTTGCACTCTTCCGGTTGTATCTTCCTGGTTGAAGACGTTTGGAATAAAGTGTCAGCTCTACGAATGTTATGCAATGTAATGTAATGCGCTGTGAGGCATCTGCGTCGCAAAGGGCGCACACTTGCTGAGAGAAAAAACACACAGACCCACGGAGACGCAAAGGGAAGGAGAGGTGCTGGAGGTGAAGGAGAGGGAGCTAGGTGACACTAGGTGTGGCAAAAGATGTATTAAGCAACATGCACCAAGCGTGTGACTAATCACGTCTCCTTCCAGCCCGTCAGCATTTTCACTAAGCCGCTCGTCAGCCGTGTCATAAAACCAATATCATCCCCCTTCTGGTGGAGTTCACACATAGGAGATAAGGCCGGCGCGCCAATCTGCCCCCTATTGTCTCCACTTTATTTCTTCCCCATTCAACTTTTTATATTCATACATTTGCTTTGTTTTATTGTCAGGTGAGAGGGCCCAGCGGCAGTACTTAAAAAAGTACACATTGTGTACTTTTTATGGATATGGGAATTATACCTTGGCAAGGGTTTCCAGATGATGCGGTGTGGGGGTTGGTCTGTGGACTGGCGGGCAGTGCCGAATCTTGGGACTGTGATTTGATTTGCTCCCTCAAAGACTGGGAAGAGATTCCTGGAGGAAAATAAATGGTCAGAGATTAAGTCATAATATTTGTTTATTTGTATATTGAAGGCTGAGAACGCTGTAGTCAGGTAGTCTTCTTGGGGTCCACACATAACACATAGGCCATAGGAAAAATAATAGCATCAGTAAAATTCAGATATCATCCAACAAAAAAAAGGTATGAACAATGTTATTTTAAAATCAAATAACATCTAAACAGATACCGATCATCCTTCTAATGATAATAATAATTACTTTTCAGATACATCTTGACAAAGAAATTGCCCTAGACAGTGTAGCCAACACTGTGCCTGCGGGCACCTGGTCACCCCAAGGGACCATGTGAGTCGCCCGCAGAGCATGTTCTAAAAATAGCTAAAATTAAAAAAATATATATATATACACAATGTTTAACATAACATAAATAAATACATGTTTTACGAACTCTAACCTTGTCTGGAAAGTTTAATGTCATGCGTTCTCTTTCCTGAGACAAACTAGCGAGCACAACTTAAATCTGGAGCTAGATGCGGGGTTTACCCACAAAATAAAGAAAAACATGGAGGAAAAGCGAAAGAAAACTTATCATTTTCACAATGATGGGGAGGAAGAATTATTTTTTACTACTGTGAAAGACAAGAGTGTATGTCTTATTTGCGGGGTGACTGTGGCGATCCGTCAAACTCAAGTGGTCAAACTGAAGACACAAGGTCAGCCCCAGAGATTAGCATGGCATGCGACCTGACCAGGTCAGTTTTATTTTTCGTCTTCCCGATCGCCTTCTCGATCTCCATTCCACGCAGAAATGCAATGAGTTTGCAGCACTTTACACTGATAAAATTGAAGGCATCAGACGCTACATTAGTATCTCCACTTCAAACAAAAATGGCAAAAGTAACGTGGCAATGATGACATGCTTTAATGTCATAGACTCTAGAACTCTTGTGGGAACAGTGACACAACTAAAGCCATCCTGTTGCCTTGATACTTTACCTACCAACCTCTTTAAGAATGTTTTTGACTGCCTAGCAATAGACATATTGCAAATAGTTAACAACTCTCTCCAATCAGGCAATTTCCCAAAAGCCTTGAAAACTGCAGTTATTAAACCCCTTTTAAAAAAGCGGAGCCTAGATGCCTCTATTATTAACAACTACAGACCATTATCAAATCTACCCTTCATTAGTAAAATCATTGAGAAAGTTGTCCTCCAGCAACTTAAACACTTCCTGGCATCAACTGGTTGCTATGACCTTCCAATCAGGATTTCGACCCCTACATAGTACCGAGACCGCCCTTATTAAAGTTGTAAGCAACATCCGTCTTAACACAGACTCTGGCAAAACCTCAATATTAATGCTACCAGACCTCAGTGCTGCATTTGACACTGTAGACCAGGCGCGTGCCGTCCATATGGGCAGGTGGGGCGGCGAACTCCCTGCAAAAGCATGCTCCCAAAAAAAATAGTTCCTCAGTAAATCATTGCTCCAAGTTTATTTTTAATAATGTTATTGTCACATTAACTATCTATAGTTTCTGTAGGCTTTCCGACTATTTTTGGTCTGTTGATATCAAATTGATGGTGCCGATTCTAGTTGAGTTTAACGAGTCATGCAATGTGGGGCAGCGGAGCTCAACGACCGCGTCCCTCCGTATGTTTCTCACATAACCCTGCAGGCTGTAATAAGAATTGCAATCCGCGCTATAAGACGCCCATATGGTCGTAAAGTAGTCTGCCCCATGTAATGGTCATATTCTAGGACTGTTGTTGTTTAAAATCGAATTACTCCGCCTGTATCTTTCGGCATTGTAGACTATTCATATATTTATTTCAGCAGGTATTAAAATTGTATACCTGATTTCATACCTGATTTAAACAGCTGTTATTGAGAAATATCTGATTTCAAAAGTGTTGTTATTGAGAGATTTGCACACATCGTCGGGCCAAGTTCCAAATCGAAGGTCTGCTTGATTGATAACTTGTATTTCTACTTTTCATGTATTTGCAATGCACTCGCTAAGCCTGTTGTTAAAATAAAATATGGAAGAAATAACTTCCCTATAAGGGATATCGTATGACGAGTGTTGCGGATGGCACAAAAGCGTGCAGTAACAGTAGGCTATTAGTTTATTTTTAATTCTTACTCACAATTAGTTTAGTTAACATATTTTAATGTAGCTCAAAATATACATGTTAAAAATATAAATTGTGGGTGTGGTCATACGCCAGTAGTTTCTGCCCCACCGAAATGAAGTATGTCCAAAATGAAGTATGTGCGCACGCTACTGCTGTAGATCATACAATACTTTTGGACAGGTTAGAAAACTGGGTGGGGCTTTCTGGCACAGTCTTAAATTGGTTAAGGTCCTACCTACAAAATAGGAACTACTTTGATTCCATTGGCGACTTTGTATCGGAATCAACCAACGTGGCATGTGGAGTCCTACAAGGTTCGATCTCGGGACCCTCTTTATTCAACATCTACATGCTCCCAATAGAGCAAATCATGCAAAATAACAATATTGACCATCATTGCTATGCCGATGACACACAAATCTATGCATCGCTATCACCAAATGACTATCGTCCCATAGATCTTCTAAGGAAATTTCAGCTTGTTCAGAATGCTGCTGATAGAGTTCTAACAAAGACCAACAAATTTGAACATATTACACCCATTCTTAAATCGTTACATTGGCATCAGAGAATTTATTTAAAAATCATGTTGCCAACCTGTAAATCGCTACATGGTTTAGGGCCAAAATATTTAACTTCTATGATTCCACTACAAAAGCCTTCTAGACCACTAAGATCTTCTGAGACTAATCTGTTAATTATCTCCAGAGTAAACACAAAACATGGGAAAGCAGGATTTAGTTACTATGCAACAAATAGCTGGAATAAACTCCCTGAGGATTTAAGACTTGCCCCAACTCTAAAATACATTGCACCTTAAAAAGATCCTTTTTAAATGTACCTTTATTTTCTATTTTTACCAGAGGGATCTTTCTAAAAAGCCTTTATTTTCTATCTATTTTACTATTTTTTTTGCATAATGTTTTCTTTTCTGTTATTTTAATAAATTTGATTGTATGACAATGTTTATATGTGAAGCACTTTGAGTCTGCCTTGTGTATGAAAATTGCTATATAAATAAATTGCCTTGCCTATAATTTTTCCGTTGGGGGTTAAGCAGAAGGTCAGGATGCATCGTGTGCTGGGAGTGCTTGACAGGAAGTCTGTTCCCACTCAAGAGTCATAATCGGGTTAAGGTAATAAAGCTGGGGTGGGGAGAGAGAGAGAGAGAGAGAGAGAGAGAGAGAGAGAGAGAGAGAGAGAGAGAGAGAGAGAGAGAGAGAGAGAGAGAGAGAGAGAGAGAGAGAGAGAGAGAGAGAGAATACCACTCACTCCCCTAGAGAAGCTGTTTCCTTCAAAAGTTGTAATTACTTTCAGGCTGGAACAACTTGAAGCTGTCCCATGCGTGACACTTTATCTGCTGTATATCCTGGATCCATGGGTCTATTCGTTGAACATGTATGTGCTTAATAAATCAATATTTGCGGCCCAACGCTCTAGCCAATAGGAACAGCTGATTGCAGTGACCTTCGCTAAAATGGTCACTGACATAAATGCGTTGTTGGTTTAACATTAAATTGCAATTCAACCGCCTTCGACCGATCCCATTCCTCACCGAACATGCCCCAAGGGTCATAGGGCACCAGCCCCTCGTCTCAGCATAGTAAGTAGTAGAGGATCTAACACTTGCTGGATTGCTAAACCTAAACCTTTTTGGTTGATCCCGAGCTGTTACAGAGAGAAAACAATTCCATGCCGTTGTAATATGACAGAAAAAAGACTGCAATACCATGCTTGGGTACCGAGGGGGAAAGGGCTAGACAGTGTGGGAATGCATGGGGTTGGATGGTAATGTGCCATTGCCGGATTGTTTAAAAAATGTGCATGTGCGTGGGTAGACCTAAAACCAATCATAGTAATTAAACTATGACACATCAGCAGGAGCTATCCTTCTTGTTCAGGAACATTTCTCAATGGAGCTGACATAAGTTGCCTCTCTGTCAGGCACCTATCAAACCTGCCCGATATTGGGAAATAAGATATTGCCCAATATTTGGCAATACGATAAGCTATTGGATTGGCCTGACATGGGCTGCTGTCTGATTGGGAGGATGGCCGGATCCTTATTCCAGAGGAAGTGAGATGAGCTTGAACTTGTAGATGGAGTCTAGTAGATTGTAGGGCTATGTGACTGGAATCTTTGACTAACTAAACTCTGCACGGGATATCCGCTGCCACTGTGCAAATGACGCAAAATACGGGGTATGGTGAATACACCATTATTTCTTGATTGCACAATTGAAGTATGTGAATTGCAACCAACCCTTACCCTCAGTTTTAAAACACTTGCGATAGCACAGAGGCTACCCGACATGACACATGCTGGTACCAGTGTTAAACCTCCCAAATCACTTTTCTTTAAGGAAATAATTAGCATTAGTAATATTTTATCGCATCAAAGTTTTCCGATAATTTGGACAGCATCTCTGAATAAGTGAACATGGCTTGGCTAGGCTGTGTCCTTCTGGCACGACCCCTTCAGTCCGGAGTGGGTTGCCATGGCGGTTATTGTGTCATGTGAATATACACACGAAATGATTATGCTATCTTATTTGCAGGATTATCCATATTTGCATTTCTAAACCAAATTGCCATGGTTTCAAAGTTCACCATTGTGATCCAAAGATCACCTGTTTTTGGATGACAGGTGATCTCACCAGTGGCATGATCACCAAATGATCTACTGCTCTTATCAGATCTAGGACTTTTAAGAGTGCCATATGGTGATCAAAGTAGAATAGCAGTTAATATACTGGACAAGGGAAACACATATATATATACAGTCTATATAAATTGGGCTGAACCAATTATATCTGACTGTGTGCTTTTCCGCATGACCGGAGTAATTCAAAAGGCTAGGCAAACCACTCCAGCTTGGCAAATACGGGTACATCGCAAAACGTCATGGCCCCGCTCCTTGTTAGGGGATACAAAAACCTCAGATACACTAGTCAATGCAATCTACGTAAGTGTGGATGACAACCATTTTGTGTCAAACAAAACCAAGAGAAAGTTTGCAACCTTTCCTACACCTGAGTGCTTGCAATACCTTGATAAATGAAGGTTGACCGGTCATCCATCATGACCCATCAGTTTCCCCCCCCATCCGACTGGATCAATAACCCCCCACAGTGGCCAGAAGTTGCTTATCCGGTCATTTACACATATAAAGTTATCCGGATATATACCCAAATATGCACATGTACACATATTTGTTTTATGCTTTTCAGCATTTTCCTGTTTTTCTCCTAGTGTGAAGGAGTGATTATTTCCCCCTAAAGAGGGTACCGCCTGGGGATTGGGTGAAGAGATGGGTAGGATTCTTTGGAACACCAATAATTCAAAATCTTTTTGATTCTGGCTGGTTTTGCCGTCTGCCCAATGTAGCTGGAGTCACCGGAGCGACGAGAATATGAACAAGACAAGAATAACAACAAAAAATTAGAATAAATATTTACATTTCTTACGAAGAATTTGACAAAGCCATTTCCAAAGCGGACATCCCTCCATCAGAAGTCCATCCCTCTCTCCTGCAACTAAATCCATGTAATTTCAGGGGTTTACACTCTTCTTAAAGAGTTCATAGGCATACTCAAAAGTCCCACCAGGGTTAGGCAACCTGTACCTATTGAGTTTCTCAATAGAGCTGTTGTTTCAAATCCATTGTACTTTTCATACATTTGATGAGAAATGTCATATTGCGAGGCAGAGCTTCTGTCTTTTGGTGAGGATGGTGCCACAAAGATCGGGGTAAGAGCTAAAGGCTGCCTTCTCCCAAGAGTTCTTTGACTGTGTAATGACACAACAGAGGATACAAAATCATTCAGACCTTTCACCACGGGCACAGAGGCTGTCCACGCTCTAGACATCTCTAACCCGTACGCCTGTTTGGTTGAAAGACCTGGAAACAGGAAGACAAACTGGTCAATGGTTTAATTGGACGAAATTACAATGGCGATTATCACAACACTATCACCGTTTCAGTACTTACTCTCCAATCGACATACAACTGGTATATATTTTTTTTTTCTTAAATTGTAACAAAATGAGTACACCTAAATATGGCTTTGTATGTATGTGCATTATCCTGATACAACATACAATGTGCTCCTTATTAAATGAGGATACAATAATAAGAGCATATGTGAGTAAGTAAAAATAAGTAAACTCAATTTATTGAGATGTTCAACATAGCAGTGCTGCTTATCATACAACAAAAGTATCCTGGACGTGCATGATGTTACCGCCGCAGAGAAAAAACACAAACTTAAAAAAACATAAAGGTTTGGCATATATTGGTTTGAGTTTTTACTCTTTTTAACTTCCTGATATATTGTAGACCTATACGAATGATATGGAAGCCTTTTTAACACCTTTTTAGGCCCTAAATTACACATGATATATTTAAGACTTTTTAACACTTTAGGCAGGCTCAGCCTAGTACCGCCAATGTGTTGCCAGTAGTTGCTTGGGGAGAGGCTCATGGGCTGTTTGTCTTCCAGCAGCTGTCTGAGCCTCTCCAGGATGGGCAGAGCCTTCTGTTGAGCCAAGCCAACCACCCTCACATCCGATCTGAGTCCGTCGTGGTGGGGCAGCCCATAGTCCTTGTACCAGAATTTACGACCCAACACAGCCTGGACAGAGAAGAATAGTTCATATGCTGCTCACTTCATGTCATGTAGTCTGTAAGTCTGTAATAATAAAGCAAAGAATGTTAAAAAAAAATACTGAGATGCAGGCAATCAATCATTGATTGTTTGAGATGTAGTGGGTGTTTTTTTCGGTTGGTACTTGTGCAGTGTCTGAGCGGAGCAGGGAGAGATGACGCGTGGACTGAAGGCTGCTCAAAACTGTCTCCACCTCGGCCTGTCTGGAGCAGAACTGCTGTGAGAGCTCCTTCTGTCTCAGATCCCAGTCCTGGGGACCAAGAGACAAGGACTTTAATCAATTAAACAAATGGAAATAGAGGGATAAAACAGCTGGCCTGCGGTATTGAGGTGATTTTTGATATGGATAGAGCAGAAAATGTTTCTTTCACAGAACTTCCTTGTTTTTGAAGTTCAGCTTAGATCTCAGATTCTCGAAGGGTTTGATCTCAGATTTTCCCAGAACAAATACCAACCTCACTATCTTTCTTATTCCTATGACTGCTCCGCACACTGTTCTGTTGTTTGGTAAAATGTACTCCAAATGTTATTGTATCCCTCGAAAAGTGAATAAGTGTCTGCTAAATGACTAAATCTCAATGCAAGGATTTCTCAGGGTTAGCCTCCCTTGGATGAAATTAAGCGTATTCGGGGTTGGGCTCAAGGACTGACCACATCCTGTTTCGGGAAATGCTTCTCCTGACCACAGTGCAATTGCTCCATCGTGACCTCAATGCTGTCCAGACACGACATGAGCTGGGAGTGCCAGACACACTGCAGCTCCCATTCCTCTTCGTCCCCTACACAAACACATGCACACAAACACACAAACCCACACACACACACACTGGGGATTTCGTGATTGGCGCAGAACAAAGACTCATGTAATAATTTGAAGAGATATGACGTTTTATCAAATATGCTTTATAATATACATATCATATGCATATGCAGTCTAGCAACTGAAGGCCTACCCTGTATGAGGATGTGTATACTAGTATTGCAGCAGAAGGCCTACCCTCTGTGAGGATGTGTGGGACTCTAGTCTTGCAGCTGAAGGCCTTCCCTGTTAGGATGTGTGGGACTCTAGTCTTGCAGCTGTAGACCTACCATGTGTGAGGATGTGTGGGACTCTAGTCTTGCAGCTGTAGACCTACCATGTGTGAGGATGTGTGGGACTCTAGTCTTGCATCTATATTCCTACCATGTATGAGGATGTGTAGGACTCTAGTCTTGCAGCTGTAGACCTACCATGTGTGAGGATGTGTAGGACTCTAGTCTTTCAGCTGTAGACCTACCATGTGTGAGGATGTGTAGGACTCTAGTCTTGCAGCTGTAGACCTACCATGTGTGAGGATGAGTAGGACTCTAGTCTTGCAGCTGAAGGCCTACCCTGTGTGAGGATGAGTAGGACTCTATTCTTGCAGCTGTAGACCTACCATGTGTGAGGATGTGTAGGACTCTAGTCTTGCAGCTGTAGACCTACCATGTGTGAGGATGTGTAGGACTCTAGTCTTGCAGCTGAAGGCCTACCCTGTGTGAGGATGAGTAGGACTCTAGTCTTGCAGCTGTAGACCTACCATGTGTGAGGATGTGTAGGACTCTAGTCTTGCAGCTGAAGGCCTACCCTGTGTGAGGATGAGTAGGACTCTAGTCTTGCAGCTGAAGGCCTACCCTGTGTGAGGATGAGTAGGACTCTATTCTTGCAGCTGAAGGCCTACCCTGTGTGAGGATGTGTAGGACAGGAGTTGGCAGCAGGAGGGACAGGAATGCGACTTGCACCACCCTCCTCTGAGCCTCACACTGGGCGTCATCCTGGAGTTCCATCCCCGCCTCCCGCAGACACCGACCCGACTCTGTCCAGTTGGTCTGCACACACACACAAAGACACATTTCTGTTCACAGAACGCTCGTTCAATCACATCGGCGCTCCTTGTTGTGGCCAAGTTGCCGTTGACCTTAGTCTGTCATTCCTTACGTGCCCCGGGGCCAACAAAATGTCCATGCGAGATAGCATTTGAATTATCAGTGATGAATTATAACCAGTTTGAAGGAAAGCTAGAAATCTTGTTTTGTGTACACGATGCAGCAGGGAATATCGGCTGTTTGCCTAAAACAGTGTAACAAGGAAACGGCCCAGCACACAGTGCCAGCAGCCTAAAGCCAGCTGACCTGAGCGGAGCCAGCTTGCGTGGCTTCTCCGAGGAAGTGGAGCAGAGCCATGTCCAGATCAGAGAGGATCTTCTCCTCCCTCTGGCCCTGCTGCTGCCAGTACTGACTTCTCAAAAACACCTCCTTCTGCAGAGCCTCCACCTGTTTAACAGTTGCACAACCCGATATCACGCAATAACACACTACCGGAATAAAAAAACGAAAAAGAAAGATTGTTGAAACATGTGTCAACTTCCTCTTGAAACCATCCCAACCTGGACGGTATCTGTGTGATCATAGGTGGCCGTCCAGTTGGACACTGTTACTGGAACAATGTTCTTTCTTGACATGTCCAACCTGGCGCCGACGACTGGCGCCAATACCCCAGTGACCGGGTCCACGGTCAGAGCCCCGATCCGGATGGGTACCAGTCCTGGGAACCACGATAACAGAACGGAGAGCCGTGGCTGTAGTCACATGCTTGTTTGCACTGCAAACCACATTAGAGGTTATTTTTGTATCATCTCATCAGCCTGATATGATTACGATATGATCATAATTATATCATAATGATGTTGTCATTAGCACAGCTGTTAGGTTGAGTCCACGGAATGGACAATGCATTACAGTAAAATATCAGTTGCACAATTTGCAATTTTTCCGTTTTGTCTTACCAAATTATTTTTATATTTGATTCAAAGTTTGTTCACAAGTAAACTCCCTTGTTCAAAGGCGGAACTGGCATTGCAATTCAGACCGGGGTTAATATGATAATTATACGATTATAATCCATCGACTAATGACATTATCTGCGCTCTTTGAAAGCCTCTATAGATCTCAACTTCTATCCAATCAGCTTAATTTGTTTCTCTGATCATCAGACCTTTTCCATTGGGGTCTTCCATGGTCCCCGCCAGAGGCACTGTGGACCCAGTGAGGGGGTCGACCTGAGAGCCCAGGACCGGCACGCTCAGGCCAGACCCCATGGGGTCGGGGTACTCCAGCCCCAGCAGAGCTGTCACACACATGTCACATCCTGGGAGCTGCATGAGGCCTGGCTTGGACAGATTCAGTCAGCAGGTTATTACTGTGGATTATATCACATCATTGTCGAATACTTGACTCTGATTGGTCGATAATTGGGAACCTGTGCCTTTCAACTGCATATAAAATGGACCATTCCAGGCTGTCATGCTTTTTACTTTTTTTATTTTTTTATTTTTTATTATGTTGCAATAATGGGCAACACTATGTAGTTTATTACTTCATTATTTATACATGAGCTGTTGTTTTTCAGTGGATAGGGAAACAAAAATTGGATATGATTCGAGATAAGCAGAGTTCAGTTTAGTTCATGTTCCTTTACCTAACCTAAGCTTAGCAGAGTTAAAATCAGTGATGGTGTAGCATACACAGAAAATAACTATTCAGATATAATAGCTAGACAAAGTGGGTAGACAGATGTGGGGTAGCAAATTAGGCAAAACAGACAAAAGAGCAAGGGTAAATTAGACCCAGGAAAACATTGTGAACCGCAGGGTATAAAGGCAATGGCCAAACATAAGAACTAGGCCCAATGGCAGCAAATGACATGGTGACATGGTGGTAGATAGGTAACTGACATTTGGTGAATGACATTTGTCTATATTTTGATTAGCAAAATGTCCCTCGACATAAAAAGGATTTCAGAATGATGGCATTTTTTATTTCTCATTTGTCTACATCTACACAGTGAGCATATTGGGATGATAGTATTTGTAGACACAAATTAGTTTTTGGGATCACTGTTAGCTTTGTGTATACAGTATTTATAATGTGGTCTCAATTTAGAACTAATCAATGTGCAATCATTGTGCCGTGTGTAAATACTGTAGGCAGCAGCTGAAAGCATAAGCAAAGCTCTACTGGGCTCTTGTGGTTATTAGTATTTTTAATCAGGCTGGTCCTGGCAGAAATGCGACGGCAGTTAGAGGCCATAGATGCTGGACAGTTAATTTGGGTGCAGTGGAGCTGACAGTAATTCACTAGGAGTGGTCTGTCTTTTTACCTAGCTAATTATCAGCTCCCATGATTAATGCTGACATCCCATGGGATTGTCCCCCTGTTTCTCCCATCCACACAGAGTCAGGACCATGGAGGTTCGGCGTACATAAATAAAATGTAAATGCAACGAAGATAGATCAACATTGTCACTAGAAGACATAAGCCAAATAAATCAGATGCTGAGCTGATTGAATGGCATATATTGCGGCACAGACTTTGGTGTAATTGTAATAAAAATTAGAACTGAGACACAGTTGTATTTTAGATCTGATATACTTTTACTGGGGTATTTTTTATTGTTTTCAAATTACTTATGTGGCATGTTTTGTGCTGTAACGTGGGCTTTCTGCAGCAAGAATAACACATGAGTAATTGATCTTCTGAATCAGAATTTGACTCGAAATCAATGAATAACCCACTGATATTACAAATCAATAAATACCTTTCCCTAAACCTTTTTGTAATTATATTAGGCTATATAGGTTATATATTGGCTAATATTGACAAGACCACACCCTGAACTTCCTCTCACCCAGAGTGCCCCCGTCCCTCTGTAGGCCAGAGCTCCAGTCAATCAGTATCTGGAGGCGTGTCTGCAGCTGCAGCAGGCAGTGCAGGCTCCTCCCCCAGGCCATCTCCAGATCCCTGGCAGCGGCCTTCACATGGTCAACATGGCTGCCAGCATGCCCCCTCTCGCTGCCCGAGGTCCAGCCCTCTGTCAGACCTTTCAAGAGATTCAGCACTGTGGCCCGGGATGACAGCACCTGCTCAAAGAAAGCCCCCCCCCCCCCCCTCAGGCCATCACTTTATTATTTATAGACTTTATGAAACTCTAAGCACTTTTCTTCTGATATATATTAATTTATATTTGCTTCAGACACATGATTTCTGAACATTACTACATCATTCAAAGCATGCCAGCATAAATCCTGCCCATCTAGAGAGGTTATAGTCTTTCCTCATTTTATTTTTTTTACATTTTATGCGAGCAAAACGGGAAGAGAAAGACAGAATATACAATATTTACAATATCCAATCTTTGTATTCCGTCGATAGTTGTGTAACCTGTCCAAATGTTTACTAGGGTAAAGTAAAGTTTACCTTGCTGTCAAGGAATGCCTGAAATCCTCCTGCGTGAGGCACCATCTGGCCCGCCCTTAAACTGGCCCCACCCACTCTCGCCAGCCGTCCACTCATAGGCTCCATGAATGAATCAGCCAGGACAACCCCGCCCACTGGCACAACTATTCCTAAAACAACAACATCCAAACATTACGTTACAGTGGCTCAATTAAGCAGCACAAACAAACCCTAACTTGGCATGATAATGTGCCATGAGGCGTGCCAAAATACTTAATCTGACCTGTCATTGGGTCCAGGCTGACTCCCGTGGTCAGCATCATGCTGCCTGTACGCGGGTCCAAGAAGGGTGAACCCATCTGTATGTGCTGCCGGAGCCCAGTGAGAGGGCAGGCATACAGCCCTCCCAGTGGGTACACTAGCCCACTCTGGGGGTGGATGGTGACCCCAAGGATGGGCACTGGGACCCCAGTGACCGGGTCTGCCATGGGGGCCCCGAGCTGCAGTCTCTGGCCTGGCCTCAGGCCTCTGAGCTTGGAGCACGGCATGGGCTGGTTGGAGTGGCGCGAGGTTGGGTAGGGAACGAAGGGCAGGAGCGGGACCTCACACTTACTGTTGTCGTCTGCAGATGAAAGATTGATGTCACTGTTTGTTCTATGGCGGCAGAGAACATTGAAATAACCACAACACATAAAACAAATGGAAACCAAATATAAACATTTTGTTGAAACAAAAGTGTGGCAATGTTGCCGGATCCACTGAGCTATTGGATGTTACCCACCACTAGCTGTACCCCTGGATCGCATTTTGTATGGAATGGTTGATACAAAATACTCAATGCTTCAAACCTGTAATGTGCTGCGCAGGACATCGGAACCATAGTCTTACCTGGTTTTACTCTGCACAGGTCGGTAGTGCATACAAGAGCAGAACAGGCAGGGTCATAGGCCACATTGCCATGTATGGGCATGACCCTGCCCGTGTGGGGGTGAAGGAAGTAGTCGGGGGGCACTGGCATGATGTGTCCGCCCCCTAGCAGCATATGGCAGTTAGGAGCAGGCCTCATTAGACCAGTCACTGCGTCAGTATGCACCGCTCCCTCTCTCAGTGACTCCCCCGCACGACCTGCAGAGGAGCAGTACAGTGTTTCCTGGTTGTTTGCTAGGGTTGGGTTTTGTTTGGCGGCCATTTTGTGCTGACCCCATGTTTCTGTGAAGGGATCGTGAAACCACAGCTCGGTTCAGTGCTTCTTCATGAAGAAGAGGGTGAGGGTGCTAACTGCTCTATTCTTCAAGGTTTGTTTGCCTTATTGGTGGAAGCTATATGTTGTGTGCACTAATAGATGGCATTGTTTGAATGCAGTTTGAGCCAATTGTTTGACTTCAGTTTTTATCAGTGGCCTCTATTTTAATATTAGTGTTGACCACCACTAGATGGTGTTGTTTATCTTTAAAATATTCAAATGATGTCAGGCAAACAAAATGTTACTTTTACTGCTTGACTTATTTATGGTAAGCCTATTAATAATAGTGAGTTGACAAACAGATGGCATTGTTTAACTTAAAGAGTTGTATTAAAGTCATAGCTCTCCATTACAGGGTAAAGTCATCCAAAGCTGAATTTAAATGTTTGTAAAAAGTGTAGCAGATGCTCATTCTTAAAAATAAAAAAATCGATGTGTGAATTTGTATCTACTTCAATGATTCATGCACTTTTCGCTGTATATCTTCGTTGTTGAATGAACTTACTGTAAATTGCTTTGGACGAAAGTGTCTGCTTAATAAGTGTAATGCAATGTAATAATGTAAATATGTGCCATTATTTGTGCCAGCATAAGCGTTACTTTTAGCAGTAGCCTTAGTGCTAGGCTCACCAATAATGTGCTCCTTGGTGAGCACCGTCCCGGTGTCTGGGCACAGTAGCCTAGCCCCTGTACCCTCTCCCAGCATTCCCCAGGCCCCCAGCCGCTTGGACTCTGCAGACACCAGCTCCTCCATCTCCTCCACCAGCGACAACACTCTCTGCACCACACTGATCCATCAAATATAAGAAAGTCTTAGTTATTTTGGTTAAAACAGCTGTTTGCTGAGCAACATAATGGGACATTGGGCTCTACTTCATGTTGATGATTCCCACATTAACATCACAGGCTTGATAGTATTGACTACATTCATAATGAGTAGCCTACTATCATGATTTAAAATCAGGAGCGTTGTAATTAGAATGAGTGTTGGCTGAGTTGTAATTAGCATAGACTCAAGTGGATCCTCTGGTTAACTGATTAACGTCATCAAGATGGAGCCACTACCTTGGAAGGGCTTCTTCCCCAAGGAGCTGGGGAGGGTTACAGGTCCTGGCCAGGAGCCTGGTGCACTCCTTCAGGCGGGCTGTGAACACATTGTGGACCCTCTTCTGGATCTGACCCTCTTGTTGGAGCACCTGGAGGACCTCATTACAATGCGTCAATACAGCCAAATGGCCTTGGCCTTCCTCCATGAAATCATTGTTTCAGTTTTTTGATTGGACTGATGCTAATTGATTCAACCGGTGGTTATTTGGTTTGTATTCTGTCATCGGCTAGGGATGTGTTCATGCAATGATTTGCATGAGACGTGACGTCAGCAGTCCTACTAGATTATAGCAGAGCCTCCGATGAGAGACTATGCAGAGACCGGGCCGGAAACCAGAAACTGCAGGGGGCGGGGTTACACCTTCTTTCCTGAGTTGCGGAGATACTTTCCTCTAAGATACTGACTCTTTTTAACCCATTAACCCAGATTCGGCCATCCAACTTTAGGTATTAATTTGGTAAAAGGTGATTTGTGGGACAACGAAGAGGAGAGGAAGTTTGTCTGTGTGTGTGTGTGTGTGTGTGTGTGTGTGTGTGTGTGTGTGTGTGTGTGTGTGTGTGTGTGTGTGTGTGTGTGTGTGTGTGTGTGTGTGTGTGTGTGTGTGTTTATCTTGCGATGTCACATCAACGAACCTGCAGTTGAAAGTCAAGCAGTACCCTGAGCTGCGTGGCCTTGGACTGCCGGCGTCCAGCCTCTCTCTCCACCTCCCTCCTGAGCCTGTCGTAGCCTTCTGCTCCCCTCTCCTCTACGGGCAAGTGTGGGCGGAGCGAGCTCAGTTTCTCCAGCACCCCCTGGTACAGCTCCTTCACCTATAGGCCGGAACACACGCACAAGGTGCATCAACCTTATACATTGTCGTATACTGTGCTCACACACCAAGTTTGACCTACTCTCCTTACACGTTTATCACCTAGGCCGCCCCGAGGACTGTTACCACCAACTCTCTGTCTGGCCAAAGCACAAAAACAGGAACTAGCCGAAGGTGGAGAGAGGGGTGTGGCTGCTGAAATGGAGACATCCAAGTCCAACATCCAATCTGTTTCCATTCACTTGACCTTTGCCAAGGGGACTAAATAGAATTTGGGAGCAATGACACGAATCGGATAAGAAAAAGAGATATCAGTGCTAAAAGTGCCTGCAGGGATGGAGGGAGTGAATTGAATCAAGCACTGTTCATGTTTTGATAGATTGATTGTATTGTCAGTAATTAACCTAGTACATTGAATCATGTTTCTGTCTAACCTGTGTGAATGATGAGAGTTGTGTGTGTGTGTGTGTGTGTGTGTGTGTGTGTGTGTGTGTGTGTGTGTGTGTGTGTGTGTGTGTGTGTGTGTGTGTGTGTGTGTGTGTGTGCGTGTGTGTGCGTGAGCGCGTGCGAGTGGGTTTCTGTGAGTGTGTGCGTGCAAGTTTGCGCATGTGTGTGTGTGTGTGTGTGTGTGTGTGTGTGTGTGTGTGTGTGTGTGTGTGTGTGTGTGTGAGCGTGTGCGCGCACGTTTGTGTGTGCGTGCGTGTGCGCGTGCGTGCGTGCATGTGTGTGTGCGTGTGCATGCATGGGTGTGTGTCGGATGCTGACCTCGGTGGTGAGCTGTCCCAGGCGGGACGTGACGGACAGGCTCTGCTTCAGCAGGAGGTTATAAAAGGTGTTGGTGCTGAAGGCTTCCAGGTCCACCTGCTTCTCATAATCCCAGAACTCATCGGTCGGCTCCGCACACCCCACTGGACCAAAGACACACAAACACACACACATTCACACATACACAAACAGGTATTCAGACAAACACATGCACACACACACTCACACGCATATACACACATGTACATACGCAAGTACACAGGCAGACAAGCCAAGCATCAGTATAATTGATAATTCAGCATTTACTGAAACTTGATTTACCTTAGTACACAAACAACACAAAGTTTATCACTCGAATTAACCTGTATTATCCCACCATGAAGCATGCAATGTTTTTTTATTTTTCCAGCGAATAAGTCCTTGTTTACATGAAGAAGGCGTTTCTGTACACACCTTGACGCGAGTCATAAAAGCACATACTTTCCGCAGAATTGGGGCCGAAGGGTAAACACAGGAGGGACTTTAATTACGAGGCCGTCTCATTTAGTCCCACGAGAAACCGGTGAAGAAAAAACGACATTGTCTACACTGTCTGGGCCCCTGAGGCAACTCGATGGAAATTTCCCTCATTAGCCCCTTTGTTTTGCCCCTGAGCTGAGATCAATGAGAAAATAACCTATAAATGATTTATGTCCTTGTATTTTTCAGGTGACCTAATTGTTTTCCGTAACCCTGAATTATAAATTCAAGACAAGAAAAGGAAAACACAACAACAACCTGAGTTCTAATTGAGACCATTGTACGGCCAGCCATGTGTGTGTCTATTCTGTGTAAGTATTAGAGACCCAGGGTCCTTAAAGCAGTGTTATATGCTATGCGAATTAAGAATGTTATATATGCAATGGCCATTACACTATAGTAAATCTATTTGCCTTTGTGGTGTAAGTTAGAGTAAGGATACTCAATATGTGTGTGTGTGTGTGTGTGTGTGCGTGTGCGTGTGTAGGTGTGTGTGTGTGTGTGTGTGTGTGTGTGTGTGTGTGTGTGTGCGCGAGGGTCTGTGTTACTGTGTTTTTGTGTCTCTGTCTGTGTTAGTTTGTATTCTTCACCTGACCCTATGGGATCTTGTGTCTCTCTGGCTTGCTGGTTTCTATGGGTCCTTTTGAATGATGTCAACCTTGAACCCTTTGAAGAGTAATCCGCCATGCAGTAGGCCAGCGATGTCACACGGTACATCGCATTGATTGGCTTCTTCTCTGGCCAACCATATTCACGAAACAGGACCTACAGATTGGACATCATTAAGACAAAGACATTTCTCCAGAATGAATGAAATCTGGATGGCCATTCCCTCTTGTGAGGAATCACTAGAGGCAAGATTTTGAAATCGCTGCTAATGGCTAATCACACTCACATTTTGTGGTAAAATAGGAGCCTTTTAAAAGTCTGGGATTTATGCTATTACTGTGTGTGTATATTTAGAGAGAGCGAGAGAGAGCGATAGAGAGCGAGAGAGAGCGAGAGAGAGCGAGAGAGAGAGAGAGAGAGAGAGAGAGAGAGAGAGAGAGAGAGAAGAGAGAGATAATGTACTTACTAGCATTGTCACACATAAACACATGAGCAGCACAGCGCCAGAAAGCAGTCCGCCTGTGACCGCCCAATCAGGTCGCAGTAGCAGGGTGTGTTTCCTCCTGATGCCGACCCTGGTCAGGTGACCGGGTGAGGTCGCTAAAAAAGGCTCTGGCTCGTAACACTGGCCCCCGGCTGGCATCACCCGCACATACTGAGGGACAACATGAGGGCCCCTTAGCTTGACTAGTGGCCCCCCATACTGAGGGACAACATGAGGGGCCCTTTGCTTGACTAGTGGCCGCCCATACTGAGGGACAACATGAGGGCCCCTTAGCTTGACTAGTGGCCCCCCATACTGAGGGACAACATGAGGGGCCCTTTGCTTGACTAGTGGCCGCCCATACTGAGGGACAACATGAGGGCCCCTTAGCTTGACTAGTGGCCCCCCATACTGAGGGACAACATGAGGGGGCCTTAGCTTGACTAGTGGCCCCCCATACTGAGGGACAACATGAGGGGGCCTTAGCTTGGCTAGTGGCCCCTCATGTCTTTCTGTGTACCACATCAACATCAAAGGAAATTGAAATAATGATGATGATGATGATGATGACGACGAAGATGATGATGATGATGATGATGATGATGAGAATAGTGATTATTGATGGAAAATTATAGGCTCTCGGCCAAGGGCATAGGTTTGGTCTGGGCTTTTGTGGGGTCACTACCAAGACCCCCCCCATAACGTATGATGCACGCCTGACTTTAACTTTGTTTGATGCATTATCTGCTGATGCATATGCAGTAAAACATTTAGTATAGCACCATACCAATACCAAAAGACAAAGATTCCGTCCACCTATTAAATAATAAAACAGATCTGTCTCAAAAGACGTCTTTACACTGCCAAATATGCCCGCTTTAGGCTCGCCTTTTTCCCGGCAAGTTTGCGCGTTTACACTGCGCGAGGAGGTAAATTGCCGGCTTGTGCTAGCACCCCAATTTACCTTCCCGGACCCTACACACAAGCTGGAGAAGGGCATGTGTTCATTCTATTGAAGTCTACGCAATACTATTGTATAGCCTACTATTGTTGTTTTTATAATTGCCATTTCACTATTTTTCTCAAATTCATGCGCTGAATAGTGACCTGGTTGTGCATGATTGCGTTTGTGTGCGTGTGTGTGTGTCTGTTGGGTTATCTGGATTATATAGGAT